>NC_134826.1:11534393-11604221 GCF_004210375.1 Tachypleus tridentatus | reverse complement strand
ATAATGCCTTTCAATAAAAGAATAGACCTAACACCCAAAACAAAAATATTTTATCAAATACGTAAAATTGAATTAATATTTATCGTGAAAGAAGACAATGAAAACTGTTTAAGATGTTTGAAAAATTTGACCCAAACATGTAGTGATTAAATAAATAAAAAAAAAAACGAAGCAAACTATGGTTTAACTTTAGAACAGTGAATGGGGCGAAAGGTTGAGGCAAAACTGGTTTTCTGTGTTTAAATTCGTACTTGATATAAATTATGTAGTTCTTCAGTCATAAACAAGACAATTTGCTTATCATTTGGTTCTGATAAACAATTAAACATTCCAATACTCCCTGCAGCGGTAAATGGCCTTAAGTGGTAACAACAGGTTCATTTGTCAGTCGCCGTCCTGACGACTTTCTAAGGTCGGTCAGTGCCCAACCCTTGCCGACGGGTGAGATACAAGGTGGTTTTTAATAAGTCCCGTAGGTTATTGAAGATTCACATATGCGCTAACAGTATTTTCGCAATTTTAAAAAAAATATATGTACGTGGTCGCTTTACAAAATGGTTTTGTTAATCTAGCTCAGTAATTAACCGGCTCTAACAGAAAATATGCTTTCTTAAAACAGAGTTATACTAAACCGAACGTTAAGTATATTCAACAGCAGGATATATATACGACCGGAAGTATTTTCTTGCAAAGCCACAAGTGCTATTTCTCTGGGTTAGTGCAAAGCTACACTACAGACACCGTGCGGAATATCCTGGATTTTGGGGTTGTGATTTCGAATATTTATCGCTAATTCACCGGAGGACGTATCATACATGATAATAATAACAAATTCATAAATAAATGGGACATTTTGTTTAATAGCATAAACACACGCACAAAAAATATGTTAAACCATGAAAATAGTATATGGATGTTTTCGTTTCAAATCGTGTGTACTTGTCTGTCGCCCCTATGTGTATGTATGTTATCAATTAGCACAGCACGAGCGCTTTACTGAAGTCTTATTTTATTGCCGACTTACTCCACGATCCTCGATCACAAGTATATATAAACCTAAACACGTGTTAACACCCTGTGGTGTAGTGTACCCTGAGTCACGGAATTAAAAAAATCCACACCTTGTACCCGCTGTGGCTACGGACAGTGAAAAAAAAATACCGAAAAAACACAGTTTTAATTGATGGTTTGATAATATCTTTTAATTCTTCACTTGAGCAATAATTATAGCTTATTTTATGTTTACTAATTTCTGGCTTCCATATGATAAGATTAATTACGATTGAAACAATTTACAAGGTAAAATTGCACTGCGCCTTGGAGTTTCTGTGATACCCTAACTTGATTATCCTGAGGAAAAAAGGCGAATCATTAAGAAAGTATATAATAAAATCTATTGTAACTGGAGGAAAAAATTAACCTTTCTAATTTAAATATGTATAATTAAGTACAGTCTGTTCTCTGAATAAAACCTTCCACTACATTTCACACTGAAAACTCGTCTTGTTGTACTCCAACTGAAATATTATGTCTCTACAACATTTCACATTGGAAACTCGCCTCTTGTTGTACTCAACTGAAATATTATGTCTCTACAACATTTCACACTGAAAAACTCGCCTTGTTGTACCCCAACTTTAAATATTATGTCTCTACAACATTTCACACTGGAAACTCGCCTTGTTGTATTCCAACTGAAATATTATGTCTCTACAACATTTCACACTGGAAACTGCTTGTTGTACTCCAACTGAAATATTATGTCTCTACAACATTTCACACTGGAAACTTGTCTTGTTGTACTCCAACTGAAATATTATGTCTCTACAACATTTCACACTGAAAACTCCCCTTGTTGTACTCCAACTGAAATATTATGTCTCTACAACATTTCACACTGGAAACTCGCCTTGTTGTACTTCAACTGAAATATTATGTCTCTACAACATTTCACACTGAAAACTCGCCTTGTTGTACTCCAACTTAAATATTATGTCTCTACAACATTTCACACTGGAACTCGCCTTGTTGTATTCCAACTGAAATATTATGTCTCTACAACATTTCACACTGGAAACTCGCCTTGTTGTACTCAACTGAAATATTATGTCTCTACAACATTTCACACACTGAAACTTGTCTTGTTGTACTCCAACTGAAATATTATGTCTCTACAACATTTCACATTGAAAACTCTGCCTTGTTGTACTTCAACTGAAGTATTATGTCTCCACAACATTTCACACTGAAACTCGTCTTGTTGTGCTCCAACTAAAATATTATGTCTCTACAACATTTCACATCGGAAACTTGTCTTGTTGTACTCAACTGAAATACTTTGTCTCTACAATATTTCACACTGAAAACTCGTCTTGTTGTACTTCAACTGAAATATTATCTCTCTACAACATTTCACACTGAAAACTTGTCTTGTTGTACTTCAACTGAAATATTATGTCCTCTACAACATTTCACACTGGAAACTTGTCTTGTTGTACTTCAACTGAAATATTATGTCTCTACAACATTTCACACTGAAAACTTGTCTTGTTGTACTTCAACTGAAATATTATGTCTCTACAACATTTCTCACTGAAAACTTGTCTTGTTGTACCCAACTGAAATATTATGTCTCTACAACATTTCACACTGGAAACTTGTCTTGTTGTACTCCAACTGAAATATTATGTCTATACAACATTTCACACTGAAAACTTGTCTTGTTGTACTCCAACTGAAATATTATGTCTCTACAACATTTCACACTGGAAACTTGTCTTGTTGTACTTCAACTGAAGTATTATGTCTCTACAACATTTCACACTGAAAACTCGTCTTGTTGTACTTCAACTGAAATATTATGTCTCTACAACATTTCACACTGAAAACTTGTCTTGTTGTACTTCAACTGAAATATTATGTCTCTGCAACATTTCACGTCGGAAACTTGTCTTGTTGTACTCCAACTGAAATATTATGTCTCTACAACATTTCACACTGAAAACTTGTCTTGTTGTACTTCAACTGAAATATTATGTCTCTACAACATTTCACACTGGAAACTTGTCTTGTTGTACTTCAACTGAAATATTATGTCTCTACAACATTTCACACTGAAAACTTGTCTTGTTGTACTCCAACTGAAATATTATGTCACTACAACATTTCACGTCGGAAACTTGTCTTGTTGTACTCCAACTGAAATATTATGTCTTTACAACATTTCACATCGGAAACTTGTCTTGTTGTACTCCAACTGAAATATTATGTCTCTACAACATTTCACACTGGAAACTTGTCTTGTTGTACTTCAACTGAAATATTATGTCTCTACAACATTTCATATCGGAAACTTGTCTTGTTGTACTCCAACTGAAATATTATGTCTCTACAACATTTCACATCGGAAACTTGTCTTGTTGTACTCCAACTGAAATATTATGTCTCTACAACATTTCACACCGAAAACTTGTCTTGTTGTACTTCAACTGAAATATTATGTCTCTACAACATTTCACACTGGAAACTTGTCTTGTTGTACTCCAACTGAAATATTATGTCTCTACAACATTTCTCACTGAAACTTGTCTTGTTGTACTCCAACTGAAATATTATGTCTCTACAACATTTCACACTGGAAACTTGTCTTGTTGTACTTCAACTGAAATATTATGTCTCTACAACATTTCATATCGGAAACTTGTCTTGTTGTACTCCAACTGAAATATTATGTTCTACAACATTTCATATCGGAAACTTGTCTTGTTGTACTCCAACTGAAATATTATGTCTCTACAACATTTCACGTCGGAAACTTGTCTTGTTGTACTCAACTGAAATATTATGTCTCTACAACATTTCACACTGAAAACTTGTCTTGTTGTACTTCAACTGAAATATTATGTCTCTACAACATTTCACACTGGAAACTTGTCTTGTTGTACTCCAACTGAAATATTATGTCTATACAACATTTCTCACTGAAACTTGTCTTGTTGTACTCCAACTGAAATATTATGTCTCTACAACATTTCACACTGGAAACTTGTCTTGTTGTACTTCAACTGAAATATTATGTCTCTACAACATTTCACACTGAAAACTTGTCTTGTTGTACTCCAACTGAAATATTATGTCTCTACAACATTTCACACTGGAAACTTGTCTTGTTGTACTTCAACTGAAATATTATGTCTCTACAATATTTCACACTGAAAACTTGTCTTGTTGTACTCCAACTGAAATATTATGTCTCTATAACATTTCACATCGGAAACTTGTCTTGTTGTACTCCAACTGAAATATTATGTCTCTACAACATTTCACACTGAAAACTTGTCTTGTTGTACTTCAACTGAAATATTATGTCTATACAACATTTCTCACTGAAAACTTGTCTTGTTGTACTCCAACTGAAATATTATGTCTCTACAACATTTCACACTGGAAACTTGTCCTGTTGAATTGAAATAATGAATAAATACATTTCGCGGTAAAATCTTTCCAGGGAGATAATCTCTAAATGCAGAGTAATTTAATGTATAGTTTACAGAGATTTGTTTACAGATGTTACTAAAATGGATGTATAGTCTACAGAGGTTTGTTTACAGATGTTAATAAAATGGTTTTGTAAGTTAAGGGTTATGACTTGAATATTTATAATTGAATTTCTCTATCTTTTATACTGTTGTGGTATTAGTACATCATTGTTGGTTGGGAACTGTAAACTTGGAGCTGAGAAGTAACTTGCAGGGCGAATACATGCATAAAGTCACTGTACGAGGTCGCTTTTAGAATTGGCTAAGTGGTGTATGTACAGTAGAACAGACATACAGGTGGAGGTTTTATGTGCCTTAAATTAATGTTAACCATTATTATATAGTGACTCGAGGAGTTTCGTATATATTGTTTGTTTAAACACAGCAGAAATATCATAGATGTGTCTTTTATCAATAAGTTTTATCAATCGGGATCGTTGAGAAATCATAAAATGTTAAACAACAAACCAGTAAATCAAATGAACTTTCTTTGTTTACTTCTCGGATAATAAGGACAGTACCTTTACATTTTAGTAGTGTTAATGCGGATTAGTGTTAGCACCTTTACGTTGTTATAATTATAATTATACAGCTTTCCAAGTTCTTATTTGTCAAGTTTGACCTGGTCACTAAACGACCACGTTAGACAGATTATAATTCTGAAGTGACCTGATGGAAGGCAATCAATCAACGGTTCTCGCCGCCAACATACTGGGCGTCCGCAGATGTTTCTCCAGAGGGAAGGGGCAAAGTCAGTATCAAGGGACGATGGACCCACCTTCAAAATTTTACCATTACGGTTAAGAGAATGGACAATCTCTTTGATGACGTTAATGAAAACTCCCATGTCCAGTATCCGCGAGGTGACCGTGGTAGCGACGTCTTATAACAATTAGCTACAGGGTAGATATCTGGAGGTTTTAAGTAAACTGCTGACAACCCTGGTGGGTTTTATTAGAACTACAAATTAAGTTTAATAAATAATGTGGAATTGTGAGCGAATAGAAACTAGTAACTTTAAACACATATGATGAATTTGTTTCTCATCTTCCAGGGGGATTAAGTGCTCTCTTAATCCCCATTGTGTTTCTCATCTTCCAGGGGATTAAGTGCTCTCTTAATCCCCATCCTCCATATGGACACCAATGTCCTTAATCCAAGAACAGATGGATTGTCACTTATATAAAGCCCTGATTCAAGAGCGTGTTAAATATCATATAGTCATGGATTTGTAACACCGAACCAGAGCAAAAGTACGAGTGAAAATAGGAGTTATTAAAACTCAATTTTAAATTTATGAAATGTTGGAGTAAAATTATTATTATATTAAATTTATCAACTTAGTTTGTGTAAACACAAAAAATTATAAATCGTACCAAAACGATTTGACAAAAGTTACTGATGTTTTCCGCTAATGATTACAAGATTCAACCATATATTTTTATAGTGATTCAAAGCAAACTAAATTTTAAATAAATTGTTATACAAAACCTGTTTCTACATATAATTGTATAAAACATGGCAAAAGTTTAATAATTTAATATATTGGTAATTGTGTTAAAAAACAGAATAAAACAGTTATTCATTCATTTGTTGCGACGGCTGGACATTAAATATTCTTTGTTTTGATTCGATTTTAGGACGTTTGTTTCATGTGGTCATTTTCCCGATATTATCAGTTGTGATATGTAGGTGAACAGCTTGATACCAATTATCCAGCATTCTGGTGGAACCTTGAAATACAAGGTTACTTGTTCAATAGTCTGATATTGAGGAACTTCGATTGTAGGAACCTTGAAATACAAGGTTACTTGTTTAATAATCTGATATTGAGGAACTTCGATTGTAGGAACCTTGAAATACAAGGTTACTTATTCAATAGTCTGATATTGAGGAACTTCGATTGTAGGAACCTTGAAATACATGGTTATTTGTTCAATAATTTCTATTCTGGTCTGATATTGAGGAACTTCTCTCATTAGGTCAGCCAATATTTTCTTTCCTGGTCAGTTCGATTCTGATGACCTTGAACTAGAGTTATTTCTTCAGAACTGAAGACTCATGTGGTTTTATACACGATGGACACAAATAACGTTCATCAAAGACAGGTAACTGACATTCCAGTAAACACCAAATTTATTCAAAAATCAGGCACAAAACTAAGGTCTATACTATGTAAAAACTACACTGACAAACACAACACCAACATTATTTATAAAATACAATGTGATAACTGCCACGACTTCTATATTGGAGAAACAAGCACAAAAATGAAAACTAGATTGAAAAAAAAAACGAACACTTTCACACGTTTTTGAACACTGCAAATCAAATAAACACAACGTAACCATAGAAAACACCCAGATACTAAGTCGGGAAACAAATATAAACAAACGTAAAATCAAAGAGGCCCTACTTATACAGCAACTAATTGTTTTATTTGTTTTTTTCGCACAAAGCTACTCGAGGGCTATCTGTGCTAGCCATCCCTAATTTAGCAGTGTAAGACTAGAGGGAAGGCAGCTAGTCATCACCACCCACCGCCAACTCTTGGGCTACTCTTTTACCAACGAATAGTGGGATTGACCGTATCATTATACGCCCCCACGGCTGGGAGGGCGAACATGTTTAGCGCGACACGGGCGCGAACCCGCGACCCTCGAATTACGAGTCGCACGCCTTACGCGCTTGGCCATGCCAGGCCCTTACAGCAACTAAAACCAAAATTAAACCAATATAAATGAAAACCTTTATACCTATACTAATCAATAACCTAATATCCAACTGCAACGCCCCTACAACCCCTGTACCCGTTTATACTCGTCCCTAAGACATGTGTCCGGCAACGGTCACTCGCAAACTCTCTTTGTTAACCTGATGATGACCTAGGAGGGTCGAAACGTTGTTCTCTGCTTATCAATAAAAGTGCTAATACCCATACCAGCAGTTTTGAGATATATTTTTATTTCAAGTGGGTTTCTCGTCAGGAACAATGGTTTATCTCTGCTGCAAGAATCAGCTGAATATTTTGTAAGTCCATCAGCTTATTATTGACGCACTACGGAAAGTAAGTATTAATGTATAGTGGGATGGTCAGGTACTATTTGAATTGGACATTATCAGTAAAGAACCTTGAAGCGATTTTTGGAGGATGAAGACACAGTACTAAGACTAGTTCCATATTCTTCCGCAGCACAAAGTAGTAGTAGAGTTAATAATTGAATCATATTATTACTTTGGGGACCTGATGTTTAAAGTAACAATTATCAATAAAATTAGTTGATATCACAGGTTACCTTCCAATGATTGGTTGTTCGGTGTAGCTTACTAGGCTTTGCACTGAGAAACGTGTTATGACAAGGATTACTTAATTAGAGGTTGGGAGAGATTTACTTTGATGGGTGTTAAATTACTCTCGCGTGCAAACCAAATTAATTACATCTAAAAAATTCTTACAACTATGCAGAAACAGATGTTTCTGTTTGCTTTTTATTCATCTAGAAAATTACTAACAGTGTTTCAAGAAAAGTCTGTACTAACAAACAATAAGTGGAAATTCCTAAACTTTGTTCGACACATTTGTAAGAACCGTTTTTTTACCTAATTCACAATAAAAGCTACTTAATAGCTCAAAAATTTTTAATAATTAGATAGAAGATATTTTTTTCTGTTCTTGTCGAGTTTATTTTTTCAATTGTAAAGGTGCTTGACAATTCTTGTCAATACTTGAAAGTTAAGTGCCCTCAAAGGCAAAAGAAACAAGCTTAACAATTAAACTAGATTGGTGATAAAATGCTAATTTTTTACAAGACACAGACTGGGTGCAACCATTCTGTAAAACAAGCACGTTTCGGTTTTATTCTAACAACAGTACAACCATGCAGGCTAACAATGGACGCCTATGAACAAGTGACTATTTATCTTCCAAATTACTTTCATCTTGTGCTTCTGAATTTACAGTACGAAGAAAGTAATATATAAACAAACAAGTAAAAAAGTCTTGTCACCTAAATGATTGGAACTGCTAGTAATGTAAATAAAACAACGTAAAAGAACAACAAACAAACATAGTAACCGTACAATACAATCTACAAGCAGTCCATCAAGTTTCATCAAATAAAAATAAAACCAACTGGCATAAGGAAGGAAATAATAGATATTGAAACACGTCTCTTGTTATTTAAAGATTGTTCACCCTCTGAGTAATGTTAGAAAGCTAATTCTTTTGGGGAAAAAAATTGTGGTCGATCAAAGAAGCTATTACTAAGACATACAGACATTTTCAATATGGAGCTCCTATGTCCATATAGGGCAATGAAAAAACTGAGAACTGTCCAGACCTCTTGTTTAACTAAATAAGGAAATCTGAAACTAAATAATGATTTAATAAAGTTCAAACTTCACGTTCTAGAATTTCAGAGTTTTAGTTACGTTTCAGATTCTAGAAAGCGAAACAATAAAACAGAAACAAATCATTCCGGAACGTTTTACCTTGTGGTTTCTTCTACCAACTTGCACGGGTCAGATGCGTAAAACTTGACATTGAAATACAACGTGCACGGTGATGAATCTATCAAAAGAAAGAAGCACGTGATCTTACTTGGGGTAAGGTTGATAGTTTCAACTCGTGCTTAATATATTAACAATATTAGACGGAACAAACTAATTAAATACATTTACTTATATTGTATTAAAATAACGAGATACAACTATGTGTAAATGAAATAATAACCATATATAATTCAAGTGTAACTGAGTTTGCAGATTTATGTTTAACCATGTTTACATAACGAATAGAATTTTTAAAATGTTCTTTCATATAACATTTTACTAAGTGAAATACAAACAAACAAACAGTGGTTTTTGTGTACATTTGTTTAAACATTTACACATTTACAGTTATAGTTTAAATGGAAGTAAAATGTTTTGTGTAATGGTTAAACATACACTTTCACTAATGTTGTACAAACACATCATTGGTTAAACATACACTTACACTAATGTTGTACAAACACATCATTGGTTAAACATACACTTACAATATCGTTGTACAAACACATCATTGATTAAACATACACTTACACTATCGTTGTATAAACACATCATTAATTAAACATACACTTACACTATCGTTGTATAAACACATCATTGATTAAACATACACTTACAATATCATTGTATGAATACATCATTGATTAAACATACACTTACACTATCATTGTATAAACACATTATTGATTAAACATACACTTACACTATAGCTGTTTAAACACATCTTTGGTTAAACATACACTTACACTATCGTTGTATAAACACATCATTGATTAAACATACACTTACACTAATACACAGTAATATTTATATCGCGATCCTCACAATGTTACTTTCACTTAATCCTAAAATATCTTGTTTTTAATTAAGTTTTTGAAGGTTAGTAATTTAAACTGTCTAACTATATCGGAGTTACGTCGTCTGTTTATGTTTGTCTAACTATATCGGAGTTACGTCGTCTGTTTATGTTTATTAATCCATTATTTCTCACAAACCAACCATCTTCCAAAGCAGCATGTTTAAACATTATCTGCTTGGTTAAGAAAATGTTACAAATGTTCACTAAATTAATATATATTAAACAACAACATATATGGATTGTTTGTTTTTAATAAACACAAAGTTACACAATGGGTAACTGTGCTGTGTCCAACACTGATATCAAAACTTGTTTTTTAGCATTGCAAGTCCGTATACTTTTAACAAGAACAGTTCAGTTACACAAACATGGAACTCATAATTTCTTTTATTTCAAAACAAACATGTTTGCTAAGTGTGATGCTGACAGTCCAAGACAAACATGTTTACTATGTGTGATGCTGACACTCCAAGACAAACATGTCTACTATGTGTGATGCTGACACTCTAAGACAAACATGTCTACTATGTGTGATGCTGACACTCCAAGACAAACATGTTTATTATGTGTGATGCTGAAACTCCAAGATAAACATGTCTACTATGTGTGGTGCTGACACTCCAAGACAATCATGTTTACTATGTGTGATGCTGACACTCCAAGATAAACATGTCTACTATGTGTGATGCTGACACTCCAAGAGAAACATGTTTACTATGTGTGATGCTGAAACTCCAAGATAAACATGTCTACTATGTGTGATGCTGACACTCCAAGATAAACATGTTTACTATGTGTGATGCTGACACTCCAAGACAAACATGTTTACTATGTGTGATGCTGACACTCCAAGATAAACATGTCTACTATGTGTGATGCTGACACTCCAAGATAAACATGTCTACTATGTGTGGTGCTGACACTCCAAGACAATCATGTTTACTATGTGTGATGCTGACACTCCAAGATAAACATGTCTACTATGTGTGATGCTGAAACTCCAAGATAAACATGTCTACTATGTGTGATGCTGACACTCCAAGATAAACATGTCTCCTATGTGTGATGCTGACACTCCAAGATAAACATGTTTACTATGTGTGATGCTGACACTCCAAGATAAACATGTCTACTATGTGTGGTGCTGACACTAGTGAACTGTTTTTTTTTTAATACCACACCAAACAAAGAGTGAAAGAAACTATGAAAGTTGCTTCTCGTGGTCGGTATAACAACAAACCAACTAAATATCACTTCAGATTCCTTTTAACCAACATGCCCGCCAGGTATCTTATTGTTTAGGAAAGAGTCAACCAAAGGCGTCACGACTTCAGGCAGCTGTCTCACGATCATTTTCCAATTATCAAGTGACCCTGTTCATCGTAAACTTCCCGACTGTGGGGGAGGAGGGGGGTTTAGATAACCCGACACTTACCCTAAACCTGTGATCATGAACTGAAAAATTATGAATCTAAATTTCTTAGAAATTATTATAGTTTACTTCCATACACAACAAGTTTTAGTCCAAGTAGGAGAAATTAGTAACAAGTATAACGTACGGAAAATAACACAATGTGAAACTTCCCACGGTCGAATTGCCAACAAGGTCATATTTTAAAGGTACTTTGGTTCTTTAGAAAGAGAACAACGTTACAGTGATAACAGATACGAACCCAGAATTAGAAGTGATGCAGATGAAATAATAATGTTACGACTTACTACATCTTTACAGCAATGGTTGCATGAGTTACTACATCTTTACAGTAATGGTTGTATGAGTTACTACATCTTTACAGTGATGGTTGCATGAGTTACTACATCTTTACAGTAATGGTTGTATGAGTTACTACATCTTTACAGTAATGGTTGTATGAGTTACTACATCTTTACAGTAATGTTTGCATGAGTTACTACATCTTTACAGTAATGGTTGCATGAGTTACTACATCTTTACAGTAATGGTTGCATGAGTTACTACATCTTTACAGTAATGGTTGTATGAGTTGCTACATCTTTACAGTAATACTTTTACGAGTTACTACAGTTACCTTGTGTCTATATGAGGTTTAGGGATGGTTCTTGAAATCCTTATTTCAGAGGAAGTCTAGTGTTTTACCCCTAATGTATGGGGTGAAGATACTTAAGACAAAGGGAAAAGAAACAACGTTAGCTTGACGTAAGTTACAGCAAACTTTATATACTATGTTAAATAGTTATGAACATACGCCAACAAATGATTCATGTTTCTGTCAATAAATCATTGTTGCTGTCTTTGTTATACGTGTAGTTAAGCTACAATAAATCATTGTTGCTGTCTTTGTTATACGTGTAGTTAAGCTACAATAAATCATTGTTGCTGTCTTTGTTATACGTGTAGTTAAGCTACAATAAATCATTGTTGCTGTCTTTGTTATACGTGTAGTTAAGCTACTTTCACTACAAGAGAGTCGATTATTGTAAGTGCGCGTGCCATGAATAAATATATGCGTGTTAGCGATCTGTAGTACTGTGAACACTTGACGTTCTGATATAGGTGGCGCAGGAGTGGCAGTTCCTTTCACTGGATTAGTTACAGGTCACTTGTGTCTCTGTTCTGCCCATCCGGTACGATTTGGCCAAATTTTAAGCACGTGACCTCACTGTAGTTTTCCACGCTACTGGTAGGTTATCTAAATACTGTCATATAAACCATGTCCCACAACGTGAAGAGAAGTGGAATAGAAGAAAAAAAAAAAAAAAACATCGAGTGGAAAGACCTCTTTTGTTGAGCCAGAACGTTTTTCTGACGACAACATACACTCGCACCCAGGGAATTACAATAAACCTTGACGTCACTTATAGTAAGTTAAAAAATTAAAATGTCTTGAGATTCTCGATATATCTTTTCTTTATACATACCGCTAAGAAGACAAATAATACGACATTAGAAACACGTTTATCAAGACATATCTTAGGACTTGACGTTATTTAGCCGTGATGAAAGACGAAAATAACTAGAAATTTCACCATGCGAATCTGAGAACAAAATTCAAAACAAAATATTCAATTTATAAGTCTTCGTATGGAACTGACTAAATAACAATATTAAAATAAGTTCAGAATAATTAATATACGAAGGGTGAACACTACCATGTCGTCTTAGCTTGTTTCGTACAAAGCTCTATTACCTTCCAGTGGACTGGCACTGACGTAACAAGACGCACGGTCTGTTTCCTCCACTATATTGGACTTCAAGTGGTCAAATTTGTCTTAGGTGAAAAATGACAAACTTGCCTTCCAATGTCGTGTTATGCGACGCTACAAATCATCTCAGCGACTTAAATAAGACAGATATATCAAGAAACTGAACAGCTGTAGTTTCGGATTCGTATCTTTCGCCACAGGGGATATTTATGCCGTTGACAGCAAGCATGTAAAGCCTAATAGAATATTCTATTATTATTCCTGTAATGTATCATCTGGTTCGTTTAGATTATTTGATAAAAATAATGTTTATGCATTTAATAACAGTTAATTTATTTATTTCTTCTATAACGTGCGCTATAAGTTAAATGCATTTTGACTCAAATTATAGGTCAACGTTTGCAAACAAAGTTTGAACACGAAATACAATAATAACACACCTAACTTACAAATAACTTTACTTACAGAATTTTCTTACTGATTGATCGATTAACTTAATACACATAACAACTGTCACTATCAACACTGAATCTTCTTCAATTACTTAATCCAGTACTCTTTGATTTGATTGTAAAATGATTGGAAACTGGATGCTAGAAAAACACTTGGTGACTGACTGTACAAACTACTCATGTAATATATTAGTGACTGTACAATCTACTTATGTAATATGTTAATGACTATACAATCTACTTATGTAATATATTAGTGACTATACAATCTACTTATGTAATATGTTAATGATTATACAATCTACTTATGTAATATATTGGTGACTATACAATCTACTTATGTAATATAATAGTGACTATACAATCTACTTATGTAATATGTTAATGATTATACAATCTACTCATGTAATATATTAGTGACTATACAATCTACTTATGTAATATATTAGTGACTATACAATCTACTTATGTAATATAATAGTGACTATACAATCTACTTATGTAATATATTAGTGACTATACAATCTACTCATGTAATATATTAGTGACTATACAATCTACTTATGTAATATAATAGTGACTATACAATCTACTTATGTAATATATCAGTGGCTATACAATCTACTCATGTATTATAATAGTGACTATACAATCTACTCATGTAATATAATAGTGACTATACAATCTACTTATGTAATATGTTAATGATTATACAATCTACTCATGTAATATATTAGTGACTATACAATCTACTTATGTAATATAATAGTGACTATACAATCTACTTATGTAATATATTAATGACTATACAATCTACTCATGTAATATATTAGTGACTATACAATCTACTTATGTAATATAATAGTGACTATACAATCTACTTATGTAATATATTAGTGGCTATACAATCTACTCATGTATTATAATAGTGACTATACAATCTACTCATGTAATATAATAGTGACTATACAATCTACTTATGTAATATGTTAATGATTATACAATCTACTCATGTAATATATTAGTGACTATACAATCTACTTATGTAATATAATAGTGACTATACAATCTACTTATGTAATATATTAATGACTATACAATCTACTCATGTAATATATTAGTGACTATACAATCTACTCATGTAATATATTAGTGACTATACAATCTACTTATGTAATATAATAGTGACTATACAATCTACTTATGTAATATATTAGTGGCTATACAATCTACTCATGTATTATAATAGTGACTATACAATCTACTCATGTAATATAATAGTGACTATACAATCTACTTATGTAATATGTTAATGATTATACAATCTACTCATGTAATATATTAGTGACTATACAATCTACTTATGTAATATAATAGTGACTATACAATCTACTTATGTAATATATTAATGACTATACAATCTACTCATGTAATATATTAGTGACTATACAATCTACTTATGTAATATAATAGTGACTATACAATCTACTTATGTAATATATTAGTGACTATACAATCTACTCATGTATTATAATAGTGACTATACAATCTACTTATGTAATATATTAGTGACTATACAATCTACTCATGTAATATATTAGTAACTATACAATCGACTTATGTAATATATTAGTGACTATACAATCTACTTATGTAATATATTAGTGACTATACAATCTACTTATGTAATATATTGGTGACTATACAATCTACTTATGTAATATATTAGTGACTATACAATCTACTCATGTAATATAATAGTGACTATACAATCTACTTATGTAATATGTTAATGATTATACAATCTACTCATGTAATATATTAGTGACTATACAATCTACTTATGTAATATATTAGTGACTATACAATCTACTTATGTAATATAATAGTGACTATACAATCTACTTATGTAATATATTAGTGACTATACAATCTACTTATGTAATATATTAGTGACTATACAATCTACTCATGTAATATATTAGTGACTATACAATCTACTTATGTAATATAATAATGACTATACAATCTACTTATGTAATATATCAGTGGCTATACAATCTACTCATGTATTATAATAGTGACTATACAATCTACTCATGTAATATAATAGTGACTATACAATCTACTTATGTAATATGTTAATGATTATACAATCTACTCATGTAATATATTAGTGACTATACAATCTACTTATGTAATATAATAGTGACTATACAATCTACTTATGTAATATATTAGTGACTATACAATCTACTCATGTAATATATTAGTGACTATACAATCTACTTATGTAATATAATAGTGACTATACAATCTAGTTATGTAATATATTAGTGACTATACAATCTACTTATGTAATATATTAGTGACTATACAATCTACTTATGTAATATATTAGTGACTATACAATCTACTCATGTATTATAATAGTGACTATACAATCTACTTATGTAATATATTAGTGACTATACAATCTACTTATGTAATATATTAGTGACTATACAATCTACTCATGTAATATATTAGTGACTATACAATCTACTTATGTAATATGTTAATGATTATACAATCTACTTATGTAATATATTAGTGACTATACAATCTACTCATGTAATATATTAGTGACTATACAATCTACTTATGTAATATATTGGTGACTATACAATCTACTCATGTAATATATTAGTAACTATACAATCTACTCATGTAATATATTAGTGACTATACAATCTACTCATGTAATATATTAGTGACTATACAATCTACTCATGTAATATATTAGTAACTATACAATCGACTTATGTAATATATTAGTGACTATACAATCTACTTATGTAATATATTAGTGACTATACAATCTACTTATGTAATATATTGGTGACTATACAATCTACTTATGTAATATATTAGTGACTATACAATCTACTTATGTAATATATTGGCGACTATACAATCTACTTATGTAATATATTAGTGACTATACAATCTACTTATGTAATATATTAGTGACTATACAATCTACTTATGTAATATATTAGTGACTATAAAATCTACTTATGTAATATGTTAATGGCTATACAATCTACTTATGTAATATATTAGTGACTATACAATCTACTTATGTAATATATTAGTGACTATACAATCTACGTATGTAATATATTGGTGACTATACAATCTACTTATGTAATATATTAGTGACTATACAATCTACTTATGTAATATGTTAATGACTATACAATCTACTTATGTAATATATTAGTGACTATACAATCTACGTATGTAATATATTAGTGACTATACAATATACTTATGTAATATATTAGTGACTATACAATCTACTTATGCAATATATTAGTGACTATACAATCTACTTATGTAATATATTGGTGACTATACAATCTACTTATGTAATATGTTAGTGACTATACAATCTACTCGTAATATATTGATGACTATACAACCTACTTATGTAATATATTAGTGACTATACAATCTACTCATGTAATATGTTAATGACTATACAATCTACTTATGTAATATATTGGTGACTATACAATCTACTCATGTAATATGTTAATGACTACACAATCTACTTATGTAATATATTGGTGACTATACAATCTACTTATGTAATATGGTAATGAATATACAATCTACTTATGTAATATATTAGTGACTATACAACCTACTTATGTAATATATTAGTGACTATACAATCTACTCATGTAATATGTTAATGACTATACAATCTACTTATGTAATATATTAGTGACTATACAATCTACTTATGTAATATATTAGTGACTATACAATCTACTTATGTAATATATTAGTGACTATACAATCTACTTATGTAATATATTAGTGACTATAGAATATACTCGTAATATATTGGTGACTATACAATCTACTTACGTAATATATTAGTGAATATACAATCTATTCATGTAATATGTTAATGACTATATAATCTACTTATGTAATATATTAGTGACTATACAATCTACTTATGTAATATATTAGTGACTATACAATCTACTTATGTAATATATTGGTGACTATACAATCTACTTATGTAATATATTGGTGACTATACAATCTACTTATGTAATATGTTAGTGACTATACAATCTACCTATGTAATATATTGGTGACTATACAATCTACTCATGTAATATGTTAATGACTACACAATCTACTTATGTAATATATTGGTGACTATACAATCTACTTATGTAATATGGTAATGAATATATAATCTACTTATGTAATATATTAGTGACTATACAACCTACTTATGTAATATATTAGTGACTATACAATCTACTCATGTAATATGTTAATGACTATACAATCTACTTATGTAATATATTAGTGACTATACAATCTACTTATGTAATATATTAGTGACTATACAATCTACTTATGTAATATATTAGTGACTATACAATCTACTTATGTAATATATTAGTGATTATAGAATATACTCGTAATATATTGGTGACTATACAATCTACTTACGTAATATATTAGTGAATATACAATCTACTCATGTAATATGTTAATGACTATATAATCTACTTATGTAATATATTAGTGACTATACAATCTACTTATGTAATATATTGGTGACTATACAATCTACTTATGTATTATATTAGTGACTATTTTTTATGTAGAGG
Source organism: Tachypleus tridentatus (assembly GCF_004210375.1). Classification (NCBI taxonomy): domain Eukaryota; kingdom Metazoa; phylum Arthropoda; class Merostomata; order Xiphosura; family Limulidae; genus Tachypleus; species Tachypleus tridentatus. The sequence goes on along the minus strand of NC_134826.1, from coordinate 11,585,950 downwards.
AGTGAACAACGTTTCGACCTTCTTCGATCATCGTCAGGTGAAAACGGCATAATATACGACCAATAGTTACAGTGTCAAATAAACACACATCATAATATACGACCAATAGTTACAGTGTCAAATAAACACACATCATAATAAACGACCAATAGTTACAGTATCAAAATAAACACGTCATAATATACGACCAACATTTTCGACACTAAATAAATTATATAACAGTCCATTAATCTTCACGTAAATAGTCCAGGCCGGTATCTAGTAGACCCAGGGTATGGTAAACTATTTCGATTTATTATCAAACCCTTTTTTGTGAATCATAAATAATTTTACCTGTATTCAAGATACATTATTATATTATATAATGCTATATTATTATAGTTTGAACTTTGGTGTCCGTCCAAGTATCCTTCTCTCTCACGTTTAAAAAGTTGTACAGCCAGGTACAACTCAATACTCACTTTGGAAATGACCATGGCACAGGATATTCTACACTAGATTGTCAGTAATTAATTACACTGTTATTTTAACACGATATTCTACACTAGATTGTCAATAATTAATCACATGGCTATTTAACAGGATATTCTACACTAGATTGTCAATAATTAATCACACGACTATTTAACAGGATATTCTACACTAGATTGTCAGTAATTAATCACACGGTTATATTTACAGGATATTCTACACTAGATTGTCAATGATTAATCACACGGCTATTTTAACATGATATTCTAACTAGATTGTCAGTAATTAATCACACGGTTATATTAACAGGATATTCTACACTAGATTGTCAATGATTAATCACACGGTTATCTTAACATGGTATTCTACACTAGATTGTCAATAATTAATCACACGGCTATTTTAACAGGATATTCTACACTGGATTGTCAATGATTAATTACACGGCTATTTTAACATGATATTCTAACTAGATTGTCAATGATTAATCACACAGCTATTTTAACAGGATATTCTACACTAGATTGTCAGTAATTAATCACACGGCTATTTTAACAGGATATTCTACACTAGATTGTCAGTAATTAATCACACGGTTATTTTAACAGGATATTCTACACTAGATTGTCAATAATTAATCACACGGCTATTTTAACATGATATTCTAACTAGATTGTCAGTAATTAATCACACGGTTATATTAACAGGATATTCTACACTAGATTGTCAATGATTAATCACACGGTTATCTTAACATGGTATTCTACACTGGATTGTCAATAATTAATCACACGGCTATTTTAACAGGATATTCTACACTAGATTGTCAGTAATTAATCACACGGCTATTTTAACAGGATATTCTACACTGGATTGTCAATGATTAATTACACGGCTATTTTAACATGATATTCTAACTAGATTGTCAATGATTAATCACACGGCTATTTTAACAGGATATTCTACACTAGATTGTCAGTAATTAATCACACGGATATTTTAACATGATATTCTACACTAGATTGTCAGTAATTAATCACACGGCTATTTTAACAGGATATTCTACACTAGATTGTCAGTAATTAATCACACGGCTATTTTAACATGATATTCTAACTAGATTGTCAGTAATTAATCACACGGTTATATTAACAGGATATTCTACACTAGATTGTCAATGATTAATCACACGGTTATTTTAACATGATATTCTAACTAGATTGTCAATGATTAATCACACGGCTATTTTAACAGGATATTCTACACTAGATTGTCAGTAATTAATCACACGGTTATTTTAACATGATATTCTACACTAGATTGTCAGTAATTAATCACACGGCTATTTTAACAGGATATTCTACACTAGATTGTCAATAATTAATCACACGGCTATTTAACAGGATATTCTAACTAGATTGTCAATGATTAATCACACGGCTATTTTAACAGGATATTCTACACTAGATTGTCAGTAATTAATCACACGGTTATTTTAACATGATATTCTACACTAGATTGTCAGTAGTTAATCACACGGCTATTTTAACATGATATTCTAACTAGATTGTCAGTAATTAATCACACAGTTATATTAACAGGATATTCTACACTAGATTGTCAATGATTAATCACACGGTTATCTTAACATGGTATTTTACACTAGATTGTCAATAATTAATCACACGGCTATTTTAACAGGATATTCTACACTAGATTGTCAGTAATTAATCACACGGTTATTTTAACAGGATATTCTACACTAGATTGTCAGTAGTTAATCACACGGCTATTTTAACATGATATTCTAACTAGATTGTCAGTAATTAATCACACAGTTATATTAACAGGATATTCTACACTAGATTGTCAATGATTAATCACACGGTTATCTTAACATGGTATTTTACACTAGATTGTCAATAATTAATCACACGGCTATTTTAACAGGATATTCTACACTAGATTGTCAGTAATTAATCACACGGTTATTTTAACAGGATATTCTACACTAGATTGTCAATAATTAATCACACGGCTATTTTAACAGGATATTCTACACTAGATTGTCAATAATTAATCACACGGCTATTTTAACAGGATATTCTACACTAGATTGTTAATAATTAATCACACTATCATTCACATTCGAAGACGTGATGTAATAATAGTAATAAAAATGTAGATTTACCTTATGTTATTACTGAGTGGTTCTTAACACGATTGAAATGTTCCACAGTTACTTTTCAGGGTATACTGTGTAAGTAGCTCAGAGATTTGGCTCTGAGTGAAACCAAAAGTCAAACACAATTAAACTTGAAATAATTTAAATTTTAACTTAAAATTTGCCGTCACTCGGGACGGACACTGTTGTTCTTTAACTTCAACGTTAGAATGTGGTGATAGAAGAAACAGACAACCCCAAGAATCCAAGGTTATATTATTTTAACCATTAGCCACATTATTCACAGAAAAGTTAAAAATAGAAACTTTAAAACTGATATTTTAATTAAAATTTACCTTTCAGCTGTTTTACCACGTTCTTAGTTGAATCTAACCAGTGCTGAAAAAACAAAACAAAACAAAACATGAAAAGCCTTATCAATAGAGAAACACCTCTTTTTTGCTACAAGTGAAACTGAAGGGTACAGGGTAATTACTGTAGATCTCTAATGTGCATGTTTTGGCAGCCTACCAACCACATGCTTCAATTGTCACATGGAAATTACATACTGAAAATTCAAAGAACACGTGGAAAAATTATGGGAATAGAAACAGCTGCCAGTTTTCTACATGAACTAAAACAATAGAATATAGAAAAAATGTATTGTTAATTTATGTTATTAAAATAAATTTATAAACATTTTTTGAAATCTGGAATAATTTACAGCAAAATATAGGTATATTGACGATTTAATTAGTGTTATTAGTCCGGTATTAAGTAATTATAATGGTAATGTTTATCCTAAATGATTTCGCATTTTAAAAGTTTCGACCTTTTTTTTCAAACAATAATGTTCCAATAAACGACACGTGCTGAGTTCACAGTTTCTTAGGTATGAAAGAATTAGTAGAAATGTACATTTCTTATTATCTAATAAGATAATATATTAATTAATATTAATACATTAGTACATATAATCATTTGTACTGGGTTTGAAGAGAAAACTTTAATTACATATTTTAAAATAGCTTGTAATATATAAAGCATTTATATAGATTAGGAAATAGTGAGTTATACACAATTATAACATATACAATGAAAGTTATTCCTGAAAGTTATTGTACGGAAAATACGCGGAATGATTTGTTTGGTTATTTCATATCATGTGTAGCCAGACTTGTATCACCTGCTGTTATGTGGTTGGTTCTCTTTAGAAACACTGAAGATCCACATAGTAACATGGAGCTACAGTAATAATTTAGAATGGGCTTAATGCAGCAATAGCTTTACATTGTGGTAGTCATGTCCAAACATCATATTGTAAACTGTAATAGCTTAACATTTTGGTAGTTATGTCCAAACATCATATTGTAAACTGTAATAGCTTAACATTTTGGTAGTTATGTCCAAACATCATATTGTAAACTGTAATAGCTTAACATTTTGGTAGTCATGTCCAAACATCATATTGTAAACTGTAATAGCTTAACATTTTGGTAGTCATGTCCAAACATCATATTGTAAACTGTAATAGCTTTACATTTTGGTAGTCATGTCCAAACATCATATTGTAAACTGTAATAGCTTAACATTTTGGTAGTTATGTCCAAACATCATATTGTAAACTGTAATAGCTTAACATTTTGGTAGTCATGTCCAAACATCATATTGTAAACTGTAATAGCTTAACATTTTGGTAGTCATGTCCAAACATCATACTGTAAACTGTAATAGCTTTACATTTTGGTAGTTATGTCCAAACATCATATTGTAAACTGTAATAGCTTAACATTTTGGTAGTCATGTCCAAACATCATATTGTAAACTGTAATAGCTTAACATTTTGGTAGTCATGTCCAAACATCATATTGTAAACTGTAATAGCTTAACATTTTGGTAGTCATGTCCAAACATCATATTGTAAACTGTAATAGCTTAATATTTTGGTAGTAATGTCCAAACATCATATTGTAAACTGTAATAGCTTAACATTTTGGTAGTCATGTCCAAACATCATATTGTAAACTGTAATAGCTTAACATTTTGGTAGTCATGTCCAAACATCATATTGTAAACTGTAATAGCTTAACATTTTGGTAGTCATGTCCAAACATCATATTGTAAACTGTAATAGCTTTACATTTTGGTGAGTATGTCCAAACATCATATTGTAAACTGTAATAGCTTAACATTTTGGTAGTCATGTCCAAACATCATTTTGTAAACTGTAATAGCTTAACATTTTGGTAGTAATGTCCAAACATCATATTGTAAACTGTAATAGCTTAACATTTTGGTAGTTATGTCCAAACATCATATTGTAAACTGTAATAGCTTAACATTTTGGTAGTCATGTCCAAACATCATATTGTAAACTGTAATAGCTTAACATTTTGGTAGTCATGTCCAAACATCATACTGTAAACTGTAATAGCTTTACATTTTGGTAGTTATGTCCAAACATCATATTGTAAACTGTAATAGCTTAACATTTTGGTAGTCATGTCCAAACATCATATTGTAAACTGTAATAGCTTAATATTTTGGTAGTAATGTCCAAACATCATATTGTAAACTGTAATAGCTTAACATTTTGGTAGTCATGTCCAAACATCATATTGTAAACTGTAATAGCTTAACATTTTGGTAGTCATGTCCAAACATCATATTGTAAACTGCAATAGCTTTACATTTTGGTAGTTATGTCCAAACATCATATTGTAAACTGTAATAGCTTAACATTTTGGTAGTCATGTCCAAACATCATATTGTAAACTGTAATAGCTTTACATTTTGGTGAGTATGTCCAAACATCATATTGTAAACTGTAATAGCTTAACATTTTGGTAGTAATGTCCAAACATCATATTGTAAACTGTAATAGCTTAACAATTTGGTAGTCATGTCCAAACATCATATTGTAAACTGTAATAGCTTAACATTTTGGTAGTCATGCCCAAACTTCATATTGTAAACTGTAATAGCTTAACATTTTGGTAGTCATGCCCAAACATCATATTGTAAACTGTAATAGCTTAATATTTTGGTAGTCATGTCCAAACATCATATTGTAAACTGTAATAGCTTAACATTTTGGTAGTCATGTCCAAACATCATATTGTAAACTGTAATAGCTTTACATTTTGGTAGTTATGTCCAAACATCATATTGTAAACTGTACTAGCTTAACATTTTGGTAGTCATGTCCAAACATCATATTGTAAACTGTAATAGCTTAACATTTTGGTAGTTATGTCCAAACATCATATTGTAAACTGTAATAGCTTAACATTTTGGTAGTCATGTCCAAACATCATATTGTAAACTGTAATAGCTTAACATTTTGGTAGTCATGTCCAAACATCATATTGTAAACTGTAATAGCTTTACATTTTGGTAGTTATGTCCAAACATCATATTGTAAACTGTAATAGCTTAACATTTTGGTAGTCATGTCCAAACATCATATTGTAAACTGTAATAGCTTAACAATTTGGTAGTCATGTCCAAACATCATATTGTAAACTGTAATAGCTTAACATTTTGGTAGTCATGCCCAAACTTCATATTGTAAACTGTAATAGCTTAACATTTTGGTAGTCATGCCCAAACATCATATTGTAAACTGTAATAGCTTAATATTTTGGTAGTCATGTCCAAACATCATATTGTAAACTGTAATAGCTTAACATTTTGGTAGTCATGTCCAAACATCATATTGTAAACTGTAATAGCTTTACATTTTGGTAGTTATGTCCAAACATCATATTGTAAACTGTACTAGCTTAACATTTTGGTAGTTATGTCCAAACATCATATTGTAAACTGTAATAGCTTAACATTTTGGTAGTTATGTCCAAACATCATATTGTAAACTGTAATAGCTTAACATTTTGGTAGTCATGTCCAAACATCATATTGTAAACTGTAATAGCTTAACATTTTGGTAGTCATGTCCAAACATCATATTGTAAACTGTAATAGCTTTACATTTTGGTAGTTATGTCCAAACATCATATTGTAAACTGTAATAGCTTAACATTTTGGTAGTCATGTCCAAACATCATATTGTAAACTGTAATAGCTTAACATTTTGGTAGTCATGTCCAAACATCATATTGTAAACTGTAATAGCTTAACATTTTGGTAGTTATATCCAAACATCATATTGTAAACTGTAATAGCTTAACATTTTGGTAGTCATGTCCAAACATCATATTGTAAACTGTAATAGCTTAACATTTTGGTAGTCATGTCCAAACATCATACTGTAAACTGTAATAGCTTTACATTTTGGTAGTTATGTCCAAACATCATATTGTAAACTGTAATAGCTTAACATTTTGGTAGTCATGTCCAAACATCATATTGTAAACTGTAATAGCTTAATATTTTGGTAGTAATGTCCAAAACATCATATTGTAAACTGTAATAGCTTAACATTTTGGTAGTCATGTCCAAACATCATATTGTAAACTGTAATAGCTTAACATTTTGGTAGTCATGTCCAAACATCATATTGTAAACTGTAATAGCTTTACATTTTGGTAGTTATGTCCAAACATCATATTGTAAACTGTAATAGCTTAACATTTTGGTAGTCATGTCCAAACATCATATTGTAAACTGTAATAGCTTTACATTTTGGTGAGTATGTCCAAACATCATATTGTAAACTGTAATAGCTTAACATTTTGGTAGTCATGTCCAAACATCATTTTGTAAACTGTAATAGCTTAACATTTTGGTAGTAATGTCCAAACATCATATTGTAAACTGTAATAGCTTAACATTTTGGTAGTTATGTCCAAACATCATATTGTAAACTGTAATAGCTTAACATTTTGGTAGTCATGTCCAAACATCATATTGTAAACTGTAATAGCTTAACATTTTGGTAGTCATGTCCAAACATCATACTGTAAACTGTAATAGCTTTACATTTTGGTAGTTATGTCCAAACATCATATTGTAAACTGTAATAGCTTAACATTTTGGTAGTCATGTCCAAACATCATATTGTAAACTGTAATAGCTTAATATTTTGGTAGTAATGTCCAAACATCATATTGTAAACTGTAATAGCTTAACATTTTGGTAGTCATGTCCAAACATCATATTGTAAACTGTAATAGCTTAACATTTTGGTAGTCATGTCCAAACATCATATTGTAAACTGCAATAGCTTTACATTTTGGTAGTTATGTCCAAACATCATATTGTAAACTGTAATAGCTTAACATTTTGGTAGTCATGTCCAAACATCATATTGTAAACTGTAATAGCTTTACATTTTGGTAGTCATGTCCAAACATCATTTTGTAAACTGTAATAGCTTAACATTTTGGTAGTAATGTCCAAACATCATATTGTAAACTGTAATAGCTTAACAATTTGGTAGTCATGTCCAAACATCATATTGTAAACTGTAATAGCTTAACATTTTGGTAGTCATGCCCAAACTTCATATTGTAAACTGTAATAGCTTAACATTTTGGTAGTCATGCCCAAACATCATATTGTAAACTGTAATAGCTTAATATTTTGGTAGTCATGTCCAAACATCATATTGTAAACTGTAATAGCTTAACATTTTGGTAGTCATGTCCAAACATCATATTGTAAACTGTAATAGCTTTACATTTTGGTAGTCATGTCCAAACATCATATTGTAAACTGTAATAGCTTAACATTTTGGTAGTTATGTCCAAACATCATATTGTAAACTGTAATAGCTTAACATTTTGGTAGTCATGTCCAAACATCATATTGTAAACTGTAATAGCTTAACATTTTGGTAGTCATGTCCAAACATCATATTGTAAACTGTAATAGCTTTTACATTTTGGTAGTTATGTCCAAACATCATATTGTAAACTGTAATAGCTTAACATTTTGGTAGTCATGTCCAAACATCATATTGTAAACTGTAATAGCTTAACATTTTGGTAGTCATGTCCAAACATCATATTGTAAACTGTAATAGCTTAACATTTTGGTAGTTATATCCAAACATCATATTGTAAACTGTAATAGCTTAACATTTTGGTAGTCATGTCCAAACATCATATTGTAAACTGTAATAGCTTAACATTTTGGTAGTCATGTCCAAACATCATACTGTAAACTGTAATAGCTTTACATTTTGTAGTTATGTCCAAACATCATATTGTAAACTGTAATAGCTTAACATTTTGGTAGTCATGTCCAAACATCATATTGTAAACTGTAATAGCTTAATATTTTGGTAGTAATGTCCAAACATCATATTGTAAACTGTAATAGCTTAACATTTTGGTAGTCATGTCCAAACATCATATTGTAAACTGTAATAGCTTAACATTTTGGTAGTCATGTCCAAACATCATATTGTAAACTGTAATAGCTTTACATTTTGGTAGTTATGTCCAAACATCATATTGTAAACTGTAATAGCTTAACATTTTGGTAGTCATGTCCAAACATCATATTGTAAACTGTAATAGCTTTACATTTTGGTGAGTATGTCCAAACATCATATTGTAAACTGTAATAGCTTAACATTTTGGTAGTCATGTCCAAACATCATTTTGTAAACTGTAATAGCTTAACATTTTGGTAGTTATGTCCAAACATCATATTGTAAACTGTAATAGCTTAACATTTTGGTAGTCATGTCCAAACATCATATTGTAAACTGTAATAGCTTAACATTTTGGTAGTAATGTCCAAACATCATATTGTAAACTGTAATAGCTTAACATTTTGGTAGTTATGTCCAAACATCATATTGTAAACTGTAATAGCTTAACATTTTGGTAGTCATGTCCAAACATCATATTGTAAACTGTAATAGCTTAACATTTTGGTAGTCATGTCCAAACATCATATTGTAAACTGTAATAGCTTAACATTTTGGTAGTCATGTCCAAACATCATATTGTAAACTGTAATAGCTTTACATTTTGGTAGTTATGTCCAAACATCATATTGTAAACTGTAATAGCTTAACATTTTGGTAGTCATGTCCAAACATCATATTGTAAACTGTAATAGCTTTACATTTTGGTAGTCATGTCCAAACATCATATTGTAAACTGGAATAGCTTTACATTTTGGTAGTCATGCCCAAACATCATATTGTAAACTGCAATGCTAACTTTAGTGACAGTTTTGTAGTCTCACACATTTATGTCACCCATAATTATTTTTTTTTTGTGAGCGATCATCTTCCCACCCACCTCTAGCTGTGAAAGGTAAAAATGTGTGACGTTGTGGGCTACAGCACCCAAATCTCTTCCATTTTTTTTTCTAAGCACGTGAGGCAAGTTAAACCGAGGTTAAACTGGATAAACGGTGTATCTTTGTGTCTTATTTACACTGGTAACTAAAAACCAGGGCAATTACTTAATGACCCACTTTATGATTTGCGCCCTGGTGTTGGATGTTTGTCTATATACATATAGTAAAGAAACGACCTTATTTGTAATGATATCTTTAAAAAACTGCTTGTCCTGGAGTCATACTGACAATTGTAAGATTTATTCAGGAAAGACTAGATACGTGACAGGATGTTAAAGAACATCACGTAACGTGTTCAAAATAGTATGCCTTAGTACACTTATTTGACTCTATTGGGCTTAATCATAAAAAAATATTCACCTGAAGAAATGTAGAACAAATTTTATTACGTAGAGTATGGAACTATCACGAATCACGTGATCCACCCAAATCTCCAGTGCGCGTAATGTTAGAATTTAAGGTATCTGTGTATATATATAATTAACTCTGGAATTTATCAACAGCTAATGAAACCACTTTGAACTTCACACAACATCAGCTATTGTCATCTCTCTTAGTATTAGTCGAGCTTCACACGCATGCGCGTTTGTTTGACAAATGATTGTTCCTAAAACAGGCGCACTGCTTCCAGTTTGTTCAAATACATCGAACAAACGAAGAAGAAAGGCCTAGTAGTGAACAAAGTTAAGCCGATCTCACTCCAGGTTTATTGTTTTACAATTTTCGCAAAACGATAGACTGAGGTGAAAGCAACATACGGGCTACTTAGTCTTAACTGTAGTACGTATTTGTTTCTGGACAACGCTTCTGTGAGAAAGTTTAATATAAGAATTTATTGCTTTTCTATAACACGGAATTTCGGTTACATTGTTCCTGAACCAGTTTTGACAAAGTCTCGAGTTTGTTAACTTGATGAAACAAGCCAAACACTGGAACACAAATGTTTTAATACTTAGTATAACACATCTCAATTAACTTGGAACCAATCGTCACTGGTTAATGAATCGTACGCAAGTATCTGCGTTTCCGAAGAGAAATTACGTAAATTCACGAGAGCTTAGCTTCTAGTACATCTTCCAGTTCTGCACAAGCGCAAATTGACATGTAAGAACAAAAGTGAAATAATTACCAAACGTTAAAGAGTTTTTAAAAAGGAGGTACAACGACAAGCCACTCGTAGCTTTATAATAAATCTGTTTTGTTTTTTTTGCGAACAAAGACATTATAACACGCATGCAAAATGAGTTGTTGGTTTTTCAGAGCTGTTACCTTGAACTTAAATACATTTGTTTACAGAGTTTATCTCCGCCGGAAACGGTTGTAATCATCGTGAGAAAGTCGGGAACAAGTCGGGAACAAATTAATATTAAGCGATAAAAGGTTGAGCACGAGATATATATATATATATATATGTTTAAGACACTAGTTTAGTTAAACCTTCAAAAGTTTATACGAACTTATTCCCACGATGTGAGCTCAGGAAACCTCTGGCTCAGTGCTCTCTGAGCATGCGCAACTAACACTTAAAGACAAGCATGTAAGACCACACCGACATTTCTTGTCTAAAAGTATGTTGAACTTTCTGAAAGTCTGTCTAACCTTGCCTTGGGTAACCGTGAATCCTAAGGTATCTGATTCGCGTCTCGTTGATTTCAAAACGAGCTCCGAATTTTGCAGCCGTAGATACGCTACAAAAGTGATGGTCAACTCCATCTATTTGATAAGACAATAGTAACCCAATATTTGGCGAATGACTTGATTTACAGAAACTTAATTACTAGATTCTAGGGTTAAAGACAAGTGCCTTGTATTTATCGATTTATTTGATACACGTTTTGCTAAGACACTCACCAAACTTTCTTTGACTGCTGACCTAGCCACCTGAGGAAGAAGAACAACGTTACTATTATAAGTTGACCATTGACCTACATGGAGGACCACGTTAGCTTTATAATTTGACTGTTGAACCACCGGGGGGGGGGACAATGCTAGCGTTGGGGCAATGGAGATTATTCACAAAACCTGAAGTTATTTTCTGCTATTTAGAAGTGAAATCAGTTTACCCTTTGTACAAGGAATTACTTAACAGTATATACGACTACATGAACTGTTTATGTAAACATACAACAACTGTTTAAATCCAGTAATACTGGGAAAGTCTCAAAAGACAACATGCGAGTCAGTACTCTATCCTGTTATTTTAAAATACAGAAAACCGGAATGAAAACGGAAGAAAGAGTAACGAAAATCAAAAGACTTAATAAGTCATTACTCTGTCGCCATGAAATCACAACGTCAGGACTAAATTCAGGGCGAGATTAGTAGAGTTCAATTAAGCTAGGAATGACAAAAAAGATTTATAAGGCTGAACTCAATAACATCGAATAACATCATTAATGGAAAACAAAAATAGTTGGAGAAATAATGTAAGAAAAGCCTTGTTTATACACGTTGTGTGTTGTTTCTTTGAAACTGTTATTACAGAAGTAGTTGTTTCATAATGAAAGCTTTCAGTCATCACCCATTATATATTTTTGTTTCAGTGGCCACTGAAAGTTATAATAAATTACATCCCATTACTTTTTACAGTAATGATAAATTACATCCCATTACTTTTTGCAGTAATAATAAATTACATCTCATTACTTTTTACAGTAATCATAAATTACATTCCATTACTTTTTGCAGTAATGATAAATTACACCCCATTACTTTTTGCAGTAAGGATAAGTTACACCCCATTACTTTTTGCAGTAATCATAAATTACATCCCATTACTTTTTGCAGTAATAATAAATTACATCTCATTACTTTTTACAGTAATGATAAATTAGATCCCATTACTTTCTGCAGTAATAATAAATTCCATTCCATTACTTTTTGCAGTAATGATAAATTACACCCCATTACCTTTTGCAGTAATGATAAATTACATCCCATTACTTTTTACAGTAACGATAAATTACATCTTATTAACTTTTCCAGTAATAATAAATTACATCCCATTACTTTTTGCAGTAATGATAAATTACATCCCATTGCTTTTTACAGTAATGATAAATTACATCTCATTACTTTTTACAGTCATGATAAATTACATCTCACTACTTTTTAGAATTTAATCTAAATGTTCACGAATTGTCTGTGTCATACGTGAGTGATTTGGCAACTGAAATGAAACATATTAGCAAGTGAATGACCGCACTGAAGAGCTACTAATGTTATGTTATCAATATTCACAGAAATCATAGAAGGTTCCATTCGTTTTTCTACATAACACCAGATGTAGCTTTAATGAAATCAAAACTTTTACTTTAATTGTTTAAAGTTGCAGACAACCATACATAATCCTCTGTGCAGATGGCAAAAACACACAAATAACAAGTGATAGTCACGTCAAATCTACCCTGGCGGAATACACTTGAACAGTTTCACCTTGACACACTTTGTTTACAACAATGTTTTCTTCATAATTTTCAGTTCTTGACACACACCAAGTTGAAATAAGTTGTCCGAAACGTGAGTGCCAGGTTAATAACGTAATTACAGGCTGTGTCATGAATACTGATTCAGTATCGTGTCAAGTTTACGGTTGTAATTTAAGTTAATTAGGGTTAAGGTTTAAAAAATACAAAACAGCCTTCATATGAAGACATGATGTATAACAACAAGTAATGTTCGATTTTCTCAAAAAGTGGTAATTTTCCAAAAAAGGAAGCTTCATAATGTTATACGAGTTTCTGTATATTTTAACGAGTTATATCTGTTCAAGCAGTGAAACGCTAAAAGACGTCAAACAATTTGCTACGGTGTTAAACAATGCATAAAAATGATATTATTGATAGAAAGAATATTGTTAATTAAATTCAATTTCTATAAGAAAGATATTGTTAAGTTAAATTTATACAACAAAGATATTGTTAAGTTCAATTTCTACAACAGAGATATTGTTAATTATGTTCAATTTCTATAAGAAAGATATTGTTAAGTTCAATTTCTACAACAGAGATATTGTTAATTAAATTCAATTTCTATAAGAAAGATATTGTTAAGTTCAATTTCTACAACAAAGATATTGTTAAATAAGTTCAATTTCTATAACAAACATATTGTTAAATAGATTCAATTTCTACAACGTAATCTTCGGAGAAAATTTAATTCGCCTTGATTTCGCTTCAAAGGCAGATGGAGCCACCAATGCATCCAGATGGAAACTTATTAACTTTGTCGTAATTGTGTTTTAATTTTGCATATGACACAGTGTAAAGAAACTAACCATATGTTCTTGTTTAAACAAAAACGTGACATTTTGAGAAGGAACGTAGAAAGCAAGAACGTATGACTTCCTTAGACAACAACTCTGTTTGTTACACAGAGTTTGAGATTGGAAACTCTAAACTGGATGTACATGCTTGTTGTTGAAATGTTCACATTACACAGGGACTGAAGCTCTCCCATTTTGGGTTCAGGGAAGTTTAGTATCATTAATACAAATCAAGTAGAAAATGGTTCAAACCCATCAAAATGCAATCACCAACACTATATACTCATCCAGTTTAAATTTCGCAAAACAAGTCAACTTTAATGACGCAAGGTTTCTTATATTTTTGTCATACTATAACACCTAGAAGGGGAAATTCATCTTGGAGACATGATACCGATGGACTGTCAGATCAGATAATAGATTTTAACACGCACCTCGCTAGCGTGCGAACGGTCATTTTATGGAATACAGTTCAAATAGATGATATATCATTTCTGTCAATCAGGAAGTTTCGAAACTTGATAAAAACAGAAGAAAAGATTCGTGTCAAAACTCTTTTGGATTTATTACTTGCCGAACCACTCGTTGAAGACTCATGAGAAACAATGTGTTCTGTCGTTTGTATGTTTTATAATTACGAAATGAAAGTTTGACACGTGCAGAATAATAAAGTAACTATCCGCGTGATAAATGTAACACGAGAAGATCTCATGAAGATACGTCTATGATATTACTAAAACAAAGTATATGACAGACACTTGCTATCAAGTTTAGGTCTATAACACAACACTGATGAAGTGTTATCCATCAGCTGGAATTAGTGTGACAATACGAGAAGTAAGACTTGCAATAACTTGAACTGTAATATTATTTTTACTGCTTAGTAATAATATCAGTAACAAGACTATATAAATGTATTTCAATTGTATTTTGTTTCTTATATGCCATTGGCGATTAGGTCTTCGGTCACTGTCAACGGACATCAGGTAAACCAGAATTGTAGCGAATAAACAAGTTGAGATAAAGTTGAATATAATTACGATATATTATTATAAAACCTATTAGTAGCTTACTACAAAGTGTTAAGAACTTGTAGAGTTATAAGATATTAATAGCTTCCATCTCACTGTAAACTGTTATACCAAATTACAGGTTATTGTAAAGTGATAAGAGATATTAATTTAATGTGGTTATATACAATATTACCAGCTTACTGTGAATTAGCGTTATAAGATATTACCAGCTTACTGTGAAGTAGTGTTATAAGATATTACCAGCTTACTGTGAAGTAGTGTTATAAGATATTACCAGCTTACTTTGAAGTAGTGTTATACGATGTTACCAGCTTACTGTAAAGCTGTGTTATACGAAGTATCGCAGAACGACTGGTATCAGTACTAACACTGTTATTGATAGGGAGAGAACAACGTTTCTCGTCATTAAGAGTGTTCTACTATATTACCAGCTTACTTTGAAGTAGTTTTGTACGATGTTACCATCTTACTGTCAAGTAGTGTTATACGATGTTACCAGCTTACTGTGAAGTAGTGTTATAAGTTATTACCAGTTTACTGTGAAGTAGTGTTATGAGATATTACCAGTTTACTGTGAAGTAGTGTTATAAGATATTACCAGTTTACTGTGAAGTAGTGTTATAAGATATTACCAGTTTATGTGAAGTAGTGTTATAAGATATTACCAGTTTACTGTGAATTAGTGTTATAAGATATTACAAGTTTACTGTGAAGTAGTGTTATAAGATATTACCAGTTTACTGTGAAGTAGTGTTATGAGATATTACCAGTTTACTGTACAGTAGTGTTATAAGATATTACCAGTTTACTGTGAAGTAGTGTTATAAGATATTACCAGTTTACAGTGAAGTAGTGTTATAAGATATTACTAGTTTACTGTGAAGTAGTGTTATAAGATATTACCAGTTTACTGTGAAGTAGTGTTATAAGATATTCCCAGTTTACTGTGAGGTAGTGTTATAAGATATTACCAGTTTACTGTGAAGTAGTGTTATAAGATATTACCAGTTTACTGTGAAGTAGTGTTATGAGATATTACCAGTTTACTGTGAAGTAGTGTTATAAGTTATTACCAGTTTACTGTAAAGTAGTGTTAAAAGATATTACCAGTTTACTGTGAAGTAATGTTATAAGATATTATCAGTTTACTGTAAAGTAGTGTTATAAGATATTACCAGTTTACTGTGAAGTAGTGTTATAAGGTATTACCAGTTTACTGTGAAGTAGTGTTATAAGATACTATCAGTTTACTGTGAAGTAGTGTTATAAGATATTACCAGTTTACAGTGAAGTAGTGTTATAAGATATTACCAGTTTACTGTGAAGTAGTGTTATAAGATATTACCAGTTTACTGTGAAGTAGTGTGATAAGATATTACCAGTTTACAGTGAAGTAGTGTTATAAGATATTACCAGTTTACTGTAAAGTAGTGTTATAAGATATTACCAGTTTACTGTGAAGTAGTGTTATAAGATATTACCAGTTTACTGTGGAATAGTGTTATAAGATATTACCAGTTTTCTGTGAAGTAGTGTTATAAGATATTACCAGTTTACTGTAAAGTAGTGTTATAAGATATTACCAGCTTACTGTGAAGTAGTGTTATAAGATATTACCAGTTTACTGTGAAGTAGTGTTATAAGATACTACCAGTTTACTGTGAAGTAGTGTTATAAGATATTACCAGTTTACTGTGAAGTAGTGTTATGAGATATTACCAGTTTACTGTAAAGTAGTGTTATAAGATATTACAAGTTTACTGTGAAGTAGTGTTATAAGATATTATTAGCTTACTGTGAAGTAGTGTTATGAGATATTACCAGTTTACTGTGAAGTAGTGTTATAAGATATTACCAGTTTACTGTGGAGTAGTGTTATAAGATATTACCAGTTTACTGTGAAGTAGTGTTATAAGATATTACCAGTTTACAGTGAAGTAGTGTTATAAGATATTACCAGTTTACTGTAAAGTAGTGTTATAAGATATTACCAGTTTACTGTGAAGTAGTGTTATAAGATATTACCAGTTTACTGTGGAGTAGTGTTATAAGATATTACCAGTTTACTGTGAATTAGTGTTATAAGATATTACCAGTTTACTGTGAAGTAGTGTTATAAGATATTACCAGTTTACTGTGGAGTAGTGTTATAAGATATTACCAGTTTACTGTGAAGTAGTGTGATAAGATATTACCAGTTTACAGTGAAGTAGTGTTATAAGATATTACCAGTTTACTGTAAAGTAGTGTTATAAGATATTACCAGTTTACTGTGAAGTAGTGTTATAAGATATTACCAGTTTACTGTGGAGTAGTGTTATAAGATATTACCAGTTTACTGTGAAGTAGTGTTATAAGATATTACCAGTTTACTGTGAAGTAGTGTTATAAGATATTACCAGTTTACTGTAAAGTAGTGTTATAAGATATTATCAGTTTACTGTAAAGTAGTGTTATAAGATATTACCAGCTTACTGTGAAGTAGTGTTATGAGATATTACCAGTTTACTGTGAAGTAGTGTTATAAGATATTACCAGTTTACTGTAAAGTAGTGTTATAAGATATTACCAGTTTACTGTAAAGTAGTGTTATAAGATATTACCAGTTTACTGTGAAGTAGTGTTATAAGATATTACCAGTTTACTGTGAAGTAGTGTTATGAGATATTACCAGTTTACTGTAAAGTAGTGTTATAAGATATTACAAGTTTACTGTGAAGTAGTGTTATAAGATATTACCAGCTTACTGTGAAGTAGTGTTATAAGATATTACCAGTTTACTGTGAAGTAGTGTTATGAGATATTACCAGTTTACTGTGAAGTAGTGTTATAAGATATTACCAGTTTACTGTGAAGTAGTGTTATAAGATATTACCAGTTTACTGTGAAGTAGTGTAAAAAGATATTACCAGTTTACTGTGATGTAGTGTTATAAGATACTACCAGTTTACTGTCAAGTAGTGTTATAAAATATTACCAGTTTACAGTGAAGTAGTGTTATAAGATATTACCAGTTTACTGTAAAGTAGTGTTATAAGATATTACCAGTTTACTGTGAAGTAGTGTTATAAGATATTACCAGTTTACTGTGGAATAGTGTTATGAGATATTACCAGTTTACTGTGGAGTAGTGTTATAAGATATTACAAGTTTACTGTAAAGTAGTGTTATAAGATATTACCAGTTTACTGCGAAGTAGTGTTATAAGATATTACCAGTTTACTGCGAAGTAGTGTTATAAGATATTACCAGTTTACTGTGAAGTAGTGTTATAAGATATTACCAGTTTACTGTAAAGTAGTGTTATAAGATATTACCAGTTTACTGTGAAGTAGTGTTATAAGATATTACCAGTTTACTGTGAAATAGTGTTATGAGATATTACCAGTTTACTGTGAAGTAGTGTTATAAGATATTACCAGCTTACTGTGAAGTAGTGTTATAAGATATTACCAGTTTACTGTGAAGTAGTGTTATGAGATACTACCAGTTTACTGTGAAGTAGTGTTATAAGATATTACCAGTTTACTGTGAAGTAGTGTTATGAGATATTACCAGTTTACTGTAAAGTAGTGTTATAAGATATTACAAGTTTACTGTGAAGTAGTGTTATAAGATATTACCAGCTTACTGTGAAGTAGTGTTATGAGATATTACCAGTTTACTGTGAAGTAGTGTTATAAGATATTACCAGTTTACTGTGAAGTAGTGTTATAAGATATTACCAGTTTACTGTGAAGTAGTGTTATAAGATATTACCAGTTTACTGTGAAGTAGTGTTATAAGATATTACCAGCTTACTTTGTGTCACCGAGATTTACTAGTATTTTTACTAGTATTTTTTGCTTCAACAGGACCTACTGTTTGACCTGAACAATCGATCGACAGGACCTACTGTTTGACCTGAACAATCGATCGACAGGACCTACTGTTTGACCTGAACAATCAATCGACAGGACCTACTGTTTGACCTGAATGATCGTTCAACAGGACCTACTGTTTGACCTGAAGAATCGGTCGACAGGACCTACTGTTTAACCTGAATGATCGTTCAACAGGATCTACTGTTTGACCTGAACAGTGGACCTACTGTTTGACCAGAAGAGTCGACGAAACGAAGTCCAAAGTAGGCACTTTCTAACAAATTCAGGTGTTTGATTACCACGTCCAACAGGTCCTGTCCCCTGCTTGTCTCCTGTCAAGAAGAAAATAAATAATTATCGAAATAAAAAATGTTTTAGTTTAACATCTTAAAGCTATTATTAATTACAGAAATTTGCCAAATTTGAAACGTTTCTATTACCGTATATAGGCTTATACCTCGAGAGAAATCATTTATTTGTTTGTTAAAAAGAAAATTACCCGTATGTATGATTAAAATAGACCAAGCAAGTCTCACCAATAAAACAAACGTTGCATGAATAGTTTGGGAGGGTAGAAACAAAAGTTTGGATAAAAGAAATATCACTAGTCCTCAGGTTGTGTACAAATATACATATGTGATCGTAAGTTTTTCTATTTAATTACAAGTTTCTCTTTCCGGTCCCTCGCTGGAAGAGCAGCAAGTCTATGGATTTACAACGATAAAATCAGGGGTTCGATTACCCTCGGTGGACTCAGTAGATAGATCGATGTGGCTTTGCTATAAGAAGACACACACCCACACTGTCTTTCCGTCACTCCATTCACTTATTAGATTTATATTTCTGGGCAAAACACAAAATCAACTACGCAGGACACAGATCTTTCCGAATATCTATAACCAACGCTTTTTGTGTCTATCCGCGTTAGCAAGTAACACTACACATAAATAATAATAAACTATAACCGCACACATCATAAACAATGATAAACTGTAACCGTACACATTATAAATAAATAACAATAATAAGCTGTAACCTTACACATCATAAATAAATAATAATAAATTGTTGCTATACACATAATAAATAAAGAATAACAATAATAAAGTGTTGCCATACAATTATAATAAATACAAAATAATAATAAATTGTTGGCAGATTCATGTTTTGCATGTACAATATCTGGATACTTAAATAAACGGCTACAAAGTTTTGTGTGTATAAAATCTTGACTCTTGAGTGTAAAACATTAAACAGTCTTTGGGTAAAAATTCAGAACAGGATGTTTATAATTTGAAATGTTATGTTTCACATGGGTTAGCTTGTTGTCTTATTACTTTTACTGCATGTGTATGCACGAGACTTCAATGTTAAATTCACGTAGTAACGAAAATAATCTGTTCCTGCTAGATGATTATATAAAGTTATTATTACTACCTATTATTAACCTGGATAATAAAAATAGTGGGTAAATTTTATGAATGTCCTCTGGAAACAAAAGTGTATAGATTTATCATGTTAGGAATCACAAGCACGTAATAAAAACTATTATTATACCATAACAGTTCTCTAATTCTGCTCACCAATACATCTCCATTTTTCAGAGAAAGTACGTGACCTTCAAATTGTTTAAATCTTAACACCTGAGGTGGTGACAGAGAATAGCAGGTCTTTCATAGAACGTGTATCTACAAGATATCGTGTAGAGAGGACACGGGGAGGACCAGACACGCAGTGACAGAGAACAGGGTGTTTATGAGATAACGTGTAGAGAGGACACGGGGAGGACCAGACACGCAGTGACAGAGAACAGGGTGTTTATGAGATAACGTGTAGAGAGGACACGGGGAGGACCAGACACGCAGTGACAGAGAACAGGGTGTTTATAAGATAACGTGTAGTGAGGACACGGAGAGGACCAGACACGCAGTGACAGAGAACAGGGTGTTTATAAGATAACGTGTAGAGAGGACACGGGGAGGACCAGACACGCAGTGACAGAGAACAGAGTGTTTATAAGATAACGTGTAGAGAGGACACGGGGAGGACCAGACACGCAGTGACAGAGAACAGAGTGTTTATAAGATAACGTGTAGAGAGGACACGGGGAGGACCAGACACGCAGTGACAGAGAACAGGGTGTTTATAAGATAACGTGTAGAGAGGACACAGGGAGGACCAGACACGCAGTGACAGAGAACAAGGTGTTTATAAGATAACGTGTAGAGGGACACAGGGAGGACCAGCCACGCAGTGACAGAGAACAGGGTGTTTATGAGATAACGTGTAGAGAGGACACGGGGAGGACCAGACACGCAGTGACAGAGAACAGAGTGTTTATAAGATAACGTGTAGTGAGGACACGGAGAGGATCAGACACGCAGTGACAGAGAACAGGGTGTTTATGAGATAACGTGAAGAGAGGACACGAGGAGGACCAGACACGCAGTGACAGAGAACAGGGTGTTTATAGAACCAGATGGAATTAAGAATGGTCTTTCTGACAACATAAAAGATAAACACACTTTCTTCCATACCAGGAACTATTATATAAGGCTGGTCTGATTTCACATACTACATGGGGTCAACTTTTGACCACACTTTGTTCTCATTCGTTTCCAAGAGAGCATCGAAAGTAAGTCGGTCAAAATGTCATCGAAACTATACAGTAGGTTACCTAGGCTTTGACTACCACAAGTATGGAAAACAAATTTTTAGGGTGTGGGCTCTTAAGCCTACCCCTGAGCCACTTGTGTGTGGGGGGGGATTACTGGCTCAAAATGCGTAATACCAAAAGCATTATTACAAGTAAGTCTGTTGTAGCTGGATGTCAAGGCATAGATAGTCTTCTTCCCAAAAGACAGGAGAGGATCTGGAGAAGCATCACTTGTGTTGGAGCAAGAAGTTCACCTCATATGCACACTGCTGGACAAAATCTTAAGGTCAATGAAGATAAAGAAAAAATATGCATTTTGCGTTGTTAGACTCAACCACTTATTTTAGTAGAGCTTTGAAAGATAGAAATAAGAAAAGGGAAAATAAAAATAAAAAACTTATTTAGCAGTTAATAGGGAAAATGTGAACACTATGAAATTAGCCTAAATACTAGCTGGTCAAAAGTTTAAGACCATACCGAAACGAAGCGTTAATTGGTGAACACGTATCGAAATTTAGTCATTTGTGTTTAAGAATTAACGTTGTCAACATTTCCTACTGACATCTCCTGTGTTACATTTGGTAAAAACATGGTAAAGGCTAAAAAGTTGACAGAGTTTGAAAATGGCAGAATTGTCGAGCTGCAAAAGCAAGGTCTCTGTCAACGTGTCATCACTTGTGAGATTGGGCGTAGTAAAACTACTGTTGAAAATTTCTTAAAAGACCCTGAGGGTTACGAAACGAGAATTTCAAGTGGTCGGCCCAAGAAAATTTCGCCGGCGTTTAGTAGGAGGATTCGACGGGTTGTCCGGCAAGACACCAGCCTAACCTTATAATCTAAACAGTTGAAGCTATAAGCTTAAGATCTAAAAAAAATAAGACAGAAAACAAAGATGATCTGATGGAAAATTGATCTATAATTCCTTAACCTAAGCTCTCTGTAGCAAGTAGCAATCGTGTGGACTTATAGCACTAAAATTGTGATTAAATATAGGCGACGTGCAGAGCGCAGATAGCCCGTTGTGTAACTTTGTGTCTAGGAACACAGGCATAGTGCAGAGCGCATCGTGTAGCTTTGTGCCTAGGAACAAACGAGCCTTCATCTAAAATAACTTGAACATAAAAGTAACAGAAAATTCACACATACTTAACTGAAGAATTACTGGCGTTTCTCTAAGTTACACAGTTGATGTTAGATCTTGTAACTTGATCTTAAAAACCGTTGCTACATTATTTCTTCTTTGCTAGAAACACCTTGAGGGCAAACAAAGCTGTCGAAGGATAACAAGAGACACACTGTAATGAGTCGCCAATTATTTCTGTCAAAGAATCAGAACTGGGAAACTTGAAATCGCCATCTAATTCAAATGTTCATTTTAGTATTGCCAAACTCCATTGATATACATATTACTAGGAAAATTACATTATATATATATATATATATGTTAAATTAAATCAGACTGTGCGTAGATGACTGATGTATTCGAATCAAACTGCGTAACAGTTGATCAATGTATTCGAATCAGGCTGTGTCACAGTTGATCAGTGTATTCGAGTTAGGCTGCGTTATAGCTGACCAAGTGTTTCAAGTCATGCTTGGACTGATTCTAACTAAAACACGCGAACGATATTGTAAAAACTGCCATGCAACCAGAGATAAACAGACCATTTATCTCAGATGTAAACATGTAATCCTGTTCACTGTGGATAATGAAATCACGTGATGAGGTCGAGTTACTCGAGTTCGAACAACATGACTGTATTATTTGTGTAATATAATGAAAGGTTGATAGAAAGTGATTTAACAGATGCTTCATTTAGAGCATGGATTAATTCCTAACTGTTACTGTGAAACGAACAACAATTAGATCGGTTTCAGTTCTCTTCGTAAAATTGCCTTTAGCACTATAGTATGAATTGTACCAGCCGTAGAGAATCAAATCCTCTCAAAACCACGAGTATGGAATCTTTTGTTTAGTATTTAGAATTATCACCCAAAGTTCTCGGTGGGTTAGCTGACCTTTGTCCATCGCGTTTTGTAAATTCTTAGACTGATCGACCGAAAAGGACTCCAACAAGCTAACTACGTTATTCACAACACGACTCCAACAAGCTAACTACGTTATTCACAATAGGACTTCAACTTGTGAAGTTCGGTGCTCACAATCCAGACAGGCTACCCCACTAAGCTATGCCAGGTATTTCCAGGGGAACGGGCTTGAATATGTCAGTTATGACTTTATTTATGAGAGGATAATCAGAAGACGCTATCACATTAACAGGATAAGACAGTGGAAAGCCAGAAAACGGCAAATCTCAAATGCTCTCATAATTTTATCAAAAGACAAGAGGCGACAGTGAATATGAAACACTATTCTCTCAAAGTGTGATTAGAATGAAACACAAGAGCATGGAAGATTTTAGGGTTTATTGCCTTACCTTTTAAATAAATAAAATATTATTATAAGGTAATATCTAATACATTTGAACATTGAAATATTGTTGTATTAATAATTAGTATTATCCGGAACATTAGCACAAAAAATATACGTCGTTATGTAGTACACGTGAACATTTAAATATTGTTAGATTGTTAAGTTCTATTACCCGAGGGCCTGGCATGGCCTAGCGCGTTAAGGCGTGCGCTTCGTAATCTGAGAGTCGCGGGTTCGCGCCCGAGTCGCGCTAAACATGCTCGCCCTCCCAGCCGTGGGGGCGTTATAATGTGACGGTCAATCCCACTTTTCGTTGGTAAAAGAGTAGCCCAAGAGTTGGCGGTGGGTGGTGATGACTAGCTGCCTTCCCTCTAGTCTTACACTGCTAAATTAGGGACGGCTAGCACAGATAGCCCTCGAGTAGCTTTGTGCGAAATTCCAAAAAACAAACAAACAAACAAACAATCTATTACCCGAAATATTGCCACAAAAATAAACATCGTTACGTAGTACACGTGAACATTTAAACATTGTTGGATTGTTAAGTTCTATTACCCGAAATATTGTCACAAAAATAAACATCGTTATCTTAGTGTTCATGATTTTTTAGCATTGTTGGATTGGCGGCCATTGTGACCAGATGTCAGAATATTATGGAATTTTTATGTGCTGAACGTGAATTAAGTCGAACTTATTTTTATGCGGAACAAAATCGCATATCCACCGCCGGTACAACGGTAAGTCTACGGATTTACAACGCTAAAAACAGGGGTTCGATTCCCCTCGTTGGACTTAGCAGATAGCCCAATATGGCTTTGCTATAAGAAAATATAGAGATACAAAATCGTATTACATGTGTTTCCAACGGTTTTGTCAACCGTATGTTATTCCTTATAATTCTACAAGTATTA
This sequence comes from Tachypleus tridentatus, assembly GCF_004210375.1. NCBI lineage: Eukaryota > Metazoa > Arthropoda > Merostomata > Xiphosura > Limulidae > Tachypleus > Tachypleus tridentatus. Next base: position 11,560,872 of record NC_134826.1, on the reverse strand, counting down.
TATATCCACTTGAGTAGCTTAGGGAAGCCCTTTCAGCCATGGGGGCATTATAATGTGACGGTCAATCCCACTATTGGTTGGTAAAAGAGTACTTCACGAGTTGGCGGTGGCGGTGATTAACTGCCTTCCCTCTAGTCTTATACTGCTAAATTAAGGACGGCTAGTGCAGATAGCCCTCGAGTAGCTTCGCGCGAAATTGCAAAGAAACCAATCTTAGACAAAATGGTAAAATTGGGTTTGGGTTAGAGTTTAAGAATAAAGTGATATTTTAAGGTTAAAATCAGAAATGAAAAACAACACTGGTTCACTAACCTTTGACCTATTGAGAAAAGTTGGCTTTTTATTTCCGCAGCTTTGTTTATATTTTGAGAGAAAGAAAATAGTGAGAATATTTGATATGAACTATGACCTTTTTGATATGAACTATGTACCTGTTTGATATAAACTATGACCTGTTTGATATGAACTATGTACCTGTATGATATGAACTATGTACCTGTTTGATATGAACTATGTACCTGTTTCATATGAACTATGTACCTGTATGATATGAACTATGACCTGTTTGATATGAACTATTGATATGAACTATGTACATGTTTGATATGAACTATGTACCTGTTTGATATGAACTATGCACCTGTTTGATATGAACTATGACCTGTATGATATGAACTATGTACTTGTATGATATGAACTATGACCTGTTTGATATGAACTATGCACCTGTTTGATATGAACTATGACCTGTATGATATGAACTATGTACTTGTATGATATGAACTATGACCTGTTTGATATGAACTATGTACCTATGATATGAACTATGATCTGTTTGATATGAACTATGTACCTGTTTGATATGAACTATGACCTGTTTGATATGAACTATGACCTGTTTGATATGAACTACGTACCTTATGATATGAACTATGACCTGTTTGATATGAACTATGTACCTGTTTGATATGAACTATGCACCTGTTTGATATGAACTATGCACCTGTTTGATATGAACTATGACCTGTTTGATGTGAACTATGTACCTGTATGATATGAACTATGACCTGTTTGATATGAACTATGTACCTGTATGATATGAACTATGACCTGTTTGATATGAACTATGCACCTGTTTGATATGAACTATGACCTGTTTGATATGAACTGTGTACCTGTTTGATATGAACTATGACCTATTTGATATGAAATATGTACCTTTCTCTCTCGTTCTTTTTTCTAAATGTTATTTCTTGTTTCTTACCATATTGTTTGAAGTTCTGAAGATATTTACTAAAGGTATTAAAAATATCGTTTAAATTAATCTACATTAGTTGTGTACTTTGATATTTAGTAGAATCATCATGTCAACTAAAATTATAAGATCTGCACTTTGAAACAGGAAAACCAAATGTTTTTAGCTACAAGCTATAACTGTTCACGACACCCAATAGAGATTTCTAACTTCACAGCGCGATAAGAAACTTTGTATAAATGGCTATCGTCATGTTGTATTGAGCAAAAATTTAATATTTGCAGCCAATACTTTCACTCATCTATAAGAAACAAAGAAAACAGACAAGTTTTGCAGCCAATACTTTCACTCATCTATAAGAAACAAAGGGAACAGACAAGTTTTGCAGCCACCACTTTCACTCATCTATAAGAAACAAAGGGAACAGACAAGTTTTGCAGCCACCACTTTCACTCACCTATAAGAAACAAAGGGAACAGACAAGTTTTGCAGCCACCACTTTCACTCATCTATAAGAGACAAAGGGAACAGACAAGTTTTGCGGCCACCACTTTCACTCATCTATAAGAGACAAAAGGAACAGAAACTCTTTGCAGCCAAAACTTTCACTCATCTATAAGAGACAAAGGGAACAGACAAGTTTTGCAGCCACCACTTTCACTCATCTATAAGAAACAAAGGGAGCAGACAAGTTTTGCAGCCACCACTTTCACTCATCTATAAGAGACAAAGGGAACAGACAAGTTTTGCGGCCACCACTTTCATCGAGTAGTCGAGGAACATCCAGACTATAGGTATGTTAGCTTTTACACATCCTTTCATTGGTATTTTCATCGGTATAGATACTGCGACGTTATAATTTCTAAATAAATTTATTCTGTTTAATTTTTTGAGTGGAAGATACCTTTTTCTAGTGATTCTATTATCTCTCTCAGGATGTTGAACCGATACAGTTTGTTTCAGAAGAATACAAGGGTTCTAGAACCAACATTAAATATTCCACCGTTTGTTTGTTCTTCATTAGACAAAGGCCTTATTGTCATGAGTCACAAAGTAATGAAAACACATGGAGAGATCGTATAGATCATGCGTCACAAAGTAATGAAAACACATGGAGATATCGTATAGATCATGCGTCACAAAGTAATGAAAACACATGGAGATATCGTATAGATCATGCGTCACAAAGTAATGAAAACACATGGAGATATCGTATAGATCATGCGTCACAAAGTAATGAAAACACATGGAGATATCGTATAGATCATGTGTCACAAAGTAATGAAAACACATGGAGAGATCGTATAGATCATGCGTCACAAAGTAATGAAAACACATGGAGATATCGTATAGATAATGCGTCACAAAGTAATGAAAACACATGGAGATATCGTATAGATTATGCGTCACAAAATAATGAAAACACATGGAGATATCGTATAGATCATGCGTCACAAAGTAATAAAAACACATGAAGAGATCGTATAGATCATGCGTAACAAAGTAATGAAAACATATGAAGAGATCGTATAGATCATGCATCACAAAGTAATGAAAACACATGGAGATATCGTATAGATCATGCGTCACAAAGTAATGAAAACACATGAAGAGATCGTATAGATCATGCGTCACAAAGTAATGAAAACACATGAAGAGATCGTATAGATCATGCGTCACAAATTAATGAAAATACATGGAGATATCGTATAGATCATGCGTCACAAAGTATTGAAAACACATGAAGAGATCGTATAGATCATGCGTCACAAAGAAATGAAAACACATGGAGAGAGCGTATAGATCATGCGTCACAAAGTAATGAAAACACATGGAGATATCGTATAGATCATGCGTCACAAAGTAATGAAAACACATGGAGATATCGTATAGATCATGCGTCACAAAGTAATGAAAACACATGGAGATATCGTATAGATCATGCGTCACAAAGTAATGAAAACACATGGAGATATCGTATAGATCATGCGTCACAAAGTAATGAAAACACATGGAGATATCGTATAGATCATGCGTCACAAAGTAATGAAAACACATGGAGATATCGTATAGATCATGCGTCACAAAGTAATGAAAACACATGGAGATATCGTATAGATCATGCGTCACAAAGTAATGAAAACACATGGAGAGAGCGTATAGATCATGCGTCACAAAGTAATGAAAACACATGGAGATATCGTATAGATCATGCGTCACAAAGTAATGAAAACACATGGAGAGATCGTATAGATCATGCGTCACAAAGTATTGAAAACACATGAAGAGATCGTATAGATCATGCGTCACAAAGTAATGAAAACACATGGAGATATCGTATAGATCATGCGTCACAAAGTAATGAAAACACATGGAGATATCGTATAGATCATGCGTCACAAAGTAATGAAAACACATGGAGATATCGTATAGATCATGCGTCACAAAGTAATGAAAACACATGGAGAGATCGTATAGATCATGCGTCACAAAGTAATGAAAACACATGGAGATATCGTATAGATCATGCGTCACAAAGTAATGAAAACACATGGAGATATCGTATAGATCATGCGTCACAAAGTAATGAAAACACATGGAGATATCGTATAGATCATGCGTCACAAAGTAATGAAAACACATGGAGATATCGTATAGATCATGCGTCACAAAGTAATGAAAACACATGAAGAGATCGTATAGATCATGCGTCACAAAGTAATGAAAACACATGGAGATATCGTATAGATCATGCGTCACAAAGTAATGAAAACACATGGAGAGATCGTATAGATCATGCGTCACAAAGTAATGAAAACACATGGAGATATCGTATAGATCATGCGTCACAAAGTAATGAAAACACATGGAGATATCGTATAGATCATGCGTCACAAAGTAATGAAAACACATGGAGATATCGTATAGATCATGCGTCACAAAGTAATGAAAACACATGGAGAGATCGTATAGATCATGCGTCACAAAGTAATGAAAACACATGAAGAGATCGTATAGATCATGCGTCACAAAGTAATGAAAACACATGAAGAGATCGTATAGATCATGCGTCACAAAGTAATGAAAACACATGGAGAGAGCGTATAGATCATGCGTCACAAAGTAATGAAAACACATGGAGATATCGTATAGATCATGCGTCACAAAGTAATGAAAACACATGGAGATATCGTATAGATCATGCGTCACAAAGTAATGAAAACACATGGAGATATCGTATAGATCATGCGTCACAAAGTAATGAAAACACATGGAGATATCGTATAGATCATGCGTCACAAAGTAATGAAAACACATGGAGATATCGTATAGATCATGCGTCACAAAGTAATGAAAACACATGGAGAGAGCGTATAGATCATGCGTCACAAAATAATGAAAACACATGGAGATATCGTATAGATCATGCGTCACAAAGTAATGAAAACACATGGAGAGATAGTATAGATCATGCGTCACAAAGTATTGAAAACACATGAAGAGATCGTATAGATCATGCGTCACAAAGTAATGAAAACACATGGAGATATCGTATAGATCATGCGTCACAAAGTAATGAAAACACATGGAGATATCGTATAGATCATGCGTCACAAAGTAATGAAAACACATGGAGAGATCGTATAGATCATGCGTCACAAAGTAATGAAAACACATGGAGATATCGTATAGATCATGCGTCACAAAGTAATGAAAACACATGGAGATATCGTATAGATCATGCGTCACAAAGTAATGAAAACACATGGAGATATCGTATAGATCATGCGTCACAAAGTAATGAAAACACATGGAGATATCGTATAGATCATGCGTCACAAAGTAATGAAAACATATGAAGAGATCGTTTAGATCATGCGTCACAAAGTAATGAAAACACATGGAGATATCGTATAGATCATGCGTCACAAAGTAATGAAAACACATGGAGAGATCGTATAGATAATGAGTCACAAAGTAATGAAAACACATGGAGAGATCGTATAGATCATGCGTCACAAAATAATGAAAACACATGGAGAAATCGTATAGATCATGCGTCACAAAGTAATGAAAACACATGGAGATATCGTATAGATCATGCGTCACAAAGTAATGAAAACACATGGAGATATCGTATAGATCATGCGTCACAAAGTAATGAAAACACATGGAGAGATCGTATAGATCATGCGTCACAAAGTAATGAAAACACATGGAGATATCGTATAGATCATGCGTCACAAAGTAATGAAAACACATGGAGATATCGTATAGATCATGCGTCACAAAGTAATGAAAACACATGAAGAGATCGTATAGATCATGCGTCACAAAGTAATGAAAACACATGAAGAGATCGTATAGATCATGCGTCACAAAGTAATGAAAACACATGGAGATATCGTATAGATCATGCGTCACAAAGTAATGAAAACACATGAAGAGATCGTATAGATCATGCGTCACAAAGTAATGAAAACACATGAAGAGATCGTATAGATCATGCGTCACAAAGTAATGAAAACACATGAAGAGATCGTATAGATCATGCGTCACAAAGTAATGAAAACACATGAAGAGATCGTATAGATCATGCGTCACAAAGTAATGAAAACACATGGAGATATCGTATAGATCATGCGTCACAAAGTAATGAAAACACATGGAGAGATCGTATAGATCATGCGTCACAAAGTAATGAAAACACATGGAGATATCGTATAGATCATGCGTCACAAAGTAATGAAAACACATGGAGAGATAGTATAGATCATGCGTCACAAAGTATTGAAAACACATGAAGAGATCGTATAGATCATGCGTCACAAAGTAATGAAAACACATGGAGATATCGTATAGATCATGCGTCACAAAGTAATGAAAACACATGGAGATATCGTATAGATCATGCGTCACAAAGTAATGAAAACACATGGAGATATCGTATAGATCATGCGTCACAAAGTAATGAAAACACATGGAGAGATCGTATAGATCATGCGTCACAAAGTAATGAAAACACATAGAGATATCGTATAGATCATGCGTCACAAAGTAATGAAAACACATGGAGATATCGTATAGATCATGCGTCACAAAGTAATGAAAACACATGGAGATATCGTATAGATCATGCGTCACAAAGTAATGAAAACACATGGAGATATCGTATAGATCATGCGTCACAAAGTAATGAAAACACATGAAGAGATCGTATAGATCATGCGTCACAAAGTAATGAAAACACATGGAGATATCGTATAGATCATGCGTCACAAAGTAATGAAAACACATGGAGAGATCGTATAGATCATGCGTCACAAAGTAATGAAAACACATGGAGATATCGTATAGATCATGCGTCACAAAGTAATGAAAACACATGGAGATATCGTATAGATCATGCGTCACAAAGTAATGAAAACACATGGAGAGATCGTATAGATCATGCGTCACAAAGTATTGAAAACACATGAAGAGATCGTATAGATCATGCGTCACAAAGTAATGAAAACACATGGAGATATCGTATAGATCATGCGTCACAAAGTAATGAAAACACATGGAGATATCGTATAGATCATGCGACACAAAGTATTGAAAACACATGGAGATATCGTATAGATCATGCGTCACAAAGTAATGAAAACACATGGAGAGATCGTATAGATCATGCGTCACAAAGTAATGAAAACACATGGAGATATCGTATAGATCATGCGTCACAAAGTAATGAAAACACATGGAGATATCGTATAGATCATGCGTCACAAAGTAATGAAAACACATGGAGATATCGTATATATCATGCGTCACAAAGTAATGAAAACACATGGAGATATCGTATAGATCATGCGTCACAAAGTAATGAAAACACATGAAGAGATCGTATAGATCATGCGTCACAAAGTAATGAAAACACATGAAGAGATCGTATAGATCATGCGTCACAAAGTAATGAAAACACATGGAGATATCGTATAGATCATGCGTCACAAAGTAATGAAAACACATGGAAGAGATCGTATAGATCATGCGTCACAAAGTAATGAAAACACATGAAGAGATCGTATAGATCATGCGTCACAAAGTAATGAAAACACATGGAGAGATCGTATAGATCATGCGTCACAAAGTAATGAAAACACATGGAGATATCGTATAGATCATGCGTCACAAAGTAATGAAAACACATGGAGATATCGTATAGATCATGCGTCACAAAGTAATGAAAACACATGGAGATATCGTATAGATCATGCGTCACAAAGTAATGAAAACACATGGAGATATCGTATAGATCATGCGTCACAAAGTAATGAAAACACATGGAGATATCGTATAGATCATGCGTCACAAAGTAATGAAAACACATGGAGATATCGTATAGATCATGCGTCACAAAGTAATGAAAACACATGGAGAGATCGTATAGATCATGCGTCACAAAGTAATGAAAACACATGGAGATATCGTATAGATCATGCGTCACAAAGTAATGAAAACACATGGAGATATCGTATAGATCATGCGTCACAAAGTAATGAAAACACATGAAGAGATCGTATAGATCATGCGTCACAAAGTAATGAAAACACATGAAGAGATCGTATAGATCATGCGTCACAAAGTAATGAAAACACATGAAGAGATCGTATAGATCATGCGTCACAAAGTAATGAAAACACATGGAGATATCGTATAGATCATGCGTCACAAAGTAATGAAAACACATGGAGAGATCGTATAGATCATGCGTCACAAAGTAATGAAAACACATGGAGATATCGTATAGATCATGCGTCACAAAGTAATGAAAACACATGGAGAGATCGTATAGATCATGCGTCACAAAGTAATGAAAACACATGAAGAGATCGTATAGATCATGCGTCACAAAGTAATGAAAACACATGGAGATATCGTATAGATCATGCGTCACAAAGTAATGAAAACACATGGAGAGATCGTATAGATCATGCGTCACAAAGTAATGAAAACACATGGAGATATCGTATAGATCATGCGTCACAAAGTAATGAAAACACATGGAGATATCGTATAGATCATGCGTCACAAAGTAATGAAAACACATGAAGAGATCGTATAGATCATGCGTCACAAAGTAATGAAAACACATGGAGATATCGTATAGATCATGCGTCACAAAGTAATGAAAACACATGGAGATATAACTATAGATCATGCGTCATAAAGTAATGAAAACACATGGAGATATCGTATAGATCATGCGTCACAAAGTAATGAAAACACATGGAGATATCGTATAGATCATGCGTCACAAAGTAATGAAAACACATGGAGAGATCGTATAGATCATGCGTCACAAAGTAATGAAAACACATGAAGAGATCGTATAGATCATGCGTCACAAAGTAATGAAAACACATGGAGATATCGTATAGATCATGCGTCACAAAGTAATGAAAACACATGGAGATATCGTATAGATCATGCGTCACAAAGTAATGAAAACACATGGAGATATCGTATAGATCATGCGTCACAAAGTAATGAAAACACATGGAGATATCGTATAGATCATGCGTCACAAAGTAATGAAAACACATGAAGAGATCGTATAGATCATGCGTCACAAAGTAATGAAAACATATGGAGAAATCGTATAGATCATGCGTCACAAAGTAATGAAAACACATGGAGAGATCGTATAGATCATGCGTCACAAAGTAATGAAAACACATGGAGAGATCGTATAGATCATGCGTCACAAAGTAATGAAAACACATGGAGAGATCGTATAGATCATGCGTCACAAAGTAATGAAAACACATGGAGAAATCGTATAGATCATGAGTCACAAAGTAATGAAAACACATGGAGATATCGTATAGATCATGCGTCACAAAGTAATGAAAACACATGGAGATATCGTATAGATCATGCGTCACAAAGTAATGAAAACACATGGAGAGATCGTATAGATCATGCGTCACAAAGTAATGAAAACACATGGAGATATCGTATAGATCATGCGTCACAAAGTAATGAAAACACATGGAGATATCGTATAGATCATGCGTCACAAAGTAATGAAAACACATGAAGAGATCGTATAGATCATGCGTCACAAAGTAATGAAAACACATGGAGAGATCGTATAGATCATGCGTCACAAAGTAATGAAAACACATGGAGATATCGTATAGATCATGCGTCACAAAGTAATGAAAACACATGGAGAAATCGTATAGATCATGCGTCACAAAGTAATGAAAACACATGGAGATATCGTATAGATCATGCGTCACAAAGTAATGAAAACACATGGAGATATAGTATAGATCATGCGTCACAAAGTATTGAAAACACATGAAGAGATCGTATAGATCATGCGTCACAAAGTAATGAAAACACATGGAGATATCGTATAGATCATGCGTCACAAAGTAATGAAAACACATGGAGAGATCGTATAGATCATGCGTCACAAAGTAATGAAAACACATGGAGATATCGTATAGATCATGCGTCACAAAGTAATGAAAACACATGGAGATATCGTATAGATCATGCGTCACAAAGTAATGAAAACACATGGAGATATCGTATAGATCATGCGTCACAAAGTAATGAAAACACATGGAGATATCGTATAGATCATGCGTCACAAAGTAATGAAAACACATGGAGATATCGTATAGATCATGCGTCACAAAGTAATGAAAACACATGAAGAGATCGTATAGATCATGCGTCACAAAGTAATGAAAACACATGAAGAGATCGTATAGATCATGCGTCACAAAGTAATGAAAACACATGAAGAGATCGTATAGATCATGCGTCACAAAGTAATGAAAACACATGAAGAGATCGTATAGATCATGCGTCACAAAGTAATGAAAACACATGGAGAGATCGTATAGATCATGCGTCACAAAGTAATGAAAACACATGGAGATATCGTATAGATCATGCGTCACAAAGTAATGAAAACACATGGAGATATCGTATAGATCATGCGTCACAAAGTAATGAAAACACATGGAGATATCGTATAGATCATGCGTCACAAAGTAATGAAAACACATGAAGAAATCGTATAGATCATGCGTCACAAAGTAATGAAAACACATGAAGAAATCGTGTAGATCATGCGTCACAAAGTAATGAAAACACATGGAGATATCGTATAGATCATGCGTCACAAAGTAATGAAAACACATGGAGATATCGTATAGATCATGCGTCACAAAGTAATGAAAACACATGGAGATATCGTATAGATCATGCGTCACAAAGTAATGAAAACACATGAAGAGATCGTATAGATCATGCGTCACAAAGTAATGAAAACACATGAAGATATCGTATAGATCATGCGTCACAAAGTAATGAAAACACATGGAGATATCGTATAGATCATGCGTCACAAAGTAATGAAAACACATGAAGAGATCGTATAGATCATGCGTCACAAAGTAATGAAAACACATGAAGAGATCGTATAGATCATGCGTCACAAAGTAATGAAAACACATGGAGATATCGTATAGATCATGCGTCACAAAGTAATGAAAACACATGGAGATATCGTATAGATCATGCGTCACAAAGTAATGAAAACACATGGAGATATCGTATAGATCATGCGTCACATAGTAATGAAAACACATGAAGAAATCGTATAGATCATGCGTCACAAAGTAATGAAAACACATGGAGATATCGTATAGATCATGCGTCACAAAGTAATGAAAACACATGGAGATATCGTATAGATCATGCGTCACAAAGTAATGAAAACACATGGAGATATCGTATAGATCATGCGTCACAAAGTAATGAAAACACATGGAGATATCGTATAGATCATGCGTCACAAAGTAATGAAAACACATGAAGAGATCGTATAGATCATGCGTCACAAAGTAATGAAAACACATGGAGATATCGTATAGATCATGCGTCACAAAGTAATGAAAACACATGGAGATATCGTATAGATCATGCGTCACAAAGTAATGAAAACACATGGAGATATCGTATAGATCATGCGTCACAAAGTAATGAAAACACATGGAGATATCGTATAGATCATGCGTCACAAAGTAATGAAAACACATGGAGATATCGTATAGATCATGCGTCACAAAGTAATGAAAACACATGGAGATATCGTATAGATCATGCGTCACAAAGTAATGAAAACACATGGAGAGATCGTATAGATCATGCGTCACAAAGTAATGAAAACACATGGAGATATCGTATAGATCATGCGTCACAAAGTAATGAAAACACATGGAGATATCGTATAGATCATGCGTCACAAAGTAATGAAAACACATGAAGAGATCGTATAGATCATGCGTCACAAAGTAATGAAAACACATGGAAGAGATCGTATAGATCATGCGTCACAAAGTAATGAAAACACATGAAGAGATCGTATAGATCATGCGTCACAAAGTAATGAAAACACATGGAGATATCGTATAGATCATGCGTCACAAAGTAATGAAAACACATGGAGAGATCGTATAGATCATGCGTCACAAAGTAATGAAAACACATGGAGATATCGTATAGATCATGCGTCACAAAGTAATGAAAACACATGGAGAGATCGTATAGATCATGCGTCACAAAGTAATGAAAACACATGAAGAGATCGTATAGATCATGCGTCACAAAGTAATGAAAACACATGGAGATATCGTATAGATCATGCGTCACAAAGTAATGAAAACACATGGAGATATCGTATAGATCATGCGTCACAAAGTAATGAAAACACATGGAGAGATCGTATAGATCATGCGTCACAAAGTAATGAAAACACATGGAGATATCGTATAGATCATGCGTCACAAAGTAATGAAAACACATGGAGATATCGTATAGATCATGCGTCACAAAGTAATGAAAACACATGAAGAGATCGTATAGATCATGCGTCACAAAGTAATGAAAACACATGGAGATATCGTATAGATCATGCGTCACAAAGTAATGAAAACACATGGAGATATAACTATAGATCATGCGTCATAAAGTAATGAAAACACATGGAGATATCGTATAGATCATGCGTCACAAAGTAATGAAAACACATGGAGATATCGTATAGATCATGCGTCACAAAGTAATGAAAACACATGGAGAGATCGTATAGATCATGCGTCACAAAGTAATGAAAACACATGAAGAGATCGTATAGATCATGCGTCACAAAGTAATGAAAACACATGGAGATATCGTATAGATCATGCGTCACAAAGTAATGAAAACACATGGAGATATCGTATAGATCATGCGTCACAAAGTAATGAAAACACATGGAGATATCGTATAGATCATGCGTCACAAAGTAATGAAAACACATGGAGATATCGTATAGATCATGCGTCACAAAGTAATGAAAACACATGAAGAGATCGTATAGATCATGCGTCACAAAGTAATGAAAACATATGGAGAAATCGTATAGATCATGCGTCACAAAGTAATGAAAACACATGGAGAGATCGTATAGATCATGAGTCACAAAGTAATGAAAACACATGGAGAGATCGTATAGATCATGCGTCACAAAGTAATGAAAACACATGGAGATATCGTATAGATCATGCGTCACAAAGTAATGAAAACACATGGAGATATCGTATAGATCATGCGTCACAAAGTAATGAAAACACATGGAGATATCGTATAGATCATGCGTCACAAAGTAATGAAAACACATGGAGATATCGTATAGATCATGCGTCACAAAGTAATGAAAACACATGGAGATATCGTATAGATCATGCGTCACAAAGTAATGAAAACACATGGAGATATCGTATAGATCATGCGTCACAAAGTAATGAAAACACATGGAGATATCGTATAGATCATGCGTCACAAAGTAATGAAAACACATGAAGAGATCGTATAGATCATGCGTCACAAAGTAATGAAAACACATGGAGATATCGTATAGATCATGCGTCACAAAGTAATGAAAACACATGGAGAGATCGTATAGATCATGCGTCACAAAGTAATGAAAACACATGGAGATATCGTATAGATCATGCGTCACAAAGTAATGAAAACACATGGAGATATCGTATAGATCATGCGTCACAAAGTAATGAAAACACATGGAGATATCGTATAGATCATGCGTCACAAAGTAATGAAAACACATGGAGATATCGTATAGATCATGCGTCACAAAGTAATGAAAACACATGGAGAGATCGTATAGATCATGCGTCACAAAGTAATGAAAACACATGGAGATATCGTATAGATCATGCGTCACAAAGTAATGAAAACACATGGAGATATCGTATAGATCATGCGTCACAAAGTAATGAAAACACATGGAAGAGATCGTATAGATCATGCGTCACAAAGTAATGAAAACACATGAAGAGATCGTATAGATCATGCGTCACAAAGTAATGAAAACACATGAAGATATCGTATAGATCATGCGTCACAAAGTAATGAAAACACATGGAGATATCGTATAGATCATGCGTCACAAAGTAATGAAAACACATGGAGAGATCGTATAGATCATGCGTCACAAAGTAATGAAAACACATGGAGATATCGTATAGATCATGCGTCACAAAGTAATGAAAACACATGGAGAGATCGTATAGATCATGCGTCACAAAGTAATGAAAACACATGAAGAGATCGTATAGATCATGCGTCACAAAGTAATGAAAACACATGGAGATATCGTATAGATCATGCGTCACAAAGTAATGAAAACACATGGAGATATCGTATAGATCATGCGTCACAAAGTAATGAAAACACATGGAGAGATCGTATAGATCATGCGTCACAAAGTAATGAAAACACATGGAGATATCGTATAGATCATGCGTCACAAAGTAATGAAAACACATGGAGATATCGTATAGATCATGCGTCACAAAGTAATGAAAACACATGAAGAGATCGTATAGATCATGCGTCACAAAGTAATGAAAACACATGGAGATATCGTATAGATCATGCGTCACAAAGTAATGAAAACACATGGAGATATCGTATAGATCATGCGTCACAAAGTAATGAAAACACATGGAGATATCGTATAGATCATGCGTCACAAAGTAATGAAAACACATGGAGATATCGTATAGATCATGCGTCACAAAGTAATGAAAACACATGGAGATATCGTATAGATCATGCGTCACAAAGTAATGAAAACACATGAAGAGATCGTATAGATCATGCGTCACAAAGTAATGAAAACACATGGAGATATCGTATAGATCATGCGTCACAAAGTAATGAAAACACATGGAGATATCGTATAGATCATGCGTCACAAAGTAATGAAAACACATGGAGATATCGTATAGATCATGCGTCACAAAGTAATGAAAACACATGGAGATATCGTATAGATCATGCGTCACAAAGTAATGAAAACACATGAAGAGATCGTATAGATCATGCGTCACAAAGTAATGAAAACACATGGAGATATCGTATAGATCATGCGTCACAAAGTAATGAAAACACATGGAGAGATCGTATAGATCATGCGTCACAAAGTAATGAAAACACATGGAGAGATCGTATAGATCATGCGTCACAAAGTAATGAAAACACATGGAGATATCGTATAGATCATGCGTCACAAAGTAATGAAAACACATGGAGATATCGTATAGATCATGCGTCACAAAGTAATGAAAACACATGGAGAGATCGTATAGATCATGCGTCACAAAGTAATGAAAACACATGGAGATATCGTATAGATCATGCGTCACAAAGTAATGAAAACACATGGAGATATCGTATAGATCATGCGTCACAAAGTAATGAAAACACATGGAGAGATCGTATAGATCATGCGTCACAAAGTAATGAAAACACATGGAGAGATCGTATAGATCATGCGTCACAAAGTAATGAAAACACATGGAGATATCGTATAGATCATGCGTCACAAAGTAATGAAAACACATGGAGATATCGTATAGATCATGCGTCACAAAGTAATGAAAACACATGGAGATATCGTATAGATCATGCGTCACAAAGTAATGAAAACACATGGAGAGATCGTATAGATCATGCGTCACAAAGTAATGAAAACACATGAAGAGATCGTATAGATCATGCGTCACAAAGTAATGAAAACACATGGAGATATCGTATAGATCATGCGTCACAAAGTAATGAAAACACATGGAGAGATCGTATAGATCATGCGTCACAAAGTAATGAAAACACATGGAGATATCGTATAGATCATGCGTCACAAAGTAATGAAAACACATGGAGATATCGTATAGATCATGCGTCACAAAGTAATGAAAACACATGGAGATATCGTATAGATCATGCGTCACAAAGTAATGAAAACACATGGAGATATCGTATAGATCATGCGTCACAAAGTAATGAAAACACATGGAGATATCGTATAGATCATGCGTCACAAAGTAATGAAAACACATGAAGAGATCGTATAGATCATGCGTCACAAAGTAATGAAAACACATGAAGAGATCGTATCGTATAGATCATGCGTCACACAAAGTAATGAAAACACATGAAGAGATCGTATAGATCATGCGTCACAAAGTAATGAAAACACATGAAGAAATCGTATAGATCATGCGTCACAAAGTAATGAAAACACATGAAGAAATCGTATAGATCATGCGTCACAAAGTAATGAAAACACATGGAGATATCGTATAGATCATGCGTCACAAAGTAATGAAAACACATGGAGATATCGATAGATCATGCGTCACAAAGTAATGAAAACACATGGAGATATCGTATAGATCGCGTCACAAAGTAATGAAAACACATGGAGATATCGTATAGATCATGCGTCACAAAGTAATGAAAACACATGGAGATATCGTATAGATCATGCGTCACAAAGTAATGAAAACACATGGAGATATCGTATAGATCATGCGTCACAAAGTAATGAAAACACATGAAGAGATCGTATAGATCATGCGTCACAAAGTAATGAAAACACATGAAGATATCGTATAGATCATGCGTCACAAAGTAATGAAAACACATGGAGATATCGTATAGATCATGCGTCACAAAGTAATGAAAACACATGGAGATATCGTATAGATCATGCGTCACAAAGTAATGAAAACACATGGAGATATCGTATAGATCATGCGTCACAAAGTAATGAAAACACATGAAGATATCGTATAGATCATGCGTCACAAAGTAATGAAAACACATGGAGATATCGTATAGATCATGCGTCACAAAGTAATGAAAACACATGGAGATATCGTATAGATCATGCGTCACAAAGTAATGAAAACACATGGAGATATCGTATAGATCATGCGTCACAAAGTAATGAAAACACATGGAGATATCGTATAGATCATGCGTCACAAAGTAATGAAAACACATGGAAGAGATCGTATAGATCATGCGTCACAAAGTAATGAAAACACATGGAGATATCGTATAGATCATGCGTCACAAAGTAATGAAAACACATGGAGATATCGTATAGATCATGCGTCACAAAGTAATGAAAACACATGGAGATATCGTATAGATCATGCGTCACAAAGTAATGAAAACATGAAGAGATCGTATAGATCATGCGTCACAAAGTAATGAAAACACATGGAGATATCGTATAGATCATGCGTCACAAAGTAATGAAAACACATGGAGATATCGTATAGATCATGCGTCACAAAGTAATGAAAACACATGGAGATATCGTATAGATCATGCGTCACAAAGTAATGAAAACACATGGAGATATCGTATAGATCATGCGTCACAAAGTAATGAAAACACATGGAGAGATCGTATAGATCATGCGTCACAAAGTAATGAAAACACATGGAGATATCGTATAGATCATGCGTCACAAAGTAATGAAAACACATGGAGATATCGTATAGATCATGCGTCACAAAGTAATGAAAACACATGGAGATATCGTATAGATCATGCGTCACAAAGTAATGAAAACACATGAAGAGATCGTATAGATCATGCGTCACAAAGTAATGAAAACACATGGAGAGATCGTATAGATCATGCGTCACAAAGTAATGAAAACACATGGAGATATCGTATAGATCATGCGTCACAAAGTAATGAAAACACATGGAGATATCGTATAGATCATGCGTCACAAAGTAATGAAAACACATGGAGATATCGTATAGATCATGCGTCACAAAGTAATGAAAACACATGGAGATATCGTATAGATCATGCGTCACAAAGTAATGAAAACACATGAAGAGATCGTATAGATCATGCGTCACAAAGTAATGAAAACACATGGAGATATCGTATAGATCATGCGTCACAAAGTAATGAAAACACATGGAGATATCGTATAGATCATGCGTCACAAAGTAATGAAAACACATGGAGATATCGTATAGATCATGCGTCACAAAGTAATGAAAACACATGGAGATATCGTATAGATCATGCGTCACAAAGTAATGAAAACACATGGAGAGATCGTATAGATCATGCGTCACAAAGTAATGAAAACACATGGAGAGATCGTATAGATCATGCGTCACAAAGTAATGAAAACACATGGAGAGATCGTATAGATCATGCGTCACAAAGTAATGAAAACACATGGAGAGATCGTATAGATCATGCGTCACAAAGTAATGAAAACACATGGAGAGATCGTATAGATCATGCGTCACAAAGTAATGAAAACACATGGAGATATCGTATAGATCATGCGTCACAAAGTAATGAAAACACATGGAGATATCGTATAGATCATGCGTCACAAAGTAATGAAAACACATGGAGATATCGTATAGATCATGCGTCACAAAGTAATGAAAACACATGGAGAGATCGTATAGATCATGCGTCACAAAGTAATGAAAACACATGGAGAGATCGTATAGATCATGCGTCACAAAGTAATGAAAACACATGGAGAGATCGTATAGATCATGCGTCACAAAGTAATGAAAACACATGGAGATATCGTATAGATCATGCGTCACAAAGTAATGAAAACACATGGAGATATCGTATAGATCATGCGTCACAAAGTAATGAAAACACATGGAGATATCGTATAGATCATGCGTCACAAAGTAATGAAAACACATGGAGATATCGTATAGATCATGCGTCACAAAGTAATGAAAACACATGGAGATATCGTATAGATCATGCGTCACAAAGTAATGAAAACACATGAAGAGATCGTATAGATCATGCGTCACAAAGTAATGAAAACACATGAAGAGATCGTATAGATCATGCGTCACAAAGTAATGAAAACACATGAAGAGATCGTTTAGATCATGCGTCACAAAGTAATGAAAACACATGGAGAGATCGTATAGATCATGCGTCACAAAGTAATGAAAACACATGGAGATATCGTATAGATCATGCGTCACAAAGTAATGAAAACACATGGAGATATCGTATAGATCATGCGTCACAAAGTAATGAAAACACATGGAGATATCGTATAGATCATGCGTCACAAAGTAATGAAAACACATGGAGATATCGTATAGATCATGCGTCACAAAGTAATGAAAACACATGGAGATATCGTATAGATCATGCGTCACAAAGTAATGAAAACACATGAAGATATCGTATAGATCATGCGTCACAAAGTAATGAAAACACATGGAGATATCGTATAGATCATGCGTCACAAAGTAATGAAAACACATGGAGATATCGTATAGATCATGCGTCACAAAGTAATGAAAACACATGGAGATATCGTATAGATCATGCGTCACAAAGTAATGAAAACACATGAAGAGATCGTATAGATCATGCGTCACAAAGTAATGAAAACACATGGAGATATCGTATAGATCATGCGTCACAAAGTAATGAAAACACATGGAGATATCGTATAGATCATGCGTCACAAAGTAATGAAAACACATGGAGATATCGTATAGATCATGCGTCACAAAGTAATGAAAACACATGGAGAGATCGTATAGATCATGCGTCACAAAGTAATGAAAACACATGGAGATATCGTATAGATCATGCGTCACAAAGTAATGAAAACACATGGAGATATCGTATAGATCATGCGTCACAAAGTAATGAAAACACATGGAGATATCGTATAGATCATGCGTCACAAAGTAATGAAAACACATGAAGATATCGTATAGATCATGCGTCACAAAGTAATGAAAACACATGGAGATATCGTATAGATCATGCGTCACAAAGTAATGAAAACACATGGAGATATCGTATAGATCATGCGTCACAAAGTAATGAAAACACATGGAGATATCGTATAGATCATGCGTCACAAAGTAATGAAAACACATGGAGATATCGTATAGATCATGCGTCACAAAGTAATGAAAACACATGGAGATATCGTATAGATCATGCGTCACAAAGTAATGAAAACACATGGAGATATCGTATAGATCATGCGTCACAAAGTAATGAAAACACATGGAGATATCGTATAGATCATGCGTCACAAAGTAATGAAAACACATGGAGATATCGTATAGATCATGCGTCACAAAGTAATGAAAACACATGGAGATATCGTATAGATCATGCGTCACAAAGTAATGAAAACACATGGAGATATCGTATAGATCATGCGTCACAAAGTAATGAAAACACATGGAGAGATCGTATAGATCATGCGTCACAAAGTAATGAAAACACATGGAGATATCGTATAGATCATGCGTCACAAAGTAATGAAAACACATGGAGATATCGTATAGATCATGCGTCACAAAGTAATGAAAACACATGGAGATATCGTATAGATCATGCGTCACAAAGTAATGAAAACACATGGAGATATCGTATAGATCATGCGTCACAAAGTAATGAAAACACATGGAGAGATCGTATAGATCATGCGTCACAAAGTAATGAAAACACATGGAGATATCGTATAGATCATGCGTCACAAAGTAATGAAAACACATGGAGAGATCGTATAGATCATGCGTCACAAAGTAATGAAAACACATGGAGAGATCGTATAGATCATGCGTCACAAAGTAATGAAAACACATGGAGATATCGTATAGATCATGCGTCACAAAGTAATGAAAACACATGGAGAGATCGTATAGATCATGCGTCACAAAGTAATGAAAACACATGGAGATATCGTATAGATCATGCGTCACAAAGTAATGAAAACACATGGAGATATCGTATAGATCATGCGTCACAAAGTAATGAAAACACATGGAGATATCGTATAGATCATGCGTCACAAAGTAATGAAAACACATGGAGAGATCGTATAGATCATGCGTCACAAAGTAATGAAAACACATGGAGATATCGTATAGATCATGCGTCACAAAGTAATGAAAACACATGGAGATATCGTATAGATCATGCGTCACAAAGTAATGAAAACACATGGAGAGATCGTATAGATCATGCGTCACAAAGTAATGAAAACACATGGAGATATCGTATAGATCATGCGTCACAAAGTAATGAAAACACATGGAGATATCGTATAGATCATGCGTCACAAAGTAATGAAAACACATGGAGATATCGTATAGATCATGCGTCACAAAGTAATGAAAACACATGGAGATATCGTATAGATCATGCGTCACAAAGTAATGAAAACACATGAAGATATCGTATAGATCATGCGTCACAAAGTAATGAAAACACATGGAGAGATCGTATAGATCATGCGTCACAAAGTAATGAAAACACATGAAGAGATCGTATAGATCATGCGTCACAAAGTAATGAAAACACATGGAGATATCGTATAGATCATGCGTCACAAAGTAATGAAAACACATGGAGATATCGTATAGATCATGCGTCACAAAGTAATGAAAACACATGGAGATATCGTATAGATCATGCGTCACAAAGTAATGAAAACACATGGAGATATCGTATAGATCATGCGTCACAAAGTAATGAAAACACATGGAGATATCGTATAGATCATGCGTCACAAAGTAATGAAAACACATGAAGATATCGTATAGATCATGCGTCACAAAGTAATGAAAACACATGGAGATATCGTATAGATCATGCGTCACAAAGTAATGAAAACACATGGAGATATCGTATAGATCATGCGTCACAAAGTAATGAAAACACATGGAGATATCGTATAGATCATGCGTCACAAAGTAATGAAAACACATGGAGATATCGTATAGATCATGCGTCACAAAGTAATGAAAACACATGAAGAGATCGTATAGATCATGCGTCACAAAGTAATGAAAACACATGGAGATATCGTATAGATCATGCGTCACAAAGTAATGAAAACACATGGAGATATCGTATAGATCATGCGTCACAAAGTAATGAAAACACATGGAGATATCGTATAGATCATGCGTCACAAAGTAATGAAAACACATGGAGATATCGTATAGATCATGCGTCACAAAGTAATGAAAACACATGGAGATATCGTATAGATCATGCGTCACAAAGTAATGAAAACACATGGAGATATCGTATAGATCATGCGTCACAAAGTAATGAAAACACATGGAGAGAATCGTATAGATCATGCGTCACAAAGTAATGAAAACACATGGAGATATCGTATAGATCATGCGTCACAAAGTAATGAAAACACATGGAGAGATCGTATAGATCATGCGTCACAAAGTAATGAAAACACATGGAGATATCGTATAGATCATGCGTCACAAAGTAATGAAAACACATGGAGATATCGTATAGATCATGCGTCACAAAGTAATGAAAACACATGGAGATATCGTATAGATCATGCGTCACAAAGTAATGAAAACACATGGAGATATCGTATAGATCATGCGTCACAAAGTAATGAAAACACATGGAGATATCGTATAGATCATGCGTCACAAAGTAATGAAAACACATGGAGATATCGTATAGATCATGCGTCACAAAGTAATGAAAACACATGGAGATATCGTATAGATCATGCGTCACAAAGTAATGAAAACACATGGAGAGATCGTATAGATCATGCGTCACAAAGTAATGAAAACACATGGAGATATCGTATAGATCATGCGTCACAAAGTAATGAAAACACATGGAGATATCGTATAGATCATGCGTCACAAAGTAATGAAAACACATGGAGATATCGTATAGATCATGCGTCACAAAGTAATGAAAACACATGGAGATATCGTATAGATCATGCGTCACAAAGTAATGAAAACACATGGAGATATCGTATAGATCATGCGTCACAAAGTAATGAAAACACATGGAGAGATCGTATAGATCATGCGTCACAAAGTAATGAAAACACATGGAGATATCGTATAGATCATGCGTCACAAAGTAATGAAAACACATGGAGATATCGTATAGATCATGCGTCACAAAGTAATGAAAACACATGGAGATATCGTATAGATCATGCGTCACAAAGTAATGAAAACACATGGAGATATCGTATAGATCATGCGTCACAAAGTAATGAAAACACATGGAGATATCGTATAGATCATGCGTCACAAAGTAATGAAAACACATGGAGAGATCGTATAGATCATGCGTCACAAAGTAATGAAAACACATGGAGAGATCGTATCGCGTCACAAAGTAGATCGTATAGATCATGCGTCACAAAGTAATGAAAACACATGGAGATATCGTATAGATCATGCGTCACAAAGTAATGAAAACACATGGAGATATCGTATAGATCATGCGTCACAAAGTAATGAAAACACATGGAGATATCGTATAGATCATGCGTCACAAAGTAATGAAAACACATGGAGATATCGTATAGATCATGCGTCACAAAGTAATGAAAACACATGGAGAGATCGTATAGATCATGCGTCACAAAGTAATGAAAACACATGGAGATATCGTATAGATCATGCGTCACAAAGTAATGAAAACACATGGAGAGATCGTATAGATCATGCGTCACAAAGTAATGAAAACACATGGAGATATCGTATAGATCATGCGTCACAAAGTAATGAAAACACATGGAGATATCGTATAGATCATGCGTCACAAAGTAATGAAAACACATGGAGATATCGTATAGATCATGCGTCACAAAGTAATGAAAACACATGGAGATATCGTATAGATCATGCGTCACAAAGTAATGAAAACACATGGAGATATCGTATAGATCATGCGTCACAAAGTAATGAAAACACATGGAGATATCGTATAGATCATGCGTCACAAAGTAATGAAAACACATGGAGAGATCGTATAGATCATGCGTCACAAAGTAATGAAAACACATGGAGATATCGTATAGATCATGCGTCACAAAGTAATGAAAACACATGGAGATATCGTATAGATCATGCGTCACAAAGTAATGAAAACACATGGAGATATCGTATAGATCATGCGTACAAAGTAATGAAAACACATGGAGATATCGTATAGATCATGCGTCACAAAGTAATGAAAACACATGGAGATATCGTATAGATCATGCGTCACAAAGTAATGAAAACACATGGAGATATCGTATAGATCATGCGTCACAAAGTAATGAAAACACATGGAGATATCGTATAGATCATGCGTCACAAAGTAATGAAAACACATGGAGATATCGTATAGATCATGCGTCACAAAGTAATGAAAACACATGGAGATATCGTATAGATCATGCGTCACAAAGTAATGAAAACACATGGAGAGATCGTATAGATCATGCGTCACAAAGTAATGAAAACACATGGAGATATCGTATAGATCATGCGTCACAAAGTAATGAAAACACATGGAGATATCGTATAGATCATGCGTCACAAAGTAATGAAAACACATGGAGATATCGTATAGATCATGCGTCACAAAGTAATGAAAACACATGGAGATATCGTATAGATCATGCGTCACAAAGTAATGAAAACACATGGAGAGATCGTATAGATCATGCGTCACAAAGTAATGAAAACACATGGAGATATCGTATAGATCATGCGTCACAAAGTAATGAAAACACATGAAGAGATCGTATAGATCATGCGTCACAAAGTAATGAAAACACATGAAGAGATCGTATAGATCATGCGTCACAAAGTAATGAAAACACATGGAGATATCGTATAGATCATGCGTCACAAAGTAATGAAAACACATGGAGAGATCGTATAGATCATGCGTCACAAAGTAATGAAAACACATGGAGATATCGTATAGATCATGCGTCACAAAGTAATGAAAACACATGGAGATATCGTATAGATCATGCGTCACAAAGTAATGAAAACACATGGAGATATCGTATAGATCATGCGTCACAAAGTAATGAAAACACATGGAGATATCGTATAGATCATGCGTCACAAAGTAATGAAAACACATGGAGATATCGTATAGATCATGCGTCACAAAGTAATGAAAACACATGGAGATATCGTATAGATCATGCGTCACAAAGTAATGAAAACACATGGAGAGATCGTATAGATCATGCGTCACAAAGTAATGAAAACACATGGAGATATCGTATAGATCATGCGTCACAAAGTAATGAAAACACATGGAGATAGATATCGTATAGATCATGCGTCACAAAGTAATGAAAACACATGGAGATATCGTATAGATCATGCGTCACAAAGTAATGAAAACACATGGAGAGATCGTATAGATCATGCGTCACAAAGTAATGAAAACACATGGAGAGATCGTATAGATCATGCGTCACAAAGTAATGAAAACACATGGAGATATCGTATAGATCATGCGTCACAAAGTAATGAAAACACATGGAGATATCGTATAGATCATGCGTCACAAAGTAATGAAAACACATGGAGATATCGTATAGATCATGCGTCACAAAGTAATGAAAACACATGGAGAGATCGTATAGATCATGCGTCACAAAGTAATGAAAACACATGGAGAGATCGTATAGATCATGCGTCACAAAGTAATGAAAACACATGGAGAGATCGTATAGATCATGCGTCACAAAGTAATGAAAACACATGGAGAGATCGTATAGATCATGCGTCACAAAGTAATGAAAACACATGGAGAGATCGTATAGATCATGCGTCACAAAGTAATGAAAACACATGGAGAGATCGTATAGATCATGCGTCACAAAGTAATGAAAACACATGGAGAGATCGTATAGATCATGCGTCACAAAGTAATGAAAACACATGGAGATATCGTATAGATCATGCGTCACAAAGTAATGAAAACACATGGAGATATCGTATAGATCATGCGTCACAAAGTAATGAAAACACATGGAGATATCGTATAGATCATGCGTCACAAAGTAATGAAAACACATGGAGATATCGTATAGATCATGCGTCACAAAGTAATGAAAACACATGGAGATATCGTATAGATCATGCGTCACAAAGTAATGAAAACACATGGAGAGATCGTATAGATCATGCGTCACAAAGTAATGAAAACACATGGAGATCATCGTATAGATCATGCGTCACAAAGTAATGAAAACACATGGAGATATCGTATAGATCATGCGTCACAAAGTAATGAAAACACATGGAGATATCGTATAGATCATGCGTCACAAAGTAATGAAAACACATGGAGATATCGTATAGATCATGCGTCACAAAGTAATGAAAACACATGGAGATATCGTATAGATCATGCGTCACAAAGTAATGAAAACACATGAGAAATCGTATAGATCATGCGTCACAAAGTAATGAAAACACATGGAGATATCGTATAGATCATGCGTCACAAAGTAATGAAAACACATGGAGAGATCGTATAGATCATGCGTCACAAAGTAATGAAAACACATGGAGAGATCGTATAGATCATGCGTCACAAAGTAATGAAAACACATGGAGAGATCGTATAGATCATGCGTCACAAAG
The DNA here is from genome assembly GCF_004210375.1 of Tachypleus tridentatus. Lineage (NCBI taxonomy): Eukaryota > Metazoa > Arthropoda > Merostomata > Xiphosura > Limulidae > Tachypleus > Tachypleus tridentatus. The sequence continues at coordinate 11,534,724 of NC_134826.1, read as the reverse complement.
TAATGAAAACACATGGAGATATCGTATAGATCATGCGTCACAAAGTAATGAAAACACATGAAGATATCGTATAGATCATGCGTCACAAAGTAATGAAAACACATGGGAGAGATCGTATAGATCATGCGCGTCACAAAAAAGAAATGAAAACACATGGAGATATCGTATGGATCATTGCGTCACAAAGTAATGAAAACACATGGAGATATCGTATAGATCATGCGTCACAAAGTAATGAAAACACATGAAGAGATCGTATAGATCATGCGTCACAAAGTAATGAAAACACATGAAGAGATCGTATAGATCATGCGTCACAAAGTAATGAAAA
>NC_134826.1:11478822-11533893 GCF_004210375.1 Tachypleus tridentatus | reverse complement strand
TATTACAGTGATAAAGTGGAAAAGTTACTTCACTGTCTCTTGACCTTACTTATTAAAACTATTACAGTGATAAAGTGGAAAAGTTACTTCACTGTCTCTTGACCTTACTTATTAAAACTATTACAGTGATAAAGTGGAAAAGTTACTTCACTGTCTCTTGACCTTACTTATTAAAACTATTACAGTGATAAAGTGGAAAAGTTACTTCACTGTCTCTTGACCTTACTTATTAAAACTATTACAGTGATAAAGTGGAAAAGTTACTTCACTGTCTCTTACTTATTAAAACTATTACAGTGATAAAGTGGAAAAAAGTTACTTCACTGTCTCTTGACCTTACTTATTAAAACTATTACAGTGATAAAGTGGAAAAGTTACTTCACTGTCTCTTGACCTTACTTATTAAAACTATTACAGTGATAAAGTGGAAAAGTTACTTCACTGTCTCTTGACCTTACTTATTAAAACTATTACAGTGATAAAGTGGAAAAGTTACAGTGATAAAGTGGAAAAGTTTCACTGTCTCTTGACCTTACTTATTAAAACTATTACAGTGATAAAGTGGAAAAGTTACTTCACTGTCTCTTGACCTTACTTATTAAAACTATTACAGTGATAAAGTGGAAAAGTTACTTCACTGTCTCTTGACCTTACTTATTAAAACTATTACAGTGGAAAAGTTACTTCACTGTCTCTTGACCTTACTTATTAAAACTATTACAGTGATAAAGTGGAAAAAAGTTACTTCACTGTCTCTTGACCTTACTTATTAAAACTATTACAGTGATAAAGTGGAAAAGTTACTTCACTGTCTCTTGACCTTACTTATTAAAACTATTACAGTGATAAAGTGGAAAAGTTACTTCACTGTCTCTTGACCTTACTTATTAAAACTATTACAGTGATAAAGTGGAAAAGTTACTTCACTGTCTCTTGACCTTACTTATAAAAACTATTACAGTGATAAAGTGAAAAAAGTTACTTCACTGTCTCTTGACCTTACTTATTAAAACTATTACAGTGATAAAGTGGAAAAGTTACTTCACTGTCTCTTGACCTTACTTATTAAAACTATTACAGTGATAAAGTGGAAAAGTTACTTCACTGTCTCTTGACCTTACTTATTAAAACTATTACAGTGATAAAGTGGAAAAGTTTCACTGTCTTCACTGTCTCTTGACCTTACTTATTAAAATTATTACAGTGATAAAGTGGAAAAGTTACTTCACTGTCTCTTGACCTTACTTATTAAAACTATTACAGTGATAAAGTGGAAAAGTTACTTCACTGTCTCTTGACCTTACTTATTAAAACTATTACAGTGATAAAGTGGAAAAGTTACTTCACTGTCTCTTGACCTTACTTATTAAAACTATTACAGTGATAAAGTGGAAAAGTTACTTCACTGTCTCTTGACCTTACTTATTAAAACTATTACAGTGATAAAGTGGAAAAGTTAAACTGTCTCTTGACCTTACTTTAAAACTATTACAGTGATAAAGTGAAAAGTTACTTCACTCTCTTGACCTTACTTATTAAAACTATTACAGTGATAAAGTGGAAAAGTTACTTCACTGTCTCTTGACCTTACTTATTAAAACTATTACAGTGATAAAGTGGAAAAGTTACTTCACTGTCTCTTGACCTTACTTATTAAAACTATTACAGTGATAAAGTGGAAAAGTTACTTCACTGTCTCTTGACCTTACTTATTAAAACTATTACAGTGATAAAGTGGAAAAGTTACTTCACTGTCTCTTGACCTTACTTATTAAAACTATTACAGTGATAAAGTGGAAAAGTTACTTCACTGTCTCTTGACCTTACTTATTAAAACTATTACAGTGATAAAGTGGAAAAGTTACTTCACTGTCTCTTGACCTTACTTATTAAAACTATTACAGTGATAAAGTGGAAAAGTTACTTCACTGTCTCTTGACCTTACTTATTAAAACTATTACAGTGATAAAGTGGAAAAGTTACTTCACTGTCTCTTGACCTTACTTATTAAAACTATTACAGTGATAAAGTGGAAAAGTTACTTCACTGTCTCTTGACCTTACTTATTAAAACTATTACAGTGATAAAGTGGAAAAGTTACTTCACTGTCTCTTGACCTTACTTATTAAAACTATTACAGTGATAAAGTGGAAAAGTTACTTCACTGTCTCTTGACCTTACTTATTAAAACTATTACAGTGATAAAGTGGAAAAGTTACTTCACTGTCTCTTGACCTTACTTATTAAAACTATTACAGTGATAAAGTGGAAAAGTTACTTCACTGTCTCTTGACCTTACTTATTAAAACTATTACAGTGATAAAGTGGAAAAGTTACTTCACTGTCTCTTGACCTTACTTATTAAAACTATTACAGTGATAAAGTGGAAAAGTTACTTCACTGTCTCTTGACCTTACTTATTAAAACTATTACAGTGATAAAGTGGAAAAGTTACTTCACTGTCTCTTGACCTTACTTATTAAAACTATTACAGTGATAAAGTGGAAAGTTACTTCACTATCTTTTGACCTTACTTATAAAAACTATTACAGTGATAAAGTAAAAAAGTTACTTCACTGTCTCTTGACCTTACTTATTAAAACTATTACAGTGATAAAGTGGAAAAGTTACTTCACTGTCTCTTGACCTTACTTATTAAAACTATTACAGTGATAAAGTGGAAAAGTTACTTCACTGTCTCTTGACCTTACTTATTAAAACTATTACAGTGATAAAGTGGAAAAGTTACTTCACTGTCTCTTGACTTATTAAAACTATTACAGTGATTATTAAAACTATTACAGTGATAAAGTGGAAAAGTTACTTCACTGTCTCTTGACCTTACTTATTAAAACTATTACAGTGATAAAGTGGAAAAGTTACTTCACTGTCTCTTGACCTTACTTATTAAAACTATTACAGTGATAAAGTGGAAAAGTTACTTCACTGTCTCTTGACCTTACTTATTAAAACTATTACAGTGATAAAGTGGAAAAGTTACTTCACTGTCTCTTGACCTTACTTATTAAAACTATTACAGTGATAAAGTGGAAAAGTTACTTCACTGTCTCTTGACCTTACTTATTAAAACTATTACAGTGATAAAGTGGAAAAGTTACTTCACTGTCTCTTGACCTTACTTATTAAAACTATTACAGTGATAAAGTGGAAAAGTTACTTCACTGTCTCTTGACCTTACTTATTAAAACTATTACAGTGATAAAGTGGAAAAGTTACTTCACTGTCTCTTGACCTTACTTATTAAAACTATTACAGTGATAAAGTGGAAAAGTTACTTCACTGTCTCTTGACCTTACTTATTAAAACTATTACAGTGATAAAGTGGAAAAGTTACTTCACTGTCTCTTGACCTTACTTATTAAAACTTACTTATTACTTCACTGTCTCTTGAAAACTATTACAGTGATAAAGTGATAAAGTGGAAAAGTTACTTCACTGTCTCTTGACCTTACTTATTAAAACTATTACAGTGATAAAGTGGAAAAGTTACTTCACTGTCTCTTGACCTTACTTATTAAAACTATTACAGTGATAAAGTGGAAAAGTTACTTCACTGTCTCTTGTTACTTCACTGTCTCTTACTTATTAAAACTATTACAGTGATAAAGTGGAAAAGTTACTTCACTGTCTCTTGACCTTACTTATTAAAACTATTACAGTGATAAAGTGGAAAAGTTACTTCACTGTCTCTTGACCTTACTTATTAAAACTATTACAGTGATAAAGTGGAAAAGTTACTTCACTGTCTCTTGACCTTACTTATTAAAACTATTACAGTGATAAAGTGGAAAAAAAGTTACTTCACTGTCTCTTGACCTTACTTATTAAAACTATTACAGTGATAAAGTGGAAAAGTTACTTCACTGTCTCTTGACCTTACTTATTAAAACTATTACAGTGATAAAGTGGAAAAGTTACTTCACTGTCTCTTGACCTTACTTATTAAAACTATTACAGTGATAAAGTGGAAAAGTTACTTCACTGTCTCTTGACTTACTTAAAACTATTACAGTGATTGGAAAAGTTAAACTATTACAGTGATAAAGTGATAAAGTGGAAAAGTTACTTCACTGTCTCTTGACCTTACTTATTAAAACTATTACAGTGATAAAGTGGAAAAGTTACTTCACTGTCTCTTGACCTTACTTATTAAAACTATTACAGTGATAAAGTGGAAAAGTTACTTCACTGTCTCTTGACCTTACTTATTAAAACTATTACAGTGATAAAGTGAAAAAAGTTACTTCACTGTCTCTTGACCTTACTTATTAAAACTATTACAGTGATAAAGTGGAAAAGTTACTTCACTGTCTCTTGACCTTACTTATTAAAACTATTACAGTGATAAAGTGGAAAAGTTACTTCACTGTCTCTTGACCTTACTTATTAAAACTATTACAGTGATAAAGTGGAAAAGTTACTTCACTGTCTCTTGACCTTACTTATTAAAACTATTACAGTGATAAAGTGGAAAAAGTTACTTCACTGTCTCTTGACCTTACTTATTAAAACTATTACAGTGATAAAGTGGAAAAGTTACTTCACTGTCTCTTGACCTTACTTATTAAAACTATTACAGTGATAAAGTGGAAAAGTTACTTCACTGTCTCTTGACCTTACTTATTAAAACTATTACAGTGATAAAGTGGAAAAGTTACTTCACTGTCTCTTGACCTTACTTATTAAAACTATTACAGTGATAAAGTGGAAAAGTTACTTCACTGTCTCTTGACCTTACTTATTAAAACTATTACAGTGATAAAGTGGAAAAGTTACTTCACTGTCTCTTGACCTTACTTATTAAAACTATTACAGTGATAAAGTGGAAAAGTTACTTCACTGTCTCTTGACCTTACTTATTAAAACTATTACAGTGATAAAGTGGAAAAGTTACTTCACTGTCTCTTGACCTTACTTATTAAAACTATTACAGTGATAAAGTGGAAAAGTTACTTACTCTCTTGACCTTACTTATTAAAACTATTACAGTGATAAAGTGGAAAAGTTACTTCACTGTCTCTTGACCTTACTTATTAAAACTATTACAGTGATAAAGTGGAAAAGTTACTTCACTGTCTCTTGACCTTACTTATTAAAACTATTACAGTGATAAAGTGGAAAAGTTACTTCACTGTCTCTTGACCTTACTTATTAAAACTATTACAGTGATAAAGTGGAAAAGTTACTTCACTGTCTCTTGACCTTACTTATTAAAACTATTACAGTGATAAAGTGGAAAAGTTACTTCACTGTCTCTTGACCTTACTTATTAAAACTATTACAGTGATAAAGTGGAAAAGTTACTTCACTGTCTCTTGACCTTACTTATTAAAACTATTACAGTGATAAAGTGGAAAAGTTACTTCACTGTCTCTTGACCTTACTTATTAAAACTATTACAGTGATAAAGTGGAAAAGTTACTTCACTGTCTCTTGACCTTACTTATTAAAACTATTACAGTGATAAAGTGGAAAAGTTACTTCACTGTCTCTTGACCTTACTTATTAAAACTATTACAGTGATAAAGTGGAAAAGTTACTTCACTGTCTCTTGACCTTACTTATTAAAACTATTACAGTGATAAAGTGGAAAAGTTACTTCACTGTCTCTTGACCTTACTTATTAAAACTATTACAGTGATAAAGTGGAAAAGTTACTTCACTGTCTCTTGACCTTACTTATTAAAACTATTACAGTGATAAAGTGGAAAAGTTACTTCACTGTCTCTTGACCTTACTTATTAAAACTATTACAGTGATAAAGTGGAAAAGTTACTTCACTGTCTCTTGACCTTACTTATTAAAACTATTACAGTGATAAAGTGGAAAAGTTACTTCACTGTCTCTTGACCTTACTTATTAAAACTATTACAGTGATAAAGTGGAAAAGTTACTTCACTGTCTCTTGACCTTACTTATTAAAACTATTACAGTGATAAAGTGTGGAAAAGTTACTTCACTGTCTCTTGACCTTACTTATTAAAACTATTACAGTGATAAAGTGGAAAAGTTACTTCACTGTCTCTTGACCTTACTTATTAAAACTATTACAGTGATAAAGTGGAAAAGTTACTTCACTGTCTCTTGACCTTACTTATTAAAACTATTACAGTGATAAAGTGGAAAAGTTACTTCACTGTCTCTTGACCTTACTTATTAAAACTATTACAGTGATAAAGTGGAAAAGTTACTTCACTGTCTCTTGACCTTACTTATTAAAACTATTACAGTGATAAAGTGGAAAAGTTACTTCACTGTCTCTTGACCTTACTTATTAAAACTATTACAGTGATAAAGTGGAAAAGTTTCACTGTCTCTTGACCTTACTGTCTACAGTTGACCTTACTTACCTTACTTATTAAAACTATTACAGTGATAAAGTGGAAAAGTTACTTCACTGTCTCTTGACCTTACTTATTAAAACTATTACAGTGATAAAGTGGAAAAGTTACTTCACTGTCTCTTGACCTTACTTATTAAAACTATTACAGTGATAAAGTGGAAAAGTTACTTCACTGTCTCTTGACCTTACTTATTAAAACTATTACAGTGATAAAGTGGAAAAGTTACTTCACTGTCTCTTGACCTTACTTATTAAAACTATTACAGTGATAAAGTGGAAAAGTTACTTCACTGTCTCTTGACCTTACTTATTAAAACTATTACAGTGATAAAGTGGAAAAGTTACTTCACTGTCTCTTGACCTTACTTATTAAAACTATTACAGTGATAAAGTGGAAAAGTTACTTCACTGTCTCTTGACCTTACTTATTAAAACTATTACAGTGATAAAGTGGAAAAGTTACTTCACTGTCTCTTGACCTTACTTATTAAAACTATTACAGTGATAAAGTGGAAAAGTTACTTCACTGTCTCTTGACCTTACTTATTAAAACTATTACAGTGATAAAGTGGAAAAGTTACTTCACTGTCTCTTGACCTTACTTATTAAAACTATTACAGTGATAAAGTGGAAAAGTTACTTCACTGTCTCTTGACCTTACTTATTAAAACTATTACAGTGATAAAGTGGAAAAAAGTTACTTCACTGTCACTGTCTCTTGACCTTACTTATTAAAACTATTACAGTGATAAAGTGGAAAAGTTACTTCACTGTCTCTTGACCTTACTTATTAAAACTATTACAGTGATAAAGTGGAAAAGTTACTTCACTGTCTCTTGACCTTACTTATTAAAACTATTACAGTGATAAAGTGGAAAAGTTACTTCACTGTCTCTTGACCTTACTTATTAAAACTATTACAGTGATAAAGTGGAAAAGTTACTTCACTGTCTCTTGACCTTACTTATTAAAACTATTACAGTGATAAAGTGGAAAAGTTACTTCACTGTCTCTTGACCTTACTTATTAAAACTATTACAGTGATAAAGTGGAAAAGTTACTTCACTGTCTCTTGACCTTACTTATTAAAACTATTACAGTGATAAAGTGGAAAAGTTACTTCACTGTCTCTTGACCTTACTTATTAAAACTATTACAGTGATAAAGTGGAAAAGTTACTTCACTGTCTCTTGACCTTACTTATTAAAACTATTACAGTGATAAAGTGGAAAAGTTACTTCACTGTCTCTTGACCTTACTTATTAAAACTATTACAGTGATTGGAAAAGTTACTTCACTGTCTCTTGACCTTACTACTAAAACTATGACAGTGATAAAGTGGAAAAGTTACTTCACTGTCTCTTGACCTTACTTATTAAAACTATTACAGTGATAAAGTGGAAAAGTTACTTCACTGTCTCTTGACCTTACTTATTAAAACTATTACAGTGATAAAGTGGAAAAGTTACTTCACTGTCTCTTGACCTTACTTATTAAAACTATTACAGTGATAAAGTGGAAAAGTTACTTCACTGTCTCTTGACCTTACTTATTAAAACTATTACAGTGATAAAGTGGAAAAGTTACTTCACTGTCTCTTGACCTTACTTATTAAAACTATTACAGTGATAAAGTGGAAAAGTTACTTCACTGTCTCTTGACCTTACTTATTAAAACTATTACAGTGATAAAGTGGAAAAGTTACTTCACTGTCTCTTGACCTTACTTATTAAAACTATTACAGTGATAAAGTGGAAAAGTTACTTCACTGTCTCTTGACCTTACTTATTAAAACTATTACAGTGATAAAGTGGAAAAAAAGTTACTTAAAACACTGTCTCTTGACCTTACTTATTAAAACTATTACAGTGATAAAGTGGAAAAGTTACTTCACTGTCTCTTGACCTTACTTATTAAAACTATTACAGTGATAAAGTGGAAAAGTTACTTCACTGTCTCTTGACCTTACTTATTAAAACTATTACAGTGATAAAGTGGAAAAGTTACTTCACTGTCTCTTGACCTTACTTATTAAAACTATTACAGTGATAAAGTGGAAAAGTTACTTCACTGTCTCTTGACCTTACTTATTAAAACTATTACAGTGATAAAGTGGAAAAGTTACTTCACTGTCTCTTGACCTTACTTATTAAAACTATTACAGTGATAAAGTGGAAAAGTTACTTCACACTGTCTCTTGACCTTACTTATTAAAACTATTACAGTGATAAAGTGGAAAAGTTACTTCACTGTCTCTTGACCTTACTTATTAAAACTATTACAGTGATAAAGTGGAAAAGTTACTTCACTGTCTCTTGACCTTACTTATTAAAACTATTACAGTGATAAAGTGGAAAAGTTACTTCACTGTCTCTTGACCTTACTTATTAAAACTATTACAGTGATAAAGTGGAAAAGTTACTTCACTGTCTCTTGACCTTACTTATTAAAACTATTACAGTGATAAAGTGGAAAAGTTACTTCACTGTCTCTTGACCTTACTTATTAAAACTATTACAGTGATAAAGTGGAAAAGTTACTTCACTGTCTCTTGACCTTACTTATTAAAACTATTACAGTGATAAAGTGGAAAAGTTACTTCACTGTCTCTTGACCTTACTTATTAAAACTATTACAGTGATAAAGTGGAAAAGTTACTTCACTGTCTCTTGACCTTACTTATTAAAACTATTACAGTGATAAAGTGGAAAAGTTACTTCACTGTCTCTTGACCTTACTTATTAAAACTATTACAGTGATAAAGTGGAAAGTTACTTCACTGTCTCTTGACCTTACTTATAAAAACTATTACAGTGATAAAGTAAAAAAGTTACTTCACTGTCTCTTGACCTTACTTATTAAAACTATTACAGTGATAAAGTGGAAAAGTTACTTCACTGTCTCTTGACCTTACTTATTAAAACTATTACAGTGATAAAGTGGAAAAGTTACTTCACTGTCTCTTGACCTTACTTATTAAAACTATTACAGTGATAAAGTGGAAAAGTTACTTCACTGTCTCTTGACCTTACTTATTAAAACTATTACAGTGATAAAGTGGAAAAGTTACTTCACTGTCTCTTGACCTTACTTATTAAAACTATTACAGTGATAAAGTGGAAAAGTTACTTCACTGTCTCTTGACCTTACTTATTAAAACTATTACAGTGATAAAGTGGAAAAGTTACTTCACTGTCTCTTGACCTTACTTATTAAAACTATTACAGTGATAAAGTGGAAAAGTTACTTCACTGTCTCTTGACCTTACTTATTAAAACTATTACAGTGATAAAGTGGAAAAGTTACTTCACTGTCTCTTGACCTTACTTATTAAAACTATTACAGTGATAAAGTGGAAAAGTTACTTCACTGTCTCTTGACCTTACTTATTAAAACTATTACAGTGATAAAGTGGAAAAGTTACTTCACTGTCTCTTGACCTTACTTATTAAAACTATTACAGTGATAAAGTGGAAAAGTTACTTCACTGTCTCTTGACCTTACTTATTAAAACTATTACAGTGATAAAGTGGAAAAGTTACTTCACTGTCTCTTGACCTTACTTATTAAAACTATTACAGTGATAAAGTGGAAAAGTTACTTCACTGTCTCTTGACCTTACTTATTAAAACTATTACAGTGATAAAGTGGAAAAGTTACTTCACTGTCTCTTGACCTTACTTATTAAAACTATTACAGTGATAAAGTGGAAAAGTTACTTCACTGTCTCTTGACCTTACTTATTAAAACTATTACAGTGATAAAGTGGAAAAGTTACTTCACTGTCTCTTGACCTTACTTATTAAAACTATTACAGTGATAAAGTGGAAAAGTTACTTCACTGTCTCTTGACCTTACTTATTAAAACTATTACAGTGATAAAGTGGAAAAAAAGTTACTTCACTGTCTCTTGACCTTACTTATTAAAACTATTACAGTGATAAAGTGGAAAAGTTACTTCACTGTCTCTTGACCTTACTTATTAAAACTATTACAGTGATAAAGTGGAAAAGTTACTTCACTGTCTCTTGACCTTACTTATTAAAACTATTACAGTGATAAAGTGGAAAAGTTACTTCACTGTCTCTTGACCTTACTTATTAAAACTATTACAGTGATAAAGTGGAAAAGTTACTTCACTGTCTCTTGACCTTACTTATTAAAACTATTACAGTGATAAAGTGGAAAAGTTACTTCACTGTCTCTTGACCTTACTTATTAAAACTATTACAGTGATAAAGTGGAAAAGTTACTTCACTGTCTCTTGACCTTACTTATTAAAACTATTACAGTGATAAAGTGGAAAAGTTACTTCACTGTCTCTTGACCTTACTTATTAAAACTATTACAGTGATAAAGTGGAAAAGTTACTTCACTGTCTCTTGACCTTACTTATTAAAACTATTACAGTGATAAAGTGGAAAAGTTACTTCACTGTCTCTTGACTTACTTATTAAAACTATTACAGTGATAAAGTGGAAAAGTTACTTCAAACTTATAAAACTATTACAGTGATAAAGTGGAAAAGTTACTTCACTGTCTCTTGACCTTACTTATTAAAACTATTACAGTGATAAAGTGGAAAAAAAGTTACTTCACTGTCTCTTGACCTTACTTATTAAAACTATTACAGTGATAAAGTGGAAAAGTTACTTCACTGTCTCTTGACCTTACTTATTAAAACTATTACAGTGATAAAGTGGAAAAGTTACTTCACTGTCTCTTGACCTTACTTATTAAAACTATTACAGTGATAAAGTGGAAAAGTTACTTCACTGTCTCTTGACCTTACTTATTAAAACTATTACAGTGATAAAGTGGAAAAGTTACTTCACTGTCTCTTGACCTTACTTATTAAAACTATTACAGTGATAAAGTGATAAACTGTCTCTTGACCTTACTTATTAAAACTATTACAGTGAAAAGTTACTTCACTGTCTCTTGACCTTACTTATTAAAACTATTACAGTGATAAAGTGGAAAAGTTACTTCACTGTCTCTTGACCTTACTTATTAAAACTATTACAGTGATAAAGTGGAAAAGTTACTTCACTGTCTCTTGACCTTACTTATTAAAACTATTACAGTGATAAAGTGGAAAAGTTACTTCACTGTCTCTTGACCTTACTTATTAAAACTATTACAGTGATAAAGTGGAAAAGTTACTTCACTGTCTCTTGACCTTACTTATAAAAACTATTACAGTGATAAAGTAAAAAAGTTACTTCACTGTCTCTTGACCTTACTTATTAAAACTATTACAGTGATAAAGTGGAAAAGTTACTTCACTGTCTCTTGACCTTACTTATTAAAACTATTACAGTGATAAAGTGGAAAAGTTACTTCACTGTCTCTTGACCTTACTTATTAAAACTATTACAGTGATAAAGTGGAAAAGTTACTTCACTGTCTCTTGACCTTACTTATTAAAACTATTACAGTGATAAAGTGGAAAAGTTACTTCACTGTCTCTTGACCTTACTTATTAAAACTATTACAGTGATAAAGTGGAAAAGTTACTTCACTGTCTCTTGACCTTACTTATTAAAACTATTACAGTGATAAAGTGGAAAAGTTACTTCACTGTCTCTTGACCTTACTTATTAAAACTATTACAGTGATAAAGTGGAAAAGTTACTTCACTGTCTCTTGACCTTACTTATTAAAACTATTACAGTGATAAAGTGGAAAAGTTACTTCACTGTCTCTTGACCTTACTTATTAAAACTATTACAGTGATAAAGTGGAAAAGTTACTTCACTGTCTCTTGACCTTACTTATTAAAACTATTACAGTGATAAAGTGGAAAAGTTACTTCACTGTCTCTTGACCTTACTTATTAAAACTATTACAGTGATAAAGTGGAAAAGTTACTTCACTGTCTCTTGACCTTACTTATTAAAACTATTACAGTGATAAAGTGGAAAAGTTACTTCACTGTCTCTTGACCTTACTTATTAAAACTATTACAGTGATAAAGTGGAAAAGTTACTTCACTGTCTCTTGACCTTACTTATTAAAACTATTACAGTGATAAAGTGGAAAAGTTACTTCACTGTCTCTTGACCTTACTTATTAAAACTATTACAGTGATAAAGTGGAAAAGTTACTTCACTGTCTCTTGACCTTACTTATTAAAACTATTACAGTGATAAAGTGGAAAAGTTACTTCACTGTGACCTTACTTATTAAAACTATTACTTGACCTTACTTATTAAAACTATTACAGTGATAAAGTGGAAAAGTTACTTCACTGTCTCTTGACCTTACTTATTAAAACTATTACAGTGATAAAGTGGAAAAGTTACTTCACTGTCTCTTGACCTTACTTATTAAAACTATTACAGTGATAAAGTGGAAAAGTTACTTCACTGTCTCTTGACCTTACTTATTAAAACTATTACAGTGATAAAGTGGAAAAAACTTGACCTTACTTATTAAAACTATTACAGTGATAAAGTGGAAAAGTTACTTCACTGTCTCTTGACCTTACTTATTAAAACTATTACAGTGATAAAGTGGAAAAGTTACTTCACTGTCTCTTGACCTTACTTATTAAAACTATTACAGTGATAAAGTGGAAAAGTTACTTCACTGTCTCTTGACCTTACTTATTAAAACTATTACAGTGATAAAGTGAAAAAAGTTACTTCACTGTCTCTTGACCTTACTTATTAAAACTATTACAGTGATAAAGTGGAAAAGTTAAAGTTACTTTTAAAACTATTACTAAAGTGGAAAAGTTACTCACTGTCTCTTGACCTTACTTATTAAAACTATTACAGTGATAAAGTGGAAAAGTTACTTCACTGTCTCTTGACCTTACTTATTAAAACTATTACAGTGATAAAGTGGAAAAGTTACTTCACTGTCTCTTGTCTCTTGACCTTATTAAAACTATTACAGTGATAAAGTGGAAAAGTTACTTCACTGTCTCTTGACCTTACTTATTAAAACTATTACAGTGATAAAGTGGAAAAGTTACTTCACTGTCTCTTGACCTTACTTATTAAAACTATTACAGTGATAAAGTGGAAAAAAGTTACTTCACTGTCTCTTGACCTTTACTTATTAAAACTATTACAGTGATAAAGTGGAAAAGTTACTTCACTGTCTCTTGACCTTACTTATTAAAACTATTACAGTGATAAAGTGGAAAAGTTACTTCACTGTCTCTTGACCTTACTTATTAAAACTATTACAGTGATAAAGTGGAAAAGTTACTTCACTGTCTCTTGACCTTACTTATTAAAACTATTACAGTGATAAAGTGGAAAAGTTACTTCACTGTCTCTTGACCTTACTTATTAAAACTATTACAGTGATAAAGTGGAAAAGTTACTTCACTGTCTCTTGACCTTACTTATTAAAACTATTACAGTGATAAAGTGGAAAAGTTACTTCACTGTCTCAGTGATTGACCTTGACTTACTTTAAAACTATTACAGTGATAAAGTGGAAAAGTTACTTCACTGTCTCTTGACCTTACTTATTAAAACTATTACAGTGATAAAGTGGAAAAGTTACTTCACTGTCTCTTGACCTTACTTATTAAAACTATTACAGTGATAAAGTGGAAAAGTTACTTCACTGTCTCTTGACCTTACTTATTAAAACTATTACAGTGATAAAGTGGAAAAGTTACTTCACTGTCTCTTGACCTTACTTACTAAAACTATTACAGTGATAAAGATGAAAAAGTTACTTCACTGTCTCTTGACCTTACTTATTAAAACTATTACAGTGATAAAGTGGAAAAGTTACTTCACTGTCTCTTGACCTTACTTATTAAAACTATTACAGTGATAAAGTGGAAAAGTTACTTCACTGTCTCTTGACCTTACTTATTAAAACTATTACAGTGATAAAGTGGAAAAGTTACTTCACTGTCTCTTGACCTTACTTATTAAAACTATTACAGTGATAAAGTGGAAAAGTTACTTCACTGTCTCTTGACCTTACTTATTAAAACTATTACAGTGATAAAGTGGAAAAGTTACTTCACTGTCTCTTGACCTTACTTATTAAAACTATTACAGTGATAAAGTGGAAAAGTTACTTCACTGTCTCTTGACCTTACTTATTAAAACTATTACAGTGATAAAGTGGAAAAGTTACTTCACTGTCTCTTGACCTTACTTATTAAAACTATTACAGTGATAAAGTGGAAAAGTTACTTCACTGTCTCTTGACCTTACTTATTAAAACTATTACAGTGATAAAGTGGAAAAGTTACTTCACTGTCTCTTGACCTTACTTATTAAAACTATTACAGTGATAAAGTGGAAAAAAGTTACAGTGATAAAGTCACTGTCTCTTGACCTTACTTATTAAAACTATTACAGTGATAAAGTGGAAAAGTTACTTCACTGTCTCTTGACCTTACTTATTAAAACTATTACAGTGATAAAGTGGAAAAGTTACTTCACTGTCTCTTGACCTTACTTATTAAAACTATTACAGTGATAAAGTGGAAAAGTTACTTCACTGTCTCTTGACCTTACTTATTAAAACTATTACAGTGATAAAGTGGAAAAGTTACTTCACTGTCTCTTGACCTTACTTATTAAAACTATTACAGTGATAAAGTGGAAAAGTTACTTCACTGTCTCTTGACCTTACTTATTAAAACTATTACAGTGATAAAGTGGAAAAGTTACTTCACTGTCTCTTGACCTTACTTATTAAAACTATTACAGTGATAAAGTGGAAAAGTTACTTCACTGTCTCTTGACCTTACTTATTAAAACTATTACAGTGATAAAGTGGAAAAGTTACTTCACTGTCTCTTGACCTTACCAGTGATAAAGTACTTACCTTACTTAAAACTATTACAGTGATAAAGTGGAAAAGTTACTTCACTGTCTCTTGACCTTACTTATTAAAACTATTACAGTGATAAAGTGGAAAAGTTACTTCACTGTCTCTTGACCTTACTTATTAAAACTATTACAGTGATAAAGTGGAAAAGTTACTTCACTGTCTCTTGACCTTACTTATTAAAACTATTACAGTGATAAAGTGGAAAAGTTACTTCACTGTCTCTTGACCTTACTTATTAAAACTATTACAGTGATAAAGTGGAAAAGTTACTTCACTGTCTCTTGACCTTACTTATTAAAACTATTACAGTGATAAAGTGGAAAAGTTACTTCACTGTCTCTTGACCTTACTTATTAAAACTATTACAGTGATAAAGTGGAAAAGTTACTTCACTGTCTCTTGACCTTACTTATTAAAACTATTACAGTGATAAAGTGGAAAAGTTACTTCACTGTCTCTTGACCTTACTTATTAAAACTATTACAGTGATAAAGTGGAAAAAAATTAAAACTATTACAGTGATAAAGTGGAAAAGTTACTTCACTGTTAAAACTATTACAGTGATAAAGTGGAAAAGTTACTTCACTCTCTCTTGACCTTACTTATTAAAACTATTACAGTGATAAAGTGGACCTTACTTATTAAAAAAAGTTACTTCACTGTCTCTTGACCTTACTTATTAAAACTATTACAGTGATAAAGTGGAAAAGTTACTTCACTGTCTCTTGACCTTACTTATTAAAACTATTACAGTGATAAAGTGGAAAAGTTACTTCACTGTCTCTTGACCTTACTTATTAAAACTATTACAGTGATAAAGTGGAAAAGTTTCTTCTCTGTCTCTTGACCTTACTTATTAAAATTACAGTGATACAGTGATAAAGTGACCTTACTTATTAAAACTATTACTTCACTGTTCTCTTGACCTTACTTATTAAAACTATTACAGTGATAAAGTGGAAAAGTTACTTCACTGTCTCTTGACCTTACTTATTAAAACTATTACAGTGATAAAGTGGAAAAGTTACTTCACTGTCTCTTGACCTTACTTATTAAAACTATTACAGTGATAAAGTGGAAAAGTTACTTCACTGTCTCTTGACCTTACTTATTAAAACTATTACAGTGATAAAGTGGAAAAGTTACTTCACTGTCTCTTGACCTTACTTATTAAAACTATTACAGTGATAAAGTGGAAAAAAAGTTACTTCACTGTCTCTTGACCTTACTTATTAAAACTATTACAGTGATAAAGTGGAAAAGTTACTTCACTGTCTCTTGACCTTACTTATTAAAACTATTACAGTGATAAAGTGGAAAAGTTACTTCACTGTCTCTTGACCTTACTTATTAAAACTATTACAGTGATAAAGTGGAAAAGTTACTTCACTGTCTCTTGACCTTACTTATTAAAACTATTACAGTGATAAAGTGGAAAAAAAGTTACTTCACTGTCTCTTGACCTTACTTATTAAAACTATTACAGTGATAAAGTGGAAAAGTTACTTCACTGTCTCTTGACCTTACTTATTAAAACTATTACAGTGATAAAGTGGAAAAGTTACTTCACTGTCTCTTGACCTTACTTATTAAAACTATTACAGTGATAAAGTGGAAAAGTTACTTCACTGTCTCTTGACCTTACTTATTAAAACTATTACAGTGATAAAGTGGAAAAGTTACTTCACTGTCTCTTGACCTTACTTATTAAAACTATTACAGTGATAAAGTGGAAAAGTTACTTCACTGTCTCTTGACCTTACTTATTAAAACTATTACAGTGATAAAGTGGAAAAGTTACTTCACTGTCTCTTGACCTTACTTATTAAAACTATTACAGTGATAAAGTGGAAAAGTTACTTCACTGTCTCTTGACCTTACTTATTAAAACTATTACAGTGATAAAGTGGAAAAGTTACTTCACTGTCTCTTGACCTTACTTATTAAAACTATTACAGTGATAAAGTGGAAAAGTTACTTCACTGTCTCTTGACCTTACTTATTAAAACTATTACAGTGATAAAGTGGAAAAGTTACTTCACTGTCTCTTGACCTTACTTATTAAAACTATTACAGTGATAAAGTGGAAAAGTTAAAAGTTACTTCACTGTCTCTTGACCTTACTTATTAAAACTATTACAGTGATAAAGTGGAAAAAAAGTTACTTCACTGTCTCTTGACCTTACTTATTAAAACTATTACAGTGATAAAGTGGAAAAGTTACTTCACTGTCTCTTGACCTTACTTATTAAAACTATTACAGTGATAAAGTGGAAAAGTTACTTCACTGTCTCTTGACCTTACTTATTAAAACTATTACAGTGATAAAGTGGAAAAGTTACTTCACTGTCTCTTGACCTTACTTATTAAAACTATTACAGTGATAAAGTGGAAAAGTTACTTCACTGTCTCTTGACCTTACTTATTAAAACTATTACAGTGATAAAGTGGAAAAGTTACTTCACTGTCTCTTGACCTTACTTATTAAAACTATTACAGTGATAAAGTGGAAAAGTTACTTCACTGTCTCTTGACCTTACTTATTAAAACTATTACAGTGATAAAGTGGAAAAGTTACTTCACTGTCTCTTGACCTTACTTATTGGAAAAACTATTACAGTGATAAAGTGGAAAAGTTACTTCACTGTCTCTTGACCTTACTTATTAAAACTATTACAGTGATAAAGTGGAAAAGTTACTTCACTGTCTCTTGACCTTACTTATTAAAACTATTACAGTGATAAAGTGGAAAAGTTACTTCACTGTCTCTTGACCTTACTTATTAAAACTATTACAGTGATAAAGTGGAAAAAACTGTCTCTTGACCTTACTTAAAACTATTACAGTGATAAAGTGGAAAAGTTACTTCACTCTCTTGACCTTACTTATTAAAACTATTACAGTGATAAAGTGGAAAAGTTACTTCACTGTCTCTTGACCTTACTTATTAAAACTATTACAGTGATAAAGTGGAAAAGTTACTTCACTGTCTCTTGACCTTACTTATTAAAACTATTACAGTGATAAAGTGGAAAAGTTACTTCACTGTCTCTTGACCTTACTTATTAAAACTATTACAGTGATAAAGTGGAAAAGTTACTTCACTGTCTCTTGACCTTACTTATTAAAACTATTACAGTGATAAAGTGGAAAAGTTACTTCACTGTCTCTTGACCTTACTTATTAAAACTATTACAGTGATAAAGTGGAAAAAGTTACTTCACTGTCTCTTGACCTTACTTATTAAAACTATTACAGTGATAAAGTGGAAAAGTTACTTCACTGTCTCTTGACCTTACTTATTAAAACTATTACAGTGATAAAGTGGAAAAGTTACTTCACTGTCTCTTGACCTTACTTATTAAAACTATTACAGTGATAAAGTGGAAAAGTTACTTCACTGTCTCTTGACCTTACTTATTAAAACTATTACAGTGATAAAGTAAAAAAAGTTACTTCACTGTCTCTTGACCTTACTTATTAAAACTATTACAGTGATAAAGTGGAAAAGTTACTTCACTGTCTCTTGACCTTACTTATTAAAACTATTACAGTGATAAAGTGGAAAAGTTACTTCACTGTCTCTTGACCTTACTTATTAAAACTATTACAGTGATAAAGTGGAAAAGTTACTTCACTGTCTCTTGACCTTACTTATTAAAACTATTACAGTGATAAAGTGGAAAAGTTACTTCACTGTCTCTTGACCTTACTTATTAAAACTATTACAGTGATAAAGTGGAAAAGTTACTTCACTGTCTCTTGACCTTACTTATTAAAACTATTACAGTGATAAAGTGGAAAAGTTACTTCACTGTCTCTTGACCTTACTTATTAAAACTATTACAGTGATAAAGTGGAAAAGTTACTTCACTGTCTCTTGACCTTACTTATTAAAACTATTACAGTGATAAAGTGGAAAAGTTACTTCACTGTCTCTTGACCTTACTTATTAAAACTATTACAGTGATAAAGTGGAAAAAAGTTACTTAAAACACTGTCTCTCTTGACCTTACTTATTAAAACTATTACAGTGATAAAGTGGAAAAGTTACTTCACTGTCTCTTGACCTTACTTATTAAAACTATTACAGTGATAAAGTGGAAAAGTTACTTCACTGTCTCTTGACCTTACTTATTAAAACTATTACAGTGATAAAGTGGAAAAAGTTACTTCACTGTCTCTTGACCTTACTTATTAAAACTATTACAGTGATAAAGTGGAAAAGTTACTTCACTGTCTCTTGACCTTACTTATTAAAACTATTACAGTGATAAAGTGGAAAAGTTACTTCACTGTCTCTTGACCTTACTTATTAAAACTATTACAGTGATAAAGTGGAAAAGTTACTTCACTGTCTCTTGACCTTACTTATTAAAACTATTACAGTGATAAAGTGGAAAAGTTACTTCACTGTCTCTTGACCTTACTTATTAAAACTATTACAGTGATAAAGTGGAAAAGTTACTTCACTGTCTCTTGACCTTACTTATTAAAACTATTACAGTGATAAAGTGGAAAAGTTACTTCACTGTCTCTTGACCTTACTTATTAAAACTATTACAGTGATAAAGTGAAAAAAGTTACTTCACTGTTCTCTTGACCTTGACTTACTTTAAAACTATTACAGTGATAAAGTGGAAAAGTTACTTCACTGTCTCTTGACCTTACTTATTAAAACTATTACAGTGATAAAGTGGAAAAGTTACTTCACTGTCTCTTGACCTTACTTATTAAAACTATTACAGTGATAAAGTGGAAAAGTTACTTCACTGTCTCTTGACCTTACTTATTAAAACTATTACAGTGATAAAGTGGAAAAAAGTTACTTATTAAAACTATTACTGAAAAGTCTCTTGACCTTACTTATTAAAACTATTACAGTGATAAAGTGGAAAAGTTACTTCACTGTTACTTCACTGTCTCTTGACCTTACTTATTAAAACTATTACAGTGATAAAGTGGAAAAGTTACTTCACTGTCTCTTGACCTTACTTATTAAAACTATTACAGTGATAAAGTACAGTGATAAAAAGTTACTTCACTGTCTCTTGACCTTACTAAAGTGGAAAAGTTAAAACTTGACCTTACTTATAAAACTATTACAGTGATAAAGTGGAAAAGTTACTTCACTGTCTCTTGACCTTACTTATTAAAACTATTACAGTGATAAAGTGGAAAAGTTACTTCACTGTCTCTTGACCTTACTTATTAAAACTATTACAGTGATAAAGTGGAAAAGTTACTTCACTGTCTCTTGACCTTACTTATTAAAACTATTACAGTGATAAAGTGGAAAAGTTACTTCACTGTCTCTTGACCTTACTTATTAAAACTATTACAGTGATAAAGTGGAAAAGTTACTTCACTGTCTCTTGACCTTACTTATTAAAACTATTACAGTGATAAAGTGGAAAAGTTACTTCACTGTCTCTTGACCTTACTTATTAAAACTATTACAGTGATAAAGTATAAAAAGTTACTTCACTGTCTCTTCACCATACTTACTAAAACTATTACAGTGATAAAGTGGAAAGTTACTTCACTATCTTTTGACCTTACTTATTAAAACTATTACAGTGATAAAGTGGAAAAGTTACTTCACTGTCTCTTGACCTTACTTATTAAAACTATTACAGTGATAAAGTGGAAAAGTTACTTCACTGTCTCTTGACCTTACTTATTAAAACTATTACAGTGATAAAGTGAAAAAAGTTACTTCACTGTCTCTTGACCTTACTTATTAAAACTATTACAGTGATAAAGTGGAAAAGTTACTTCACTGTCTCTTGACCTTACTTATTAAAACTATTACAGTGATAAAGTGGAAAAGTTTACTGTCTCTTGACCTTACTTATTAAAACTATTACAGTGATTGGAAAAGTTACTTCACTGTCTCTTGACCTTACTTATTAAAACTATTACAGTGATAAAGTGGAAAAGTTACTTCACTGTCTCTTGACCTTACTTATTAAAACTATTACTAGTGATAAAGTGGAAAAGTTACTTCACTGTCTCTTGACCTTACTTATTAAAACTATTACAGTGATAAAGTGGAAAAGTTACTTCACTGTCTCTTGACCTTACTTATTAAAACTATTACAGTGATAAAGTGGAAAAGTTACTTCACTGTCTCTTGACCTTACTTATTAAAACTATTACAGTGATAAAGTGGAAAAGTTACTTCACTGTCTCTTGACCTTACTTATTAAAACTATTACAGTGATAAAGTGGAAAAGTTACTTCACTGTCTCTTGACCTTACTTATTAAAACTATTACAGTGATAAAGTGGAAAAGTTACTTCACTGAAAAGTTACTTCACTGTCTCTTCTCTTGACTGTCCTTACTTATTAAAACTATTACAGTGATAAAGTGGAAAAGTTACTTCACTGTCTCTTGACCTTACTTATTAAAACTATTACAGTGATAAAGTGAAAAAAGTTACTTCACTGTCTCTTGACCTTACTTATTAAAACTATTACAGTGATAAAGTGGAAAAGTTACTTCACTGTCTCTTGACCTTACTTATTAAAACTATTACAGTGATAAAGTGGAAAAGTTACTTCACTGTCTCTTGACCTTACTTATTAAAACTATTACAGTGATAAAGTGGAAAAGTTACTTCACTGTCTCTTGACCTTACTTAGTTAAAACTATTACAGTGATAAAGTGGAAAAGTTACTTCACTGTCTCTTGACCTTACTTATTGGAAAAAAACTATTACAGTGATAAAGTGATGGAAAAGTTACTTCACTGTCTCTTGACCTTACTTATTAAAACTATTACAGTGATAAAGTGGAAAAGTTACTTCACTGTCTCTTGACCTTACTTATTAAAACTATTACAGTGATAAAGTGGAAAAGTTACTTCACTGTCTCTTGACCTTACTTATTAAAACTATTACAGTGATAAAGTGGAAAAGTTACTTCACTGTCTCTTGACCTTACTTATTAAAACTATTACAGTGATAAAGTGGAAAAGTTACTTCACTGTCTCTTGACCTTACTTATTAAAACTATTACAGTGATAAAGTGGAAAAGTTACTTCACTGTCTCTTGACCTTACTTATTAAAACTATTACAGTGATAAAGTGGAAACCTTACTTATTAAAACTATTACAGTGATAAAGTGGAAAAGTTACTTCACTGTCTCTTGACCTTACTTATTAAAACTATTACAGTGATAAAGTGGAAAAGTTACTTCACTGTCTCTTGACCTTACTTATTAAAACTATTACAGTGATAAAGTGGAAAAGTTACTTCACTGTCTCTT
Organism: Tachypleus tridentatus; assembly: GCF_004210375.1. Taxonomy (NCBI): domain Eukaryota; kingdom Metazoa; phylum Arthropoda; class Merostomata; order Xiphosura; family Limulidae; genus Tachypleus; species Tachypleus tridentatus. The sequence continues at coordinate 11,511,433 of NC_134826.1, read as the reverse complement.
GACCTTACTTATTAAAACTATTACAGTGATAAAGTGGAAAAGTTACTTCACTGACCTTACTTATTAAAACTATTACAGTGATAAAGTGGAAAAGTTACTTCACTGTCTCTTGACCTTACTTATTAAAACTATTACAGTGATAAAGTGGAAAAAGTTACTTCACTGTCTCTTGACCTTACTTATTAAAACTATTACAGTGATAAAGTGGAAAAGTTACTTCACTGTCTCTTGACCTTACTTATTAAAACTATTACAGTGATAAAGTGGAAAAGTTACTTCACTGTCTCTTGACCTTACTTATTAAAACTATTACAGTGATAAAGTGGAAAAGTTACTTCACTGTCTCTTGACCTTACTTATTAAAACTATTACAGTGATAAAGTGGAAAAGTTACTTCACTGTCTCTTGACCTTACTTATTAAAACTATTACAGTGATAAAGTGGAAAAGTTACTTCACTGTCTCTTGACCTTACTTATTAAAACTATTACAGTGATAAAGTGGAAAAGTTACTTCACTGTCTCTTGACCTTACTTATTAAAACTATTACAGTGATAAAGTGGAAAAGTTACTTCACTGTCTCTTGACCTTACTTATTAAAACTATTACAGTGATAAAGTGGAAAAGTTACTTCACTGTCTCTTGACCTTACTTATTAAAACTATTACAGTGATAAAGTGGAAAAGTTACTTCACTGTCTCTTGACCTTACTTATTAAAACTATTACAGTGATAAAGTGGGAAAAAGTTACTTCACAGTGATAAAGTGGAAAAGTCTCTTGACCTTACTTATTAAAACTATTACAGTGATAAAGTGGAAAAGTTACTTCACTGTCTCTTGACCTTACTTATTAAAACTATTACAGTGATAAAGTGGAAAAGTTACTTCACTGTCTCTTGACCTTACTTATTAAAACTATTACAGTGATAAAGTGGAAAAGTTACTTCACTGTCTCTTGACCTTACTTATTAAAACTATTACAGTGATAAAGTGGAAAAGTTACTTCACTGTCTCTTGACCTTACTTATTAAAACTATTACAGTGATAAAGTGGAAAAGTTACTTCACTGTCTCTTGACCTTACTTATTAAAACTATTACAGTGATAAAGTGGAAAAGTTACTTCACTGTCTCTTGACCTTACTTATTAAAACTATTACAGTGATAAAGTGGAAAAGTTACTTCACTGTCTCTTGACCTTACTTATTAAAACTATTACAGTGATAAAGTGAAAAAAGTTACTTCACTGTCTCTTGACCTTACTTATTAAAACTATTACAGTGATAAAGTGGAAAAGTTACTTCACTGTCTCTTGACCTTACTTATTAAAACTATTACAGTGATAAAGTGGAAAAGTTACTTCACTGTCTCTTGACCTTACTTATTAAAACTATTACAGTGATAAAGTGGAAAAGTTACTTCACTGTCTCTTGACCTTACTTATTAAAACTATTACAGTGATAAAGTGGAAAAGTTACTTCACTGTCTCTTGACCTTACTTATTAAAACTATTACAGTGATAAAGTGGAAAAAAGTTACTTCACTGTCTCTTGACCTTACTTAGTTAAAACTATTACAATGATAAAGTTAAAAAAGTTACTTCACTGTCTCTTGACCTTACTTATTAAAACTATTACAGTGATAAAGTGGAAAAGTTACTTCACTGTCTCTTGACCTTACTTATTAAAACTATTACAGTGATAAAGTGGAAAAGTTACTTCACTGTCTCTTGACCTTACTTATTAAAACTATTACAGTGATAAAGTGGAAAAGTTACTTCACTGTCTCTTGACCTTACTTATTAAAACTATTACAGTGATAAAGTGGAAAAGTTACTTCACTGTCTCTTGACCTTACTTATTAAAACTATTACAGTGATAAAGTGGAAAAGTTACTTCACTGTCTCTTGACCTTACTTATTAAAACTATTACAGTGATAAAGTGGAAAAGTTACTTCACTGTCTCTTGACCTTACTTATTAAAACTATTACAGTGATAAAGTGGAAAAGTTACTTCACTGTCTCTTGACCTTACTTATTAAAACTATTACAGTGATAAAGTGGAAAAGTTACTTCACTGTCTCTTGACCTTACTTATTAAAACTATTACAGTGATAAAGTGGAAAAGTTACTTCACTGTCTCTTGACCTTACTTATTAAAACTATTACAGTGATAAAGTGGAAAAGTTACTTCACTGTCTCTTGACCTTACTTATTAAAACTATTACAGTGATAAAGTGGAAAAGTTACTTCACTGTCTCTGACCTTACTTATTCTCAGTGATTGACCTTACTTATTAAAACTATTACAGTGATAAAGTGGAAAAGTTACTTCACTGTCTCTTGACCTTACTTATTAAAACTATTACAGTGATAAAGTGGAAAAGTTACTTCACTGTCTCTTGACCTTACTTATTAAAACTATTACAGTGATAAAGTGGAAAAGTTACTTCACTGTCTCTTGACCTTACTTATTAAAACTATTACAGTGATAAAGTGGAAAAGTTACTTCACTGTCTCTTGACCTTACTTATTAAAACTATTACAGTGATAAAGTGGAAAAGTTACTTCACTGTCTCTTGACCTTACTTATTAAAACTATTACAGTGATAAAGTGGAAAAGTTACTTCACTGTCTCTTGACCTTACTTATTAAAACTATTACAGTGATAAAGTGGAAAAGTTACTTCACTGTCTCTTGACCTTACTTATTAAAACTATTACAGTGATAAAGTGGAAAAGTTACTTCACTGTCTCTTGACCTTACTTATTAAAACTATTACAGTGATAAAGTGGAAAAGTTACTTCACTGTCTCTTGACCTTACTTATTAAAACTATTACAGTGATAAAGTGGAAAAGTTACTTCACTACTTCACTGTCTCTTGACCTTACTTATTAAAACTATTACAGTGATAAAGTGGAAAAGTTACTTCACTTGACCTTACTTATTAAAACTATTACAGTGATAAAGTGACTTGACCTTACTTATTAAAACTATTACAGTGATAAAGTGGAAAAGTTACTTCACTGTCTCTTGACCTTACTTATTAAAACTATTACAGTGATAAAGTGGAAAAGTTACTTCACTGTCTCTTGACCTTACTTATTAAAACTATTACAGTGATAAAGTGGAAAAGTTACTTCACTGTCTCTTGACCTTACTTATTAAAACTATTACAGTGATAAAGTGGAAAAGTTACTTCACTGTCTCTTGACCTTACTTATTAAAACTATTACAGTGATAAAGTGGAAAAGTTACTTCACTGTCTCTTGACCTTACTTATTAAAACTATTACAGTGATAAAGTGGAAAAGTTACTTAAAACTATTACAGTGATAAAGTGGAAAAGTTACTTCACTGTCTCTTGACCTTACTTATTAAAACTATTACAGTGATAAAGTGGAAAAGTTACTTCACTGTCTCTTGACCTTACTTATTAAAACTATTACAGTGATAAAGTGGACCTTACTTATTAAAAGTTACTGATCACTGTCTCTTGACCTTACTTATTAAAACTATTACAGTGATAAAGTGGAAAAGTTACTTCACTGTCTCTTGACCTTACTTATTAAAACTATTACAGTGATAAAGTGGAAAAGTGGAAAAGTTACTTCACTGTCTCTTGACCTTACTTATTAAAACTATTACAGTGATAAAGTGGAAAGTTACTTCACTGTCTCTTGACCTTACTTATAAAAACTATTACAGTGATAAAGTGAAAAAAGTTACTTCACTGTCTCTTGACCTTACTTATTAAAACTATTACAGTGATAAAGTGGAAAAGTTACTTCACTGTCTCTTGACCTTACTTATTAAAACTATTACAGTGATAAAGTGGAAAAGTTACTTCACTGTCTCTTGACCTTACTTATTAAAACTATTACAGTGATAAAGTGGAAAAGTTACTTCACTGTCTCTTGACCTTACTTATTAAAACTATTACAGTGATAAAGTGGAAAAGTTACTTCACTGTCTCTTGACCTTACTTATTAAAACTATTACAGTGATAAAGTGGAAAAGTTACTTCACTGTCTCTTGACCTTACTTATTAAAACTATTACAGTGATAAAGTGGAAAAGTTACTTCACTGTCTCTTGACCTTACTTATTAAAACTATTACAGTGATAAAGTGGAAAAGTTACTTCACTGTCTCTTGACCTTACTTATTAAAACTATTACAGTGATAAAGTGGAAAAGTTACTTCACTGTCTCTTGACCTTACTTATTAAAACTATTACAGTGATAAAGTGAAAAAAGTTACTTCACTGTCTCTTGACCTTACTTATTAAAACTATTACAGTGATAAAGTGGAAAAGTTACTTCACTGTCTCTTGACCTTACTTATTAAAACTATTACAGTGATAAAGTGGAAAAGTTACTTCACTGTCTCTTGACCTTACTTATTAAAACTATTACAGTGATAAAGTGGAAAAAAAGTTACTTCACTATTCTCTTGACTGTCTTACTTACTTAAAACTATTACAGTGATAAAGTGGAAAAGTTACTTCACTGTCTCTTGACCTTACTTATTAAAACTATTACAGTGATAAAGTCACTGTCTCTTGACCTTACTTATTAAAACTATTAAAAGTTACTTCACTGTCTCTTGACCTTACTTATTAAAACTATTACAGTGATAAAGTGGAAAAGTTACTTCACTGTCTCTTGACCTTACTTATTAAAACTATTACAGTGATAAAGTGGAAAAAGTTACTATTACAGTGATAAATAAAGTTACTTCACTGTCTCTTGACCTTACTTATTAAAACTATTACAGTGATAAAGTGGAAAAGTTACTCACTGTCTCTTGACCTTACTTATTAAAACTATTACAGTGATAAAGTGGAAAAGTTACTTCACTGTCTCTTGACCTTACTTATTAAAACTATTACAGTGATAAAGTGGAAAAGTTACTTCACTGTCTCTTGACCTTACTTATTAAAACTATTACAGTGATAAAGTGGAAAAGTTACTTCACTGTCTCTTGACCTTACTTATTAAAACTATTACAGTGATAAAGTGGAAAAGTTACTTCACTGTCTCTTGACCTTACTTATTAAAACTATTACAGTGATAAAGTGAAAAAAGTTACTTCACTGTCTCTTGACCTTACTTATTAAAACTATTACAGTGATAAAGTGGAAAAGTTACTTCACTGTCTCTTGACCTTACTTATTAAAACTATTACAGTGATAAAGTGGAAAAGTTACTTCACTGTCTCTTGACCTTACTTATTAAAACTATTACAGTGATAAAGTGGAAAAGTTACTCACTGTCTCTTGACCTTACTTATTAAAACTACTACAGTGATAAAGTGAAAAAACTGTCTCTTGACCTTTCACAGTGATAAAGTGGAAAAGTTACTGTCTCTTGACCTTACTTATTAAAACTATTACAGTGATAAAGTGGAAAAAAGTTACTTCACTGGAAAAGTTCTCTTGACCTTACTTATTAAAACTATTACAGTGATAAAGTGGAAAAGTTACTTCACTGTCTCTTGACCTTACTTATTAAAACTATTACAGTGATAAAGTGGAAAAGTTACTTCACTGTCTCTTGACCTTACTTATTAAAACTATTACAGTGATAAAGTGGAAAAGTTACTTCACTGTCTCTTGACCTTACTTATTAAAACTATTACAGTGATAAAGTGGAAAAGTTACTTCACTGTCTCTTGACCTTACTTATTAAAACTATTACAGTGATAAAGTGGAAAAGTTACTTCACTGTCTCTTGACCTTACTTATTAAAACTATTACAGTGATAAAGTGGAAAAGTTACTTCACTGTCTCTTGACCTTACTTATTAAAACTATTACAGTGATAAAGTGGAAAAGTTACTTCACTGTCTCTTGACCTTACTTATTAAAACTATTACAGTGATAAAGTGGAAAAGTTACTTCACTGTCTCTTGACCTTACTTATTAAAACTATTACAGTGATAAAGTGGAAAAGTTACTTCACTGTCTCTTGACCTTACTTATTAAAACTATTACAGTGATAAAGTGGAAAAGTTACTTCACTGTCTCTTGACCTTACTTATTAAAACTATTACAGTGATAAAGTGGAAAAGTTACTTCACTGTCTCTTGACCTTACTTATTAAAACTATTACAGTGATAAAGTGGAAAAGTTACTTCACTGTCTCTTGACCTTACTTATTAAAACTATTACAGTGATAAAGTGGAAAAGTTACTTCACTGTCTCTTGACCTTACTTATTAAAACTATTACAGTGATAAAGTGGAAAAGTTACTTCACTGTCTCTTGACCTTACTTATTAAAACTATTACAGTGATAAAGTGGAAAAGTTACTTCACTGTCTCTTGACCTTACTTATTAAAACTATTACTTGACCTTGACTTACTTAAAACTATTACAGTGATAAAGTGGAAAAGTTACTTCACTGTCTCTTGACCTTACTTATAAAAACTATTACAGTGATAAAGTGAAAAAAGTTACTTCACTGTCTCTTGACCTTACTTATTAAAACTATTACAGTGATAAAGTGGAAAAGTTACTTCACTGTCTCTTGACCTTACTTATTAAAACTATTACAGTGATAAAGTGGAAAAGTTACTTCACTGTCTCTTGACCTTACTTACTAAAACTATTACAGTGATAAAGTGAAAAAAGTTACTTCACTGTCTCTTGACCTTACTTATTAAAACTATTACAGTGATAAAGTGGAAAAGTTACTTCACTGTCTCTTGACCTTACTTATTAAAACTATTACAGTGATAAAGTGGAAAAGTTACTTCACTGTCTCTTGACCTTACTTATTAAAACTATTACAGTGATAAAGTGGAAAAGTTACTTCACTGTCTCTTGACCTTACTTATTAAAACTATTACAGTGATAAAGTGGAAAAGTTACTTCACTGTCTCTTGACCTTACTTATTAAAACTATTACAGTGATAAAGTGGAAAAGTTACTTCACTGTCTCTTGACCTTACTTATTAAAACTATTACAGTGATAAAGTGGAAAAGTTACTTCACTGTCTCTTGACCTTACTTATTAAAACTATTACAGTGATAAAGTGGAAAAAGTTACTTCACTGTCTCTTGACCTTACTTATTAAAACTATTACAGTGATAAAGTGGAAAAAGTTACTTCACTGTCTCTTGACCTTACTTATTAAAACTATTACAGTGATAAAGTGGAAAAGTTACTTCACTGTCTCTTGACCTTACTTATTAAAACTATTACAGTGATAAAGTGGAAAAGTTACTTCACTGTCTCTTGACCTTACTTATTAAAAGTGCTAAAGTGATAAAGTGGAAAAGTTACTTCACTGTCTCTTGACCTTACTTATTAAAACTATTACAGTGATAAAGTGGAAAAGTTACTTCACTGTCTCTTGACCTTACTTATTAAAACTATTACAGTGATAAAGTGGAAAAGTTACTTCACTGTCTCTTGACCTTACTTATTAAAACTATTACAGTGATAAAGTGGAAAAGTTACTTCACTGTCTCTTGACCTTACTTATTAAAACTATTACAGTGATAAAGTGGAAAAGTTACTTCACTGTCTCTTGACCTTACTTATTAAAACTATTACAGTGATAAAGTGGAAAAGTTACTTCACTGTCTCTTGACCTTACTTATTAAAACTATTACAGTGATAAAGTGGAAAAGTTACTTCACTGTCTCTTGACCTTACTTATTAAAACTATTACAGTGATAAAGTGTAAAAAGTTACTTCACTGTCTCTTGACCTTACTTATTAAAACTATTACAGTGATAAAGTGGAAAAGTTACTACACTGTCTCTTGACCTTACTTATTAAAACTATTACAGTGATAAAGTGGAAAAGTTACTTCACTGTCTCTTGATCTTACTTATTAAAACTATTACAGTGATAAAGTGGAAAAAGTTACTTCACTGTCTCTTGACCTTACTTATTAAAACTATTACAGTGATAAAGTTTGTAGATAAATAAATTATAGGATGGACTATTGAAATAGTTCGTACTTAAATAAATTATAGAATAGACTATTGACATAGTTTGTACATCAATAAATTAAAGGATAGACTATTGTAATAGTTTGTACATAAATAAATTATAGAATAGACTGTTTAATTAGTTTCTACATAAATAATTTATAGAATAGACTATCGAAATAGTTCGTACTTAAATAAATCATAGAATAGTCTAATGAAATAGTTTTACATAAATAAATTATAGGATGGACTATTGAAATAGTTCGTACTTAAATAAATTATAGAATAAACTTTTGAAATAGATTTACATAAATAAATTATTGAATAGACTATCGAAATAGTTCGTACTTAAATAAATTATAGAATAGACTATTGAAATAGTTTGTACATAAATAAATTATTGAATAGACTATTGAAATAGTTTGTACATAAATAAATTATAGGCTAGACTATTGAAATAGTTCCTAATAAAATGAATTACAGGATAGACTATTGAAATAGTTTGCACATAAATAAATTTTAGAATAGACTATTGAAGTAGTTTTTACATAAAAAAAATATGGAATAGGCTATCGAAATAGTTCGTACTTAAATAAATTATAGAATAGACTATTGAAATAGTTTGTACATAAATAAATTCTTGAATAGACTATTGAAAAAGTTTGTACATAAATAAATTATGGAATAAACTCTCGAAATAGTTCGTACTTAAATAAATTCTAGGATACACTATCGAAATAGTTCGTACTTAAATAAATTAAAGGATAGACTATTGAAATAGGTTCTACATAAATAAATTATAGAATAGACTATCGAAATAGTTCTTACTTAAATAAATTATAGAATAGACTAATGAAATAGTTTTACATAAACAAATTATAGGATAGACTATTGAAATAGTTCGTTCTTAAATAAATTATAGAGTAGACTATTGAAATAGATTTACATAAATAAATTATAAGATTGACAATTGAAATAGTTCGTACTTGAATAAATTAAAAAATAGACTATTGAAATAGTTTGTACATAAATAAATTATAGAATAGACTATTGAAATATTTTGTACATAAATAAATTACAAAATAGACTATCGAAATAGTTCGTACTTAAATAAATGCTAGGATACACTGTCGAAATACTTCGTACTTAAATAAATTATAGGATAGACTATTGAAATAGTTTGTACATAAATAAATTATAGGATAGACTATTGAAATAGTTTGTACATAAATAAATTACAGAATAATCTATCGAAATAGTTCGTACTTAAATAAATTCTAACATACACTATCGAAATAGTTCGTACTTAAATAAATTCTAACATACACTATCGAAATAGTTCGTACTTAAATAAATTCTAACATACACTATCGAAATAGTTCGTACTTAAATAAGTTATAGGATATACTATTGAAATAGTTTGTACATAAATAAATTATTGAATAGACTATTGAAACAGTTTGTACATAAATAAATTATTGAATAGACTATTGAAATAGTTTGTACAAAGATAAATTATTGAATAGACTATCGAAATAGTTCGTACTTAGATAAATTATAGAATAGACTATTGAAATAGTTTGTACATAAATAAATTATTGAATAGACTATTGAAATAGTTTGTACATAAATAAATTATAGGATAGACTATTGAAATAGTTCGTAATTAAATAAATTACAGGATAGACTATTGAAATAGTTTGTACATACATAAATTAAAGGATGGACTATTGAAATAGTTTGTACATAAATAAATTATTGAATAGACTATCGAAATAGTTTGTACATAAATAAATTATAGGATAGACTATTGAAATAGTTCGTAATTAAATGAATTACAGGATAGACTATTGAAATAGTTCGTAATTAAATGAATTATAGGATAGACTATTGAAATAGTTCGTAATTAAATAAATTATAGGATAGACTATTGAAATAGTTCGTAATTAAATGAATTACAGGATAGACTATTGAAATAGTTCGTACTTAAATAAATTGAAGGATAGACTATTGAAATATTTTGTACATAAATAAATTACAGAATAGACTATCGAAATAGTTCGTACTTAAATAAATAAATTATTGAATAAACTATTGAAATGGTTTGTACATAAATAAATTATAGAATAGACTATCGAAATAGTTCGTACTTAAATAAATTATAGAATAGAGTATTGAAATAGTTTGTACATAATTATATTATAGGATAGACTATTGAAATAGTTCGTACATAAATAAATTATAGGATAGACTATTGAAATAGTTTGTATTTAAATAAATTATAGAATAGACTATCGAAATAGCTCGTAATTAAATAAATATTAACATAGACAATTGAAATGGCTCGTAATTAAATAAATAATAAGATAGACTATTGAAATAGCTCGTAATTAAATAAATATTAACACAGATTATTGAAATTGCTCGTAATTAAATAAATAATAAGATAGACTATTGAAATAGCTCGTAATAAAATAAATAATAACATAGACTATTGAAATAGCTCGTAATTAAATAAATATTAACATAGGTTATTGAAATACCTCGTAATAAATAAATAATAACATAGACTATTGAAACAGTTTTTATATTTGAAATTATATTCTTTCCTTCTCCTGGTGGCTTGCACTGACCACACGTATGTAATTTCCACCCACTGTTTGGTTTCCCATCACACCCCAGACAACTGGTGACATCACACTCTCCACAGACATTTGAAACGTTAGTTGCAGACTTCGTAAGTCCTTGAACACAATGTCCACATCTGAAGTAAAAATACATCAATACAGTCCTTTAAAAATCTGTGTACTAGAAGTTTCCAAACATCCTTTATTAGCATGTCTGAACACAATGTCCACATCTGAGTAAAATACATCAATACAGTCCTTTAAAAACTGTATACTAGAAGTTTCCAAACATCCATTACCAGCATGTCTGAACACAATGTCCACATCTGAAGTAAAAATACATCAATACAGTCCTTTAAAAATCTGTGTACTAGAAGTTTCCAAACATCCTTTATTAGCATGTCTGAACATAATGTCCACATCTGAGTAAAATACATCAATACAGTCCTTTTAAAACTGTGTACTAGAATTTTCCAAACATCCATTACCAGCATGTCTGAACACAATGTCCACATCTGAAGTAAAAATACATCAATACAGTCCTTTAAAAAACTGTGTACTAGAATTTTCCAAACATCCATTACCAGCATGTCTGAACACAATGTCCACATCTGAAGTAAAAATACATCAATACAGTCCTTTAAAAATCTGTGTACTAGAAGTTTCCAAACATCCTTTATTAGCATGTCTGAACACAATGTCCACATCTGAAGTAAAAATACATCAATACAGTCCTTTAAAAAACTGTGTACTAGAAGTTTCCAAACATCCATTACCAGCATGTCTGAACACAATGTCCACATCTGAAGTAAAAATACATCAATACAGTCCTTTAAAAAACTGTGTACTAGAAGTTTCCAAACATCCTTTATTAGCATGTCTGAACACAATGTCCACATCTGAAGTAAAAATACATCAATACAGTCCTTTAAAAAACTGTGTACTAGAAGTTTCCAAACATCCATTACCAGCATGTCTGAACACAATGTCCACATCTGAAGTAAAAATACATCAATACAGTCCTTTAAAAAACTGTATACTAGAAGTTTCCAAACATCCTTTATTAGCATGTCTGAACACAATGTCCACATCTAAAGTAAAAAATACATCAATACAGTCCTTTAAAAAACTGTATACTAGAAGTTTCCAAACATCCTTTACCAGCATGTCTGTATAATTTAATATTATTTATCTGTTTCAAAGCTTCACCGCTAGAAAGTATTACAAGATTGAATTTAATAACATTTATACGAAGATATTATTGTTGTTTGATTTTTTTTTTTTCGGGGAGGCAGGAATAGTAAGAAAATGTCAACGTTACCTGTCGATGAACACAGAGTTATTCGTGGTTCCATCACATCTGGGAAGAATTTCACCCTCATTTCTGATAAAAAAAACAACAACAACATTTACTCTGTAACCTTTGTTTTCATTTCACTTACGTCACTGAACGTTTCATAAAAATCCCGTCTTTAACATATTTCATATTAAAACTTTACATATTTCTACATTACTAACCTCTTACTGATCTCAGATAAAGTGTTTTGTGTCGTTACGTCATCATCTCTCCGAAACACAGGATTGTTAGGTTGAAGTAGAGCTGGAAGAGAGAAGAAACTTAAAAACATTGATACCATTTTGTGTTAAAACAACGACGTAATCACATTACATTACACAATCATAAATCACTTGTTCTCCTACAACAATATCATTAGTTTATATTCAAATTAAACTACAACCAGTAAAAGAGAGGAAAGATGAAAATACTACACGAAGTACGTATGCGTGGCTTATCATTTGAGGCCTTAAAAACTTGATAAATGACATAGAAGTAAGTATGAGACATACTTGGATTACAGTAATTACAACAGTCAGTACGTCCACCACCCTTCACTAAGGGTTCAAGGAGAATTGTTTGACCAGGACAGTCACCAACGAGAGGATACAGGGTGTTGAAGGTACGACTCACTGAGGTGTTGTCTTCAAACATCTGATTGTCATCAAAACAGACAACTTTCAGGCATCGACAAGAGCTTAAGGTTCATGTGCATTTTATTTTCGCTTTTGATTTAATTAAAATATAAGATTTGTAGCAAAGATGTAATTAACCAACTTTAAAACTTATCAGTTTAAACAGAAGTTCTCAAATCAGGAAAGAAACTTGAAAAACACTTATAACACGAGAAATTCTGAAAATTACCTGATCACATTCTGAGACAACGAATGTCATCAGAAGAGTCAAGTTGTGGTCCTTTGGAGGTCTCCAAGCTGTGAACACCAAACCAGTAATCCTCCAGGACATAAACTCTGTTATTTCGGCGTTACTACTAAACCTCACCTCAGATTCGGGTGGCACTCCTACAAGAAACAGGATGGTTTTCGGATCCTTGTTTCTTTTCGTTTCCTCACATATATCTATTTCTTCTGGATGGCTTAGATCCAGAAACTTTGTTCCTGCTCCTGTTTTCCAGGCAATGCTCTCCCACTTCTCGTCCAGTTTCATCTCCCACTTCCCTATGGAAATGAAGGAGTTTAACTGAAATATTTATACTGTTGTTACCAAGGGAACTTCACGGATTTTAACATGGTAGAAATTTAAAGGTAAATCAACTGGTATAACACGCTAAAGGGAAGTACAGATGTAAAACAATCATCTGGCCAACAAAATTGAAATAAACAAAAGAAATTGAGTAATAAGTTTAACCTATTCGTCGAAACTTATGTTTGCAGCTCTAGGAATGTTAAGAAACGAGGGACAGTTGTTGTTGCTAAACAGTTGGTAGCACAAGAAGAAACTCGGATGGATAAGACAAACTAAATGTAACCCAACATCACTTGTTACTTCAATAATCTTTAATAGTAAGCTATTACAAAATATATATTTATCTAGAAAATGTACAAATTTGTCTGTTTTACAACAGAAACATACATAATAAACTGACTATTGTTGAAATAGCTGCTATATCATATTTTTTAATTTAATAAAAACAAAATAAGTGAAACATACACACCTAGTGAACTGACTGCTACTGAGAGAACTGCTACACCAAATTTTTCAGAGTTTGTTTATAACAGAAATGTTTAAACATACACACCTAGTGAACTGACTGCTACTGAAAGAATTTCTACACCAAACTTTTCAGAGTTTGTTTATAACAGAAATGTTTAAATATACGCACCTAGCGAACTGACTGCTACTGAGAGAACTGCTACACCAAACTTTTCAGAGTTTGTTTATAACAGAAATGTTTAAACATACGCACTTAGTGAACTGACTGTTACTGAGAGAACTGCTACACCAAACTTTTCAGAGTTTGTTTATAACAGAAATGTTTAAACATACACACCTAGTGAACTGACTGCTACTGAGAGAACTGCTACACCAAACTTCTCAGAATTTGTTTATAACAGAAATGTTTAAACATACGCACCTAGTGAACTGACTGCTACTGAGAGAACTGCTACACCAAACTTCTCAGAATTTTCGGTTTCGTAGAAGAATTCAGCAAGTTCTGACGCTTGGATTCCTTTAAAAATGTTAGAATATACTGATCTATCTTTGCTGTTATAAGGAGTTATTCGTGAAAGTGGTGGACTTGATTGTTGAGTTTCCTGGTAAGAGTTAATAATAATATTTTCACTATCCAACTGTAGCTTATTGTGTTGATAATCCAGAGACACCAGATACAGAGATAGACAGGTGTTTCCTTGGAAGGCTGATGACGTAACTATTACCAGTGTATCGTTGAAATCTATTCTGTTTTCTCCTCTTAAGTCACATTCTGTCCATCTGACGAACCAAAAACAGTGAAAAAATCGCCAAGAAACAAAAGGTTAATAACCTTATATAATTGATTAATTAAAGCATGTTATAAACTTGGCTTTTTATCCTCACGTTAAATTATATTTTGTAATTAAATAATTATTGTTTCTTTGTTTGTCATTGCGTACATAGCTATATAATGAACTGAGCTAACACATTGTGGGTATCGAAACCTGAAATTTTGTAAGGTCATCTGGTGGAAGAGCAGTAAGTCTAAAGACTTGCAATACTAAACTTTAGATTCGATTTCCTGTTCTGTTTACAACAGGTATCCCATGGTGGTTTGGTCTATAATAAACAAAGTGTTGTAAACTATAAGATCTAAAGTGTTGTAAACTATAAGACCTAAAGTGTTGTAAACTATAAGATCTAAAGTGTTGTAAACTATAAGACCTAAAGTGTTGTAAACTATAAGATCTAAAGTGTTGTAAACTATAAGACCTAAAGTGTTGTAAACTATAAGACCTAAAGTGTTGTAAACTATAAGATCTAAAGTGTTGTAAACTATAAGACCTAAAGTGTTGTAAACTATAAGACCTAAAGTGTTGTAAACTATAAGATCTAAAGTGTTGTAAACTATAAGACCTAAAGTGTTGTAAACTATAAGACCTAAAGTGTTGTAAACTAAAGTGTTGTAAACTATAAGATCTAAAGTGTTGTAAACTATAAGACCTAAAGTGTTGTAAACTATAAGATCTAAAGTGTTGTAAACTATAAGATCTAAAGTGTTGTAAACTATAAGACCTAAAGTGTTGTAAACTATAAGACCTAAAGTGTTGTAAACTATAAGATCTAAAGTGTTGT
Organism: Tachypleus tridentatus; assembly: GCF_004210375.1. NCBI lineage: Eukaryota > Metazoa > Arthropoda > Merostomata > Xiphosura > Limulidae > Tachypleus > Tachypleus tridentatus. The sequence continues at coordinate 11,496,240 of NC_134826.1, read as the reverse complement.
AAACTATAAGACCTAAAGTGTTCTAAAGTGTTGTAAACTATAAGATCTAAAGTGTTGTAAACTATAAGTCCTAAAGTGTTGTAAACTATAAGACCTAAAGTGTTGTAAACTATAAGATCTAAAGTGTTGTAAACTATAAGACCTAAAGTGTTGTAAACTATAAGACCTAAAGTGTTGTAAACTATAAGATCTAAAGTGTTGTAAACTATAAGACCTAAAGTGTTGTAAACTATAAGACCTAAAGTGTTGTAAACTATAAGATCTAAAGTGTTGTAAACTATAAGATCTAAAGTGTTGTAAACTATAAGACCTAAAGTGTTGTAAACTATAAGACCTAAAGTGTTGTAAACTATAAGACCTAAAGTGTTGTAAACTATAAGACCTAAAGTGTTGTAAACTATAAGATCTAAAGTGTTGTAAACTATAAGACCTAAAGTGTTGTAAACTATAAGACCTAAAGTGTTGTAAACTATAAGACTAAAGTGTTGTAAACTAAAGTGTTGTAAACTATAAGACCTAAAGTGTTGTAAACTATAAGACCTAAAGTGTTGTAAACTATAAGATCTAAAGTGTTGTAAACTATAAGATCTAGTGTTGTAAACTATAAGATCTAAAGTGTTGTAAACTATAAGACCTAAAGTGTTGTAAACTATAAGACCTAAAGTGTTGTAAACTATAAGATCTAAAGTGTTGTAAACTATAAGACCTAAAGTGTTGTAAACTATAAGACCTAAAGTGTTGTAAACTATAAGACCTAAAGTGTTGTAAACTATAAGACCTAAGTGTTGTAAACTATGTTGTAAACTATAAGATCTAAAGTGTTGTAAACTATAAGATCTAAAGTGTTGTAAACTATAAGATAAGACCTAAAGTGTTGTAAACTATAAGATCTAAAGTGTTGTAAACTATAAGACCTAAAGTGTTGTAAACTATAAAGTGTTGTAAACTATAAGACCTAAAGTGTTGTAAACTATAAGACCTAAAGTGTTGTAAACTATAAGATCTAAAGTGTTGTAAACTATAAGACCTAAAGTGTTGTAAACTATAAGATCTAAAGTGTTGTAAACTATAAGACCTAAAGTGTTGTAAACTATAAGATCTAAAGTGTTGTAAACTATAAGACCTAAAGTGTTGTAAACTATAAGACTAAAGTGTTGTAAACTAAAGTGTTGTAAACTATAAGATCTAAAGTGTTGTAAACTATAAGACCTAAAGTGTTGTAAACTATAAGACCTAAAGTGTTGTAAACTATAAGACCTATAAAGTGTTGTAAACTATAAGATCTAAAGTGTTGTAAACTATAAGACCTAAAGTGTTGTAAACTATAAGACCTAAAGTGTTGTAAACTATAAGACCTAAAGTGTTGTAAACTATAAGATCTAAAGTGTTGTAAACTATAAGACCTAAAGTGTTGTAAACTATAAGACCTAAAGTGTTGTAAACTATAAGATCTAAAGTGTTGTAAACTATAAGACCTAAAGTGTTGTAAACTATAAGACCTAAAGTGTTGTAAACTATAAGACCTAAAGTGTTGTAAACTATAAGATCTAAAGTGTTGTAAACTATAAGACCTAAAGTGTTGTAAACTATAAGACCTAAAGTGTTGTAAACTATAAGACCTAAAGTGTTGTAAACTATAAGACCTAAAGTGTTGTAAACTATAAGACCTAAAGTGTTGTAAACTATAAGACCTAAAGTGTTGTAAACTATAAGACCTAAAGTGTTGTAAACTATAAGATCTAAAGTGTTGTAAACTATAAGACCTAAAGTGTTGTAAACTATAAGACCTAAAGTGTTGTAAACTATAAGACCTCTAAAGTGTTGTAAAGTGTTGTAAGATATAAGATCTAAAGTGTTGTAAACTATAAGACCTAAAGTGTTAAACTATAAGATCTAAAGTGTTGTAAACTATAAGACCTAAAGTGTTGTAAACTATAAGACCTAAAGTGTTGTAAACTATAAGACCTAAAGTGTTGTAAACTATAAGACCTAAAGTGTTGTAAACTATAAGACCTAAAGTGTTATAAACTATAATATATAAAGTATTGTAAACTATAAGACCTAAAGTGTTGTAAACTATAAGACCTAAAGTGTTGTAAACTATAATATCTAAAGTGTTGCAAAATATAAGACCTAAAGTATTGTAAACTATAAGACCTAAAGTGTTGTAAACTATAAGATCTAAAGTGTTATAAACTATAAGACCTAAATTGTTGTAAACTAAAAGATCTAAAGTGTTGTAAACTATAAGACCTAAAGTGTTGTAAACTATAAGACCTAAAATGTTGTAAACTATAAGACCTAAAATGTTGTAAACTATAAGATCTAAAGTGTTGTAAACTATAAGACCTAAAGTGTTGTAACTATAAGACCTAAAATGTTGTAAACTATAAGATCTAAAGTGTCGTAAACTATAAGACCTAAAGTGTTGTAAACTATAAGATCTAAAGTGTTCTAAACTATAAGATCTAAAGTGTTCTAAACTATAAGACCTAAAGTGTTGTAAACTATAAGACCTAAAGTGTTGTAAACTATAAGATCTAAAGTGTTGTAAACTATAAGACCTAAAGTGTTGTAAACTATAAGATCTAAAGTGTTGTAAACTATAAGACCTAAAGTGTTGTAACTATAAGATCTAAAGTGTTCTAAACTATAAGATCTAAAGTGTTGTAAACTATAAGACCTAAAGTGTTGTAAACTATAAGACCTAAAGTGTTGAAACTATAAGATCTAAAGTGTTGTAAACTATAAGACCTAAAGTGTTGTAAACTATAAGATCTAAAGTGTTGTAAACTATAAGACCTAAAGTGTTGTAAACTATAAGACCTAAAGTGTTGTAAACTGTAAGACCTATTACTGAGCCCTCAAAGGGTAAAAATTTAGAAAGTAATTTAAAATTATCGTCATCTAGAAATGATAAATATGGCTTTAAGGTCTATGTTATATTTAACATGGTGAAATGGTAAATATGGCTTCAAGTTCGATGTTATATAACATATTACAGGTGTATTTATAAGGTAAAATTATAAATATGTCTTTAATTTCTATGTTATATAACATATTACAAGTGTATTTACAAGGTAAAATTATAAATATGTCTCTAAGTTTTATGTTATATAACATATTACAGGTTTATTTACAAAGTAAAATTATAAATATGTCTTTAAGTTCTATGTTATATAACATATTGCAGGTTTATTTACAAGGTAAAATTATAAATATGTCTTCAAGTTCTATGTTATATAACATATTGCAGGTTTATTTACAAGGTAAAATTATAAATATGTCTTTAAGTTCTATGTTATATAACATATTTCAGGTTTATTTACAAGGTAAAATTATAAATATGTCTTTAAGTTCTATGTTATATAACATATTGCAGGTTTATTTACAAGGTAAAATTATAAATATGTCTTTAAGTTCTATGTTATATAACATATTGCAGGTTTATTTACAAGGTAAAATTATAAATATGTCTTTAAGTTCTATGTTATATAACATATTACAGGTTTATTTACAAGGTAAAATTATAAATATGTCTTTAAGTTCTATGTTATATAACATATTGCAGGTTTATTTACAAGGTAAAATTATAAATATGTCTTTAAGTTCTTTGTTATATAACATATTGCAGGTTTATTTACAAGGTAAAATTATAAATATGTCTTTAAGTTCTATGTTATATAACATATTGCAGGTTTATTTACAAGGTAAAATTATAAATATGTCTTTAAGTTCTATGTTATATAACATATTGCAGGTTTATTTACAAGGTAAAATTATAAATATGTCTTTAAGTTCTATGTTATATAACATATTGCAGGTTTATTTACAAGGTAAAATTATAAATATGTCTTTAAGTTCTATGTTATATAACATATTGCAGGTTTATTTACAAGGTAAAATTATAAATATGTCTTTAAGTTCTATGTTATATAACATATTGCAGGTTTATTTACAAGGTAAAATTATAAATATGTCTTTAAGTTCTATGTTATATAACATATTGCAGGTTTATTTACAAGGTAAAATTATAAATATGTCTTTAAGTTCTATGTTATATAACATATTGCAGGTTTATTTACAAGGTAAAATTATAAATATGTCTTTAAGTTCTATGTTATATAACATATTGCAGGTTTATTTACAAGGTAAAATTATAAATATGTCTTCAAGTTCTATGTTATATAACATATTGCAGGTTTATTTACAAGGTAAAATTATAAATATGTCTTTAAGTTCTATGTTATATAACATATTGCAGGTAAAATTATAAATATGTCTTTAAGTTCTATTTATTTACAAGGTAAAATTATAAATATGTCTTTAAGTTCTATGTTATATAACATATTGCAGGTTTATTTACAAGGTAAAATTATAAATATGTCTTCAAGTTCTATGTTATATAACATATTGCAGGTTTATTTACAAGGTAAAATTATAAATATGTCTTCAAGTTCTATGTTATATAACATATTGCAGGTTTATTTACAAGGTAAAATTATAAATATGTCTTTAAGTTCTATGTTATATAACATATTGCAGGTTTATTTACAAGGTAAAATTATAAATATGTCTTCAAGTTCTATGTTATATAACATATTGCAGGTTTATTTACAAGGTAAAATTATAAATATGTCTTTAAGTTCTATGTTATATAACATATTGCAGGTTTATTTACAAGGTAAAATTATAAATATGTCTTTAAGTTCTATGTTATATAACATATTGCAGGTTTATTTACAAGGTAAAATTATAAATATGTCTTTAAGTTCTATGTTATATAACATATTGCAGGTTTATTTACAAGGTAAAATTATAAATATGTCTTTAAGTTCTATGTTATATAACATATTGCAGGTTTATTTACAAGGTAAAATTATAAATATGTCTTTAAGTTCTATGTTATATAACATATTGCAGGTTTATTTACAAGGTAAAATTATAAATATGTCTTTAAGTTCTATGTTATATAACATATTGCAGGTTTATTTACAAGGTAAAATTATAAATATGTCTTTAAGTTCTATGTTATATAACATATTGCAGGTTTATTTACAAGGTAAAATTATAAATATGTCTTTAAGTTCTATGTTATATAACATATTGCAGGTTTATTTACAAGGTAAAATTATAAATATGTCTCTTCAAGTTCTATGTTATATAACATATTGCAGGTTTATTTACAAGGTAAAATTATAAATATGTCTTTAAGTTCTATGTTATATAACATATTGCAGGTTTATTTACAAGGTAAAATTATAAATATGTCTTTAAGTTCTATGTTATATAACATATTGCAGGTTTATTTACAAGGTAAAATTATAAATATGTCTTTAAGTTCTATGTTATATAACATATTGCAGGTTTATTTACAAGGTAAAATTATAAATATGTCTTTAAGTTCTATGTTATATAACATATTGCAGGTTTATTTACAAGGTAAAATTATAAATATGTCTTTAAGTTCTATGTTATATAACATATTGCAGGTTTATTTACAAGGTAAAATTATAAATATGTCTTTAAGTTCTATGTTATATAACATATTGCAGGTTTATTTACAAGGTAAAATTATAAATATGTCTTTAAGTTCTATGTTATATAACATATTGCAGGTTTATTTACAAGGTAAAATTATAAATATGTCTTTAAGTTCTATGTTATATAACATATTGCAGGTTTATTTACAAGGTAAAATTATAAATATGTCTTTAAGTTCTATGTTATATAACATATTGCAGGTTTATTTACAAGGTAAAATTATAAATATGTCTTTAAGTTCTATGTTATATAACATATTGCAGGTTTATTTACAAGGTAAAATTATAAATATGTCTTTAAGTTCTATGTTATATAACATATTGCAGGTTTATTTACAAGGTAAAATTATAAATATGTCTAAATATGTCTTTAAGTTCTATGTTATATAACATATTGCAGGTTTATTTACAAGGTAAAATTATAAATATGTCTTTAAGTTCTATGTTATATAACATATTGCAGGTTTATTTACAAGGTAAAATTATAAATATGTCTTTAAGTTCTATGTTATATAACATATTGCAGGTTTATTTACAAGGTAAAATTATAAATATGTCTTTAAGTTCTATGTTATATAACATATTGCAGGTTTATTTACAAGGTAAAATTATAAATATGTCTTTAAGTTCTATGTTATATAACATATTGCAGGTTTATTTACAAGGTAAAATTATAAATATGTCTTTAAGTTCTATGTTATATAACATATTGCAGGTTTATTTACAAGGTAAAATTATAAATATGTCTTTAAGTTCTATGTTATATAACATATTGCAGGTTTATTTACAAGGTAAAATTATAAATATGTCTTTAAGTTCTATGTTATATAACATATTGCAGGTTTATTTACAAGGTAAAATTATAAATATGTCTACAAGTTCTATGTTATATAACATATTGCAGGTTTATTTACAAGGTAAAATTATAAATATGTCTTTAAGTTCTATGTTATATAACATATTGCAGGTTTATTTACAAGGTAAAATTATAAATATGTCTTTAAGTTCTATGTTATATAACATATTGCAGGTTTATTTACAAGGTAAAATTATAAATATGTCTTTAAGTTCTATGTTATATAACATATTGCAGGTTTATTTACAAGGTAAAATTATAAATATGTCTTTAAGTTCTATGTTATATAACATATTGCAGGTTTATTTACAAGGTAAAATTATAAATATGTCTTTAAGTTCTATGTTATATAACATATTGCAGGTTTATTTACAAGGTAAAATTATAAATATGTCTTTAAGTTCTATGTTATATAACATATTGCAGGTTTATTTACAAGGTAAAATTATAAATATGTCTTTAAGTTCTATGTTATATAACATATTGCAGGTTTATTTACAAGGTAAAATTATAAATATGTCTTTAAGTTCTATGTTATATAACATATTGCAGGTTTATTTACAAGGTAAAATTATAAATATGTCTTTAAGTTCTATGTTATATAACATATTGCAGGTTTATTTACAAGGTAAAATTATAAATATGTCTTTAAGTTCTATGTTATATAACATATTGCAGGTTTATTTACAAGGTAAAATTATAAATATGTCTTTAAGTTCTATGTTATATAACATATTGCAGGTTTATTTACAAGGTAAAATTATAAATATGTCTTTAAGTTCTATGTTATATAACATATTGCAGGTTTATTTACAAGGTAAAATTATAAATATGTCTTTAAGTTCTATGTTATATAACATATTGCAGGTTTATTTACAAGGTAAAATTATAAATATGTCTTTAAGTTCTATGTTATATAACATATTGCAGGTTTATTTACAAGGTAAAATTATAAATATGTCTTTAAGTTCTATGTTATATAACATATTGCAGGTTTATTTACAAGGTAAAATTATAAATATGTCTTTAAGTTCTATGTTATATAACATATTGCAGGTTTATTTACAAGGTAAAATTATAAATATGTCTTTAAGTTCTATGTTATATAACATATTGCAGGTTTATTTACAAGGTAAAATTATAAATATGTCTTTAAGTTCTATGTTATATAACATATTGCAGGTTTATTTACAAGGTAAAATTATAAATATGTCTTTAAGTTCTATGTTATATAACATATTGCAGGTTTATTTACAAGGTAAAATTATAAATATGTCTTTAAGTTCTATGTTATATAACATATTGCAGGTTTATTTACAAGGTAAAATTATAAATATGTCTTTAAGTTCTATGTTATATAACATATTGCAGGTTTATTTTACAAGGTAAAATTATAAATATGTCTTTAAGTTCTATGTTATATAACATATTGCAGGTTTATTTACAAGGTAAAATTATAAATATGTCTTTAAGTTCTATGTTATATAACATATTGCAGGTTTATTTACAAGGTAAAATTATAAATATGTCTTTAAGTTCTATGTTATATAACATATTGCAGGTTTATTTACAAGGTAAAATTATAAATATGTCTTTAAGTTCTATGTTATATAACATATTGCAGGTTTATTTACAAGGTAAAATTATAAATATGTCTTTAAGTTCTATGTTATATAACATATTGCAGGTTTATTTACAAGGTAAAATTATAAATATGTCTATGTTATTTAAGTTCTATGTTATATAACATATTGCAGGTTTATTTACAAGGTAAAATTATAAATATGTCTTTAAGTTCTATGTTATATAACATATTGCAGGTTTATTTACAAGGTAAAATTATAAATATGTCTTTAAGTTCTATGTTATATAACATATTGCAGGTTTATTTACAAGGTAAAATTATAAATATGTCTTTAAGTTCTATGTTATATAACATATTGCAGGTTTATTTACAAGGTAAAATTATAAATATGTCTTTAAGTTCTATGTTATATAACATATTGCAGGTTTATTTACAAGGTAAAATTATAAATATGTCTTTAAGTTCTATGTTATATAACATATTGCAGGTTTATTTACAAGGTAAAATTATAAATATGTCTTTAAGTTCTATGTTATATAACATATTGCAGGTTTATTTACAAGGTAAAATTATAAATATGTCTTTAAGTTCTATGTTATATAACATATTGCAGGTTTATTTACAAGGTAAAATTATAAATATGTCTTTAAGTTCTATGTTATATAACATATTGCAGGTTTATTTACAAGGTAAAATTATAAATATGTCTTTAAGTTCTATGTTATATAACATATTGCAGGTTTATTTACAAGGTAAAATTATAAATATGTCTTTAAGTTCTATGTTATATAACATATTGCAGGTTTATTTACAAGGTAAAATTATAAATATGTCTTTAAGTTCTATGTTATATAACATATTGCAGGTTTATTTACAAGGTAAAATTATAAATATGTCTTAAGTTCTATGTTATAGGTTTAACATATTGTCTAAGTTCTATGTTATATAACATATTATTTACAAGGTAAAATTATAAATATGTCTTTAAGTTCTATGTTATATAACATATTGCAGGTTTATTTACAAGGTAAAATTATAAATATGTCTTTAAGTTCTATGTTATATAACATATTGCAGGTTTATTTACAAGGTAAAATTATAAATATGTCTTTAAGTTCTATGTTATATAACATATTGCAGGTTTATTTACAAGGTAAAATTATAAATATGTCTTTAAGTTCTATGTTATATAACATATTGCAGGTTTATTTACAAGGTAAAATTATAAATATGTCTTTAAGTTCTATGTTATATAACATATTGCAGGTTTATTTACAAGGTAAAATTATAAATATGTCAAGGTAAAATTTAAGTTCTATGTTATATAACATATTGCAGGTTTATTTACAAGGTAAAATTATAAATATGTCTTTAAGTTCTATGTTATATAACATATTGCAGGTTTATTTACAAGGTAAAATTATAAATATGTCTTTAAGTTCTATGTTATATAACATATTGCAGGTTTATTTACAAGGTAAAATTATAAATATGTCTTTAAGTTCTATGTTATATAACATATTGCAGGTTTATTTACAAGGTAAAATTATAAATATGTCTTTAAGTTCTATGTTATATAACATATTGCAGGTTTATTTACAAGGTAAAATTATAAATATGTCTTTAAGTTCTATGTTATATAACATATTGCAGGTTTATTTACAAGGTAAAATTATAAATATGTCTTTAAGTTCTATGTTATATAACATATTGCAGGTTTATGTTTTACAAGGTAAAATTATAAATATGTCTTTAAGTTCTATGTTATATAACATATTGCAGGTTTATTTACAAGGTAAAATTATAAATATGTCTAAGTTCTATGTTATATAACATATTGCAGGTTTATTTACAAGGTAAAATTATAAATATGTCTAAGTTCTATGTTATATAACATATTGCAGGTTTATTTACAAGGTAAAATTATAAATATGTCTTTAAGTTCTATGTTATATAACATATTGCAGGTTTATTTACAAGGTAAAATTATAAATATGTCTTTAAGTTCTATGTTATATAACATATTGCAGGTTTATTTACAAGGTAAAATTATAAATATGTCTTTAAGTTCTATGTTATATAACATATTGCAGGTTTATTTACAAGGTAAAATTATAAATATGTCTTTAAGTTCTATGTTATATAACATATTGCAGGTTTATTTACAAGGTAAAATTATAAATATGTCTATTAAGTTCTATGTTATATAACATATTGCAGGTTTATTTACAAGGTAAAATTATAAATATGTCAAGGTAAAATTATAAATATGTCTTAAGTTCTATGTTATATAACATATTGCAGGTTTATTTACAAGGTAAAATTATAAATATGTCTTTAAGTTCTATGTTATATAACATATTGCAGGTTTATTTTACAAGGTAAAATTATAAAAATATGTCTTAAGTTCCATATGTTATATAACATATTGCAGGTTTATTTACAAGGTAAAATTATAAATATGTCTTTAAGTTCTATGTTATATAACATATTGCAGGTTTATTTACAAGGTAAAATTATAAATATGTCTTTAAGTTCTATGTTATATAACATATTGCAGGTTTATTTACAAGGTAAAATTATAAATATGTCTTTAAGTTCTATGTTATATAACATATTGCAGGTTTATTTACAAGGTAAAATTATAAATATGTCTTTAAGTTCTATGTTATATAACATATTGCAGGTTTATTTACAAGGTAAAATTATAAATATGTCTTTAAGTTCTATGTTATATAACATATTGCAGGTTTATTTACAAGGTTAAGTTCTATGTTATTAACATACAGGTTTATTTAAGGTAAAATTATAAATATGTCTTTAAGTTCTATGTTATATAACATATTGCAGGTTTATTTACAAGGTAAAATTATAAATATGTCTTTAAGTTCTATGTTATATAACATATTGCAGGTTTATTTACAAGGTAAAATTATAAATATGTCTTTAAGTTCTATGTTATATAACATATTGCAGGTTTATTTACAAGGTAAAATTATAAATATGTCTTTAAGTTCTATGTTATATAACATATTGCAGGTTTATTTACAAGGTAAAATTATAACATATGTTTATTTACAAGGTAAAATTATAAATATGTCTTTAAGTTCTATGTTATATAACATATTGCAGGTTTATTTACAAGGTAAAATTATAAATATGTCTTTAAGTTCTATGTTATATAACATATTGCAGGTTTATTTACAAGGTAAAATTATAAATATGTCTTTAAGTTCTATGTTATATAACATATTGCAGGTTTATTTACAAGGTAAAATTATAAATATGTCTTTAAGTTCTATGTTATATAACATATTGCAGGTTTATTTACAAGGTAAAATTATAAATATGTCTTTAAGTTCTATGTTATATAACATATTGCAGGTTTATTTACAAGGTAAAATTATAAATATGTCTTTAAGTTCTATGTTATATAACATATTGCAGGTTTATTTACAAGGTAAAATTATAAATATGTCTTTAAGTTCTATGTTATATAACATATTGCAGGTTTATTTACAAGGTAAAATTATAAATATGTCTTTAAGTTCTATGTTATATAACATATTGCAGGTTTATTTACAAGGTAAAATTATAAATATGTCTTTAAGTTCTATGTTATATAACATATTGCAGGTTTATTTACAAGGTAAAATTATAAATATGTCTTTAAGTTCTATGTTATATAACATATTGCAGGTTTATTTACAAGGTAAAATTATAAATATGTCTTTAAGTTCTATGTTATATAACATATTGCAGGTTTATTTACAAGGTAAAATTATAAATATGTCTTTAAGTTCTATGTTATATAACATATTGCAGGTTTATTTATTAAAGGTAAAATTATAAATATGTCTTTAAGTTCTATGTTATATAACATATTGCAGGTTTATTTACAAGGTAAAATTATAAATAAAGTTCTCATGTTATAAATATGTCAAGGTAAAATTATAAATATGTTAAGTTCTATGTTATATAACATATTGCAGGTTTATTTACAAGGTAAAATTATAAATATGTCTTTAAGTTCTATGTTATATAACATATTGCAGGTTTATTTACAAGGTAAAATATATAAATATGTCTTAAGTTCTATGTTATATAACATATTGCAGGTTTATTTACAAGGTAAAATTATAAATATGTCTTTAAGTTCTATGTTATATAACATATTGCAGGTTTATTTACAAGGTAAAATTATAAATATGTCTTTAAGTTCTATGTTATATAACATATTGCAGTTCTATGTTATATAACATATTATTTACAAGGTAAAATTATAAATATGTCTTTAAGTTCTATGTTATATAACATATTGCAGGTTTATTTACAAGGTAAAATTATAAATATGTCTTTAAGTTCTATGTTATATAACATATTGCAGGTTTATTTACAAGGTAAAATTATAAATATGTCTTAAGTTCTATGTTATATAACATATTGCAGGTTTATTTACAAGGTAAAATTATAAATATGTCTTTAAGTTCTATGTTATATAACATATTGCAGGTTTATTTACAAGGTAAAATTATAAATATGTCTTTAAGTTCTATGTTATATAACATATTGCAGGTTTATTTACAAGGTAAAATTATAAATATGTCTTTAAGTTCTATGTTATATAACATATTGCAGGTTTATTTACAAGGTAAAATTATAAATATGTCTTTAAGTTCTATGTTATATAACATATTGCAGGTTTATTTACAAGGTAAAATTATAAATATGTCTTTAAGTTCTATGTTATATAACATATTGCAGGTTTATTTACAAGGTAAAATTATAAATATGTCTTTAAGTTCTATGTTATATAACATATTGCAGGTTTATTTACAAGGTAAAATTATAAATATGTCTTTAAGTTCTATGTTATATAACATATTGCAGGTTTATTTACAAGGTAAAATTATAAATATGTCTTTAAGTTCTATGTTATATAACATATTGCAGGTTTATTTACAAGGTAAAATTATAAATATGTCTTTAAGTTCTATGTTATATAACATATTGCAGGTTTTATTTACAAGGTAAAATTATAAATATGTCTTTAAGTTCTATGTTATATAACATATTGCAGGTTTATTTACAAGGTAAAATTATAAATATGTCTTTAAGTTCTATGTTATATAACATATTGCAGGTTTATTTACAAGGTAAAATTATAAATATGTCTTTAAGTTCTATGTTATATAACATATTGCAGGTTTATTTACAAGGTAAAATTATAAATATGTCTTTAAGTTCTATGTTATATAACATATTGCAGGTTTTATTTACAAGGTAAAATTATAAATATGTCTTTAAGTTCTATGTTATATAACATATTGCAGGTTTATTTACAAGGTAAAATTATAAATATGTCTTTAAGTTCTATGTTATATAACATATTGCAGGTTTATTTACAAGGTAAAATTATAAATATGTCTTTAAGTTCTATGTTATATAACATATTGCAGGTTTATTTACAAGGTAAAATTATAAATATGTCTTTAAGTTCTATGTTATATAACATATTGCAGGTTTATTTACAAGGTAAAATTATAAATATGTCTTTAAGTTCTATGTTATATAACATATTGCAGGTTTATTTACAAGGTAAAATTATAAATATGTCTTTAAGTTCTATGTTATATAACATATTGCAGGTTTATTTACAAGGTAAAATTATAAATATGTCTTTAAGTTCTATGTTATATAACATATTGCAGGTTTATTTACAAGGTAAAATTATAAATATGTCTTTAAGTTCTATGTTATATAACATATTGCAGGTTTATTTACAAGGTAAAATTATAAATATGTCTTTAAGTTCTATGTTATATAACATATTGCAGGTTTATTTACAAGGTAAAATTATAAATATGTCTTTAAGTTCTATGTTATATAACATATTGCAGGTTTATTTACAAGGTAAAATTATAAATATGTCTTTAAGTTCTATGTTATATAACATATTGCAGGTTTATTTACAAGGTAAAATTATAAATATGTCTTTAAGTTCTATGTTATATAACATATTGCAGGTTTATTTACAAGGTAAAATTATAAATATGTCTTTAAGTTCTATGTTATATAACATATTGCAGGTTTATTTACAAGGTAAAATTATAAATATGTCTTTAAGTTCTATGTTATATAACATATTGCAGGTTTATTTACAAGGTAAAATTATAAATATGTCTTTAAGTTCTATGTTATATAACATATTGCAGGTTTATTTACAAGGTAAAATTATAAATATGTCTTTAAGTTCTATGTTATATAACATATTGCAGGTTTATTTACAAGGTAAAATTATAAATATGTCTCTTAAGTTCTATGTTATATAACATATTGCAGGTTTATTTACAAGGTAAAATTATAAATATGTCTTTAAGTTCTATGTTATATAACATATTGCAGGTTTATTTACAAGGTAAAATTATAAATATGTCTTTAAGTTCTATGTTATATAACATATTGCAGGTTTATTTACAAGGTAAAATTATAAATATGTCTCTTAAGTTCTATGTTATATAACATATTGCAGGTTTATTTACAAGGTAAAATTATAAATATGTCTTTAAGTTCTATGTTATATAACATATTGCAGGTTTATTTTACAAGGTAAAATTATAAATATGTCTTTAAGTTCTATGTTATATAACATATTGCAGGTTTATTTTATTTACAAGGTAAAATTATAAATATGTCTTTAAGTTCTATGTTATATAACATATTGCAGGTTTATTTACAAGGTAAAATTATAAATATGTCTTAAGTTCTATGTTATATAACATATTGCAGGTTTTATTTACAAGGTAAAATTATAAATATGTCTTTAAGTTCTATGTTATATAACATATTGCAGGTTTATTTACAAGGTAAAATTATAAATATGTCTTTAAGTTCTATGTTATATAACATATTGCAGGTTTATTTACAAGGTAAAATTATAAATATGTCTTTAAGTTCTATGTTATATAACATATTGCAGGTTTATTTACAAGGTAAAATTATAAATATGTCTTTAAGTTCTATGTTATATAACATATTGCAGGTTTATTTACAAGGTAAAATTATAAATATGTCTTTAAGTTCTATGTTATATAACATATTGCAGGTTTATTTACAAGGTAAAATTATAAATATGTCTTTAAGTTCTATGTTATATAACATATTGCAGGTTTATTTACAAGGTAAAATTATAAATATGTCTTTAAGTTCTATGTTATATAACATATTGCAGGTTTATTTACAAGGTAAAATTATAAATATGTCTTTAAGTTCTATGTTATATAACATATTGCAGGTTTATTTACAAGGTAAAATTATAAATATGTCTAAGTTCTATGTTATATAACATATTGCAGGTTTATTTACAAGGTAAAATTATAAATATGTCTTTAAGTTCTATGTTATATAACATATTGCAGGTTTATTTACAAGGTAAAATTATAAATATGTCTTTAAGTTCTATGTTATATAACATATTGCAGGTTTATTTACAAGGTAAAATTATAAATATGTCTTTAAGTTCTATGTTATATAACATATTGCAGGTTTATTTACAAGGTAAAATTATAAATATGTCTTTAAGTTCTATGTTATATAACATATTGCAGGTTTATTTACAAGGTAAAATTATAAATATGTCTTTAAGTTCTATGTTATATAACATATTGCAGGTTTTATTTACAAGGTAAAATTATAAATATGTCTTTAAGTTCTATGTTATATAACATATTGCAGGTTTATTTACAAGGTAAAATTATAAATATGTCTTTAAGTTCTATGTTATATAACATATTGCAGGTTTATTTACAAGGTAAAATTATAAATATGTCTTTAAGTTCTATGTTATATAACATATTGCAGGTTTATTTACAAGGTAAAATTATAAATATGTCTTTAAGTTCTATGTTATATAACATATTGCAGGTTTATTTACAAGGTAAAATTATAAATATGTCTTTAAGTTCTATGTTATATAACATATTGCAGGTTTATTTACAAGGTAAAATTATAAATATGTCTTTAAGTTCTATGTTATATAACATATTGCAGGTTTATTTACAAGGTAAAATTATAAATATGTCTCTTAAGTTCTATGTTATATAACATATTGCAGGTTTTATTTACAGGTTTATAAGTTACAAGGTAAAATTATAAATATGTCTTTAAGTTCTTAAGTTATGTTATATAACATATTGCAGGTTTATTTACAAGGTAAAATTATAAATATGTCTTTAAGTTCTATGTTATATAACATATTGCAGGTTTATTTACAAGGTAAAATTATAAATATGTCTTTAAGTTCTATGTTATATAACATATTGCAGGTTTATTTACAAGGTAAAATTATAAATATGTCTTTAAGTTCTATGTTATATAACATATTGCAGGTTTATTTACAAGGTAAAATTATAAATATGTCTTTAAGTTCTATGTTATATAACATATTGCAGGTTTATTTACAAGGTAAAATTATAAATATGTCTTAAGTTCTATGTTATATAACATATTGCAGGTTTATTTACAAGGTAAAATTATAAATATGTCTTTAAGTATAACATATGTTATATAACATATTGTCAGGTTGCAGGTTTATTTACAAGGTAAAATTATAAATATGTCTTTACAAGTTCTATGTTATATAACATATTGCAGGTTTATTTTACAAGGTAAAATTATAAATATGTCAGGTTTATTTTAAGTTCTATGTTATATAACATATTGCAGGTTTATTTACAAGGTAAAATTATATGTCTTTCAATATGTCTATTGCAAGTACAAGGTAAAATTATAAATATGTCTTTTGGTCTATGTTATATAACATATTGCAGGTTTATTTACAAGGTAAAATTATAAATATGTCTTCAAGTTCTATGTTATATAACATATTGCATATTTACAAGGCAGTTCTCATGTTATATAACATAAGTTTTATTATAAACTTTAAGTTCTATGTTATATAACATATTGCAGGTTTATTTACAAGGTAAAATTATAAATATGTCTTTAAGTTCTATGTTATATAACATATTGCATTTTATTTACAAGGTAAAATTATAACATGTCTTTAAGTTCCATATGTTATATAACATATTGCAGGTTTATTTACAAGGTAAAATTATAAATATGTCTAAGTTCTATGTTATATAACATATTGCAGGTTTATTTACAAGGTAAAATTATAAATATGTCTTTAAGTTCTATGTTATATAACATATTGCAGGTTTATTTACAAGGTAAAATTATAAATATGTCTTTAAGTTCTATGTTATATAACATATTGCAGGTTTATTTACAAGGTAAAATTATAAATATGTCTTTAAGTTCTATGTTATATAACATATTGCAGGTTTATTTACAAGGTAAAATTATAAATATGTCTTTAAGTTCTATGTTATATAACATATTGCAGGTTTATTTACAAGGTAAAATTATAA
>NC_134826.1:11385360-11478322 GCF_004210375.1 Tachypleus tridentatus | reverse complement strand
AAGAGTGTATTGGTAAGTAACGTCTAGATGACAAGAGTGTATTGGTAAGTAACGTCTTGATGACAAGAGTGTATTGGTAAGTAATGTCTAGATGACAAGAGTGTATTGGTAAAGTAACGTCTTGATGACAAGAGTGTATTAGTAAGCAACGTCTAGATGACAAGAGTGTATTGGTAAAGTAATGTCTTGATGACAAGAGTGTATTGGTAAGTAACGTCTAGATGACAAGAGTGTATTGGTAAGTAAAGTCTTGATGACAAGAGTGTATTAGTAAGTAACGTCTCTGATGACAAGAGTGTATTGGTAAGTAATGTCTAGATGACAAGAGTGTATTGGTAAGTAACGTCTTGATGACAAGAGTGTATTGGTAAGTAACGTCTAGATGACAAGAGTGTATTGGTAAGCAACGTCTAGATGACAAGAGTGTATTGGTAAGTAACGTCTTGATGACAAGAGTGTATTGGTAAGTAATGTCTAGTGATGACAAGAGTGTATTGGTAAGTAACGTCTAGATGACAAGAGTGTATTGGTAAGTAACGTCTTGATGACAAGAGTGTATTGGTAAGTAACGTCTAGATGACAAGAGTGTATTGGTAAGTAACGTCTTGACAAGAGATGACAAGAGTGTATTGGTAAGTAACGTCTAGATGACAAGAGTGTATTGGTAAGTAATGTCTTGATGACAAGAGTGTATTGTAAGTAACGTCTTGATGACAAGAGTGTATTGGTAAGTAACGTCTAGATGACAAGAGTGTATTGGTAAGTAACGTCTATGATGACAAGAGTGTATTGGTAAGTAACGTCTAGATGACAAGAGTGTATTGGTAAGTAACGTCTAGATGACAAGAGTGTATTGGTAAGTAACGTCTAGATGACAAGAGTGTATTGGTAAGTAACGTCTAGATGACAAGAGTGTATTGGTAAGTAACGTCTAGATGACAAGAGTGTATTGGTAAGTAAATGTCTTGATGACAAGAGTGTATTGGTAAGTAACGTCTTGATGACAAGAGTGTATTGGTAAGTAACGTCTTGATGACAAGAGTGTATTGGTAAGTAACGTCTAGATGACAAGAGTGTATTGGTAAGTAACGTCTTGATGACAAGAGTGTATTGGTAAGTGACAAAGTGCATTGTCTTGATGACAAGAGTGTATTGGTAAGTAACGTCTTGATGACAAGAGTGTATTGGTAAGTAACGTCTAGATGACAAGAGTGTATTGGTAAGTAACGTCTTGATGACAAGAGTGTATTGGTAAGTAACGTCTAGATGACAAGAGTGTATTGGTAAGTAACGTCTAGATGACAAGAGTGTATTGGTAAGTAATGTCTTGATGACAAGAGTGTATTGGTAAGTAACGTCTAGATGACAAGAGTGTATTGGTAAGTAACGTCTTGATGACAAGAGTGTATTGGTAAGTAACGTCTAGATGACAAGAGTGTATTGGTAGTAAGTAACGTCTTGATGACAAGAGTGTATTGGTAAGTAACGTCTAGATGACAAGAGTGTATTGGTAAGTAACGTCTAGATGACAAGAGTGTATTGGTAAGTAACGTCTTGATGACAAGAGTGTATTGGTAAGTAACGTCTAGATGACAAGAGTGTATTGGTAAGTAACGTCTTGATGACAAGAGTGTATTGGTAAGTAACGTCTTGATGACAAGAGTGTATTGGTAAGTAACGTCTTGATGACAAGAGTGTATTGGTAAGTAACGTCTTGATGACAAGAGTGTATTGGTAAGTAATGTCTTGATGACAAGAGTGTATTGGTAAGTAACGTCTTAGATGACAAGAGTGTATTGGTAAGTAACGTCTTGATGACAAGAGTGTATTGGTAAGTAACGTCTAGATGACAAGAGTGTATTGGTAAGTAATGTCTAGATGACAAGAGTGTATTGGTAAGTAACGTCTAGATGACAAGAGTGTATTGGTAAGTAATGTCTAGATGACAAGAGTGTATTGGTAAGTAACGTCTAGATGACAAGAGTGTATTGGTAAGTAACGTCTAGATGACAAGAGTGTATTGGTAAGTAACGTCTAGATGACAAGAGTGTATTGGTAAGTAACGTCTAGATGACAAGAGTGTATTGGTAAGTAACGTCTAGATGACAAGAGTGTATTAAGTAACGTCTAGATAAGTAATGTATTAGTAAGTAAATGTCTAGATGACAAGAGTGTATTGTAAGTAACGTCTTGATGACAAGAGTGTATTGGTAAGTAATGTCTAGATGACAAGAGTGTATTGGTAAGTAACGTCTTGATGACAAGAGTGTATTGGTAAGTAACGTCTTGATGACAAGAGTGTATTGGTAAGTAACGTCTAGATGACAAGAGTGTATTGGTAAGTAACGTCTAGATGACAAGAGTGTATTGGTAAGTAACGTCTTGATGACAAGAGTGTATTGGTAAGTAACGTCTAGATGACAAGAGTGTATTGGTAAGTAACGTCTAGATGACAAGAGTGTATTAGTAAGTAACGTCTTGATGACAAGAGTGTATTGGTCTTGATGACAAGAGTGTATTGGTAAGTAACGTCTAGATGACAAGAGTGTATTGGTAAGTAACGTCTTGATGACAAGAGTGTATTGGTAAGTAACGTCTAGATGACAAGAGTGTATTGGTAAGTAACGTCTTGATGACAAGAGTGTATTGGTAAGTAAGTCTATGATGACAAGAGTGTATTGGTAAGTAACGTCTTGATGACAAGAGTGTATTGGTAAGTAACGTCTAGATGACAAGAGTGTATTGGTAAGTAACGTCTTGATGACAAGAGTGTATTGGTAAGTAACGTCTAGATGACAAGAGTGTATTGGTAAGCAACGTCTAGATGACAAGAGTGTATTGGTAAGTAATGTCTAGATGACAAGAGTGTATTGGTAAGTAACGTCTAGATGACAAGAGTGTATTGGTAAGTAACGTCTTGATGACAAGAGTGTATTGGTAAGTAACGTCTTGATGACAAGAGTGTATTGGTAAGTAACGTCTTGATGACAAGAGTGTATTGGTAAGTAACGTCTTGATGACAAGAGTGTATTGTAAGTAAGTCTAGAACAAGAGTGTATTGGTAAGTAACGTCTAGATGACAAGAGTGTATTGGTAAGTGTCTAGATGACAAGAGTGTATTGGTAAGTAACGTCTAGATGACAAGAGTGTATTGGTAAGTAACGTCTTGATGACAAGAGTGTATTGGTAAGTAACGTCTAGATGAGTGTATTGGTAAGTAACGTCTTGATGAGTAAGTCTTGATTGGTAAGTAACGTGATGACAAGAGTGTATTGGTAGATGACAAGAGTGTGGTTGATGACAAGAGTGTATTGGTAAGTAACGTCTTGATGACAAGAGTGTATTGGTAAGTAACGTCTTGATGACAAGAGTGTATTGGTAAGTAACGTCTAGATGACAAGAGTGTATTGGTAAGTAACGTCTAGATGACAAGAGTGTATTGGTAAGTAACGTCTAGATGACAAGAGTGTATTGGTAAGCAACGTCTAGATGACAAGAGTGTATTGGTAAGTAACGTCTTGATGACAAGAGTGTATTGGTAAGTAACGTCTTGATGACAAGAGTGTATTGGTAAGTAACGTCTTGATGACAAGAGTGTATTGGTAAGTAACGTCTAGATGACAAGAGTGTATTGGTAAGTAACGTCTTGATGACAAGAGTGTATTGGTAAGTAACGTCTAGATGACAAGAGTGTATTGGTAAGTAACGTCTAGATGACAAGAGTGTATTGGTAAGTAACGTCTTGATGACAAGAGTGTATTGGTAAGTAATGTCTAGATGACAAGAGTGTATTGGTAAGTAATGTCTAGATGACAAGAGTGTATTGGTAAGTAACGTCTAGATGACAAGAGTGTATTGGTAAGTAACGTCTTGATGACAAGAGTGTATTGGTAAGTAACGTCTAGATGACAAGTGTGTATTGGTAAGTAATGTCTAGATGACAAGAGTGTATTGGTAAGTAACGTCTAGATGACAAGAGTGTATTGGTAAGTAACGTCTTGATGACAAGAGTGTATTGGTAAGTAACGTCTTGATGACAAGAGTGTATTGGTAAGTAACGTCTAGATGACAAGAGTGTATTGGTAAGCAACGTCTTGATGACAAGAGTGTATTGGTAAGTAACGTCTTGATGACAAGAGTGTATTGGTAAGCAACGTCTTGATGACAAGAGTGTATTGGTAAGTAACGTCTAGATGACAAGAGTGTATTGGTAAGTAACGTCTAGATGACAAGAGTGTATTGGTAAGTAACGTCTAGATGACAAGAGTGTATTGGTAAGTAACGTCTGATGACAAGAGTGTATTGGTAAGTAACGTCTTGATGACAAGAGTGTATTGGTAAGTAACGTCTAGATGACAAGAGTGTATTGGTAAGTAACGTCTTGATGACAAGAGTGTATTGGTAAGTAAGATGACAAGAGTGTATTGGTCTAACGTGATGACAAGAGTGTATTGGTAAGTAACGTCTTGATGACAAGAGTGTATTGGTAAGTAATGTCTAGATGACAAGAGTGTATTGGTAAGTAACGTCTAGATGACAAGAGTGTATTGGTAAGTAACGTCTTGATGACAAGAGTGTATTGGTAAGTAACGTCTTGATGACAAGAGTGTATTGGTAAGTAACGTCTTGATGACAAGAGTGTATTGGTAAGTAACGTCTTGATGACAAGAGTGTATTGGTAAGTAACGTCTAGATGACAAGAGTGTATTGGTAAGTAACGTCTAGATGACAAGAGTGTATTGGTAAGTAACGTCTAGATGACAAGAGTGTATTGGTAAGTAACGTCTAGATGACAAGAGTGTATTGGTAAGTAACGTCTAGATGACAAGAGTGTATTGGTAAGTAACGTCTTGATGACAAGAGTGTATTGGTAAGTAACGTCTAGATGACAAGAGTGTATTGGTAAGTAACGTCTAGATGACAAGAGTGTATTGGTAAGTAACGTCTAGATGACAAGAGTGTATTGGTAAGTAACGTCTAGATGACAAGAGTGTATTGGTAAGCAACGTCTTGATGACAAGAGTGTATTGGTAAGTAACGTCTTGATGACAAGAGTGTATTGGTAAGTAACGTCTTGATGACAAGAGTGTATTGTAAGTAAGTAACGTCTAGATGACAAGAGTGTATTGGTAAGTAACGTCTTGATGACAAGAGTGTATTGGTAAGTAACGTACAGATGACAAGAGTGTATTGGTAAGTAACGTCTAGATGACAAGAGTGTATTGGTAAGTAACGTCTAGATGACAAGAGTGTATTGGTAAGTAACGTCTTGATGACAAGAGTGTATTGGTAAGTAATGTCTAGATGACAAGAGTGTATTGGTAAGTAACGTCTTGATGACAAGAGTGTATTGGTAAGTAACGTCTAGATGACAAGAGTGTATTGGTAAGTAACGTCTAGATGACAAGAGTGTATTGGTAAGTAATGTCTAGATGACAAGAGTGTATTGGTAAGTAACGTCTTGATGACAAGAGTGTATTGGTAAGTAACGTCTAGATGACAAGAGTGTATTGGTAAGTAACGTCTTGATGACAAGAGTGTATTGGTAAGTAACGTCTTGATGACAAGAGTGTATTGGTAAGTAACGTCTTGATGACAAGAGTGTATTGGTAAGTAACGTCTTGATGACAAGAGTGTATTGGTAAGTAACGTCTTGATGACAAGAGTGTATTGGTAAGTAACGTCTTGATGACAAGAGTGTATTGGTAAGTAACGTCTAGATGACAAGAGTGTATTGGTAAGTAACGTCTTGATGACAAGAGTGTATTGGTAAGTAACGTCTAGATGACAAGAGTGTATTGGTAAGTAATGTCTAGATGACAAGAGTGTATTGGTAAGTAATGTCTTGATGACAAGAGTGTATTGGTAAGTAATGTCTAGATGACAAGAGTGTATTGGTAAGTAATGTCTAGATGACAAGAGTGTATTGGTAAGTAATGTCTAGATGACAAGAGTGTATTGGTAAGTAACGTCTTGATGACAAGAGTGTATTGGTAAGTAACGTCTAGATGACAAGAGTGTATTGGTAAGCAACGTCTAGATGACAAGAGTGTATTGGTAAGTAACGTCTAGATGACAAGAGTGTATTGGTAAGTAACGTCTTGATGACAAGAGTGTATTGGTAAGTAACGTCTAGATGACAAGAGTGTATTGGTAAGTAACGTCTAGATGACAAGAGTGTATTAGTAAGTAACGTCTTGATGACAAGAGTGTATTGGTAAGTAACGTCTAGATGACAAGAGTGTATTGGTAAGTAACGTCTTGATGACAAGAGTGTATTGGTAAGTAACGTCTAGATGACAAGAGTGTATTGGTAAGTAATGTCTAGATGACAAGAGTGTATTGTAAGTAATGTCTAGATGACAAGAGTGTATTGGTAAGTAACGTCTCTAGATGACAAGAGTGTATTGGTAAGTAACGTCTTGATGACAAGAGTGTATTGGTAAGTAACGTCTTGATGACAAGAGTGTATTGGTAAGTAACGTCTAGATGACAAGAGTGTATTGGTAAGTAACGTCTAGATGACAAGAGTGTATTGGTAAGTAACGTCTAGATGACAAGAGTGTATTGGTAAGTAACGTCTAGATGACAAGAGTGTATTGGTAAGTAACGTCTAGATGACAAGAGTGTATTGGTAAGTAACGTCTTGATGACAAGAGTGTATTGGTAAGTAATGTCTAGATGACAAGAGTGTATTGGTAAGTAACGGTATTGGTAAGTAACGTCTAGATGACAAGAGTGTATTGGTAAGTAATGTCTAGATGACAAGAGTGTATTGGTAAGTAACGTCTAGATGACAAGAGTGTATTGGTAAGTAACGTCTAGATGACAAGAGTGTATTGGTAAGTAACGTCTAGATGACAAGAGTGTATTGGTAAGTAATGTCTAGATGACAAGAGTGTATTGGTAAGCAACGTCTAGATGACAAGAGTGTATTGGTAAGTAACGTCTAGATGACAAGAGTGTATTGGTAAGTAACGTCTTGATGACAAGAGTGTATTGGTAAGTAACGTCTTGATGACAAGAGTGTATTGGTAAGTAACGTCTAGATGACAAGAGTGTATTGGTAAGTAACGTCTTGATGACAAGAGTGTATTGGTAAGTAACGTCTAGATGACAAGAGTGTATTGGTAAGTAACGTCTGATGACAAGAGTGTATTGGTAAGTAACGTCTAGATGACAAGAGTGTATTGGTAAGTAACGTCTAGATGACAAGAGTGTATTGGTAAGTAACGTCTAGATGACAAGAGTGTATTGGTAAGTAACGTCTTGATGACAAGAGTGTATTGGTAAGTAACGTCTTGATGACAAGAGTGTATTGGTAAGTAATGTCTAGATGACAAGAGTGTATTGGTAAGTAACGTCTAGATGACAAGAGTGTATTGGTAAGTAACGTCTTGATGACAAGAGTGTATTGGTAAGTAATGTCTAGATGACAAGAGTGTATTGGTAAGTAACGTCTTGATGACAAAGAGTGTATGACAAGAGTGTATTGGTAAGTAACGTCTTGATGACAAGAGTGTATTGGTAAGTAACGTCTTGATGACAAGAGTGTATTGGTAAGTAACGTCTAGATGACAAGAGTGTATTGGTAAGTAACGTCTAGATGACAAGAGTTGATGACAAGAGTGTATTGGTAAGTAACGTCTAGATGACAAGAGTGTATTGGTAAGTAACGTCTTGATGACAAGAGTGTATTGGTAAGTAATGTCTAGATGACAAGAGTGTATTGGTAAGTAACGTCTTGATGACAAGAGTGACAACGAGATGACAAGAGTGTATTGGTAAGTAATGTCTAGATGACAAGAGTGTATTGGTAAGTAATGTCTAGATGACAAGAGTGTATTGGTAAGTAAAGTCAGATGACAAGAGTGTATTGGTAAGTAACGTCTAGATGACAAGAGTGTATTGGTAAGTAACGTCTAGATGACAAGAGTGTATTGGTAAGTAACGTCTAGATGACAAGAGTGTATTGGTAAGTAACGTCTAGATGACAAGAGTGTATTGGTAAGTAACGTCTTGATGACAAGAGTGTATTGGTAAGTAACGTCTAGATGACAAGAGTGTATTGGTAAGTAACGTCTAGATGACAAGAGTGTATTGGTAAGTAACGTCTAGATGACAAGAGTGTATTGGTAAGTAACGTCTTGATGACAAGAGTGTATTGGTAAGTAACGTCTTGATGACAAGAGTGTATTGGTAAGTAACGTCTTGATGACAAGAGTGTATTGGTAAGTAACGTCTTGATGACAAGAGTGTATTGGTAAGTAACGTCTAGATGACAAGAGTGTATTGGTAAGTAACGTCTAGATGACAAGAGTGTATTGGTAAGTAACGACTTGATGACAAGAGTGTATTGGTAAGTAACGTCTAGATGACAAGAGTGTATTGGTAAGTAACGTCTAGATGACAAGAGTGTATTGGTAAGTAACGTCTAGATGACAAGAGTGTATTGGTAAGTAACGTCTAGATGACAAGAGTGTATTAAGGTAAGTAACGTCTAGATGACAAGAGTGTATTGGTAAGTAACGTCTAGATGACAAGAGTGTATTGGTAAGTAACGTCTAGATGACAAGAGTGTATTGGTAAGTAACGTCTAGATGACAAGAGTGTATTGGTAAGTAACGTCTAGATGACAAGAGTGTATTGGTAAGTAACGTCTAGATGACAAGAGTGTATTGGTAAGTAACGTCTAGATGACAAGAGTGTATTGGTAAGTAACATCTAGATGACAAGAGTGTATTGGTAAGTAACGTCTTGATGACAAGAGTGTATTGGTAAGTAACGTCTTGATGACAAGAGTGTATTAGTAAGTAACGGCTTGATGACAAGAGTGTATTGGTAAGTAACGTCTAGATGACAAGAGTGTATTGGTAAGTAACGTCTAGATGACAAGAGTGTATTGGTAAGTAACGTCTAGATGACAAGAGTGTATTGGTAAGTAACGTCTAGATGACAAGAGTGTATTGGTAAGTAACGTCTTGATGACAAGAGTGTATTGGTAAGTAACGTCTAGATGACAAGAGTGTATTGGTAAGTAACGTCTTGATGACAAGAGTGTATTGGTAAGTAACGTCTAGATGACAAGAGTGTATTGGTAAGTAACGTCTTGATGACAAGAGTGTATTGGTAAGTAACGTCTTGATGACAAGAGTGTATTGGTAAGTAACGTCTAGATGACAAGAGTGTATTGGTAAGTAACGTCTTGATGACAAGAGTGTATTGGTAAGTAACGTCTAGATGACAAGAGTGTATTGGTAAGTAATGTCTAGATGACAAGAGTGTATTGGTAAGTAACGTCTTGATGACAAGAGTGTATTGGTAAGTAACGTCTAGATGACAAGAGTGTATTGGTAAGTAACGTCTAGATGACAAGAGTGTATTGGTAAGTAAGTCTAGATGACAAGAGTGTATTGGTAAGTAACGTCTAGATGACAAGAGTGTATTGGTAAGTAACGTCTAGATGACAAGAGTGTATTGGTAAGTAACGTCTTGATGACAAGAGTGTATTGGTAAGTAACGTCTTGATGACAAGAGTGTATTGGTAAGTAACGTCTTGATGACAAGAGTGTATTGGTAAGTAACGTCTTGATGACAAGAGTGTATTGGTAAGTAACGTCTTGATGACAAGAGTGTATTGGTAAGTAACGTCTTGATGACAAGAGTGTATTGGTAAGTAATGTCTTGATGACAAGAGTGTATTGGTAAGTAACGTCTAGATGACAAGAGTGTATTGGTAAGTAACGTCTTGATGACAAGAGTGTATTGGTAAGTAACGTCTAGATGACAAGAGTGTATTGGTAAGTAATGTCTAGATGACAAGAGTGTATTGGTAAGTAACGTCTTGATGACAAGAGTGTATTGGTAAGTAACGTCTAGATGACAAGAGTGTATTGGTAAGTAACGTCTTGATGACAAGAGTGTATTGGTAAGTAATGTCTAGATGACAAGAGTGTATTGGTAAGTAACGCCTAGATGACAAGAGTGTATTTGTAAGTAACGTCTAGATGACAAGAGTGTATTGGTAAGTAACATCTAGATGACAAGAGTGTATTGGTGAGTAATGTCTTGATGACAAGAGTGTATTGGTAAGTAACGTCTTGATGACAAGAGTGTATTGGTAAGTAACGTCTTGATGACAAGAGTGTATTGGTAAGTAACGTCTTGATGACAAGAGTGTATTGGTAAGTAACGTCTTGATGACAAGAGTGTATTGGTAAGTAACGTCTAGATGACAAGAGTGTATTGGTAAGCAACGTCGTCTTGATGACAAGAGTGTATTGGTAAGTAACGTCTAGATGACAAGAGTGTATTGGTAAGTAATGTCTAGATGACAAGAGTGTATTGGTAAGTAACGTCTAGATGACAAGAGTGTATTGGTAAGTAATGTCTAGATGACAAGAGTGTATTGGTAAGTAACGTCTAGATGACAAGAGTGTATTGGTAAGTAACGTCTAGATGACAAGAGTGTATTGGTAAGTAACGTCTAGATGACAAGAATGTATTGGTAAGTAACGTCTAGATGACAAGAGTGTATTGGTAAGTAACGTCTAGATGACAAGAGTGTATTGGTAAGTAACGTCTTGATGACAAGAGTGTATTGGTAAGTAACGTCTAGATGACAAGAGTGTATTGGTAAGTAACGTCTTGATGACAAGAGTGTATTGGTAAGTAACGTCTTGATGACAAGAGTGTATTGGTAAGTAACGTCTTGATGACAAGAGTGTATTGGTAAGTAATGTCTAGATGACAAGAGTGTATTGGTAAGTAACGTCTTGATGACAAGAGTGTATTGGTAAGTAACGTCTTGATGACAAGAGTGTATTGGTAAGTAATGTCTAGATGACAAGAGTGTATTGGTAAGTAATGTCTAGATGACAAGAGTGTATTGGTAAGTAACGTCTTGATGACAAGAGTGTATTGGTAAGTAACGTCTAGATGACAAGAGTGTATTGGTAAGTAACGTCTTGATGACAAGAGTGTATTGGTAAGTAACGTCTTGATGACAAGAGTGTATTGGTAAGTAACGTCTAGATGACAAGAGTGTATTGGTAAGTAACGTCTAGATGACAAGAGTGTATTGGTAAGTAACGTCTAGATGACAAGAGTGTATTGGTAAGTAACGTCTTGATGACAAGAGTGTATTGGTAAGTAACGTCTTGATGACAAGAGTGTATTGGTAAGTAACGTCTAGATGACAAGAGTGTATTGGTAAGTAACGTCTAGATGACAAGAGTGTATTGGTAAGTAACGTCTAGATGACAAGAGTGTATTGGTAAGTAATGTCTAGATGACAAGAGTGTATTGGTAAGTAATGTCTAGATAACAAGAGTGTATTGGTAAGTAATGTCTAGATAACAAGAATGTATTGGTAAGTAACGTCTAGATGAAAAGAGTGTATTGGTAAGTAACGTCTAGATGACAAGAGTGTATTGGTAAGTAACGTCTTGATGACAAGAGTGTATTGGTAAGTAACGTCTAGATGACAAGAGTGTATTGGTAAGTAACGTCTAGATGACAAGAGTGTATTAGTAAGTAATGTCTTGATGACAAGAGTGTATTGGTAAGTAATGTCTAGATGACAAGAGTGTATTGGTAAGTAACGTCTTGATGACAAGAGTGTATTGGTAAGTAACGTCTTGATGACAAGAGTGTATTGGTAAGTAACGTCTAGATGACAAGAGTGTATTGGTAAGTAACGTCTAGATGACAAGAGTGTATTGGTAAGTAATGTCTAGATGACAAGAGTGTATTGGTAAGTAACGTCTTGATGACAAGAGTGTATTGGTAAGTAACGGCTTGATGACAAGATTATATTGGTAAGTAACGTCTTGATGACAAGAGTGTATTTCTAAGTAATGTCTAGATGACAAGAGTGTATTGGTAAGTAACGTCTAGATGACAAGAGTGTATTGGTAAGTAACGTCTTGATGACAAGAGTGTATTGGTAAGTAATGTCTAGATGACAAGAGTGTATTGGTAAGTAACGTCTTGATGACAAGAGTGTATTGGTAAGTAACGTCTTGATGACAAGAGTGTATTAGTAAGTAACGGCTTGATGACAAGAGTGTATTGGTAAGTAACGTCTAGATGACAAGAGTGTATTGGTAAGTAACGTCTAGATGACAAGAGTGTATTGGTAAGTAACGTCTAGATGACAAGAGTGTATTGGTAAGTAACGTCTAGATGACAAGAGTGTATTGGTAAGTAATGTCTAGATGACAAGAGTGTATTGGTAAGTAATGTCTTGATGACAAGAGTGTATTGGTAAGTAATGTCTAGATGACAAGAGTGTATTGGTAAGTAACGTCTTGATGACAAGAGTGTATTGGTAAGTAACGTCTTGATGACAAGAGTGTATTGGTAAGTAATGTCTAGATGACAAGAGTGTATTGGTAAGTAATGTCTAGATGACAAGAGTGTATTGGTAAGTAACGTCTTGATGACAAGAGTGTATTAGTAAGTAACGTCTTGATGACAAGAGTGTATTGGTAAGTAATGTCTAGATGACAAGAGTGTATTGGTAAGTAATGTCTAGATGACAAGAGTGTATTGGTAAGTAACGTCCTGATGACAAGAGTGTATTGGTAAGTAGTGTCTTGATGACAAGAGTGTATTGGTAAGTAACGTCTAGATGACAAGAGTGTATTGGTAAGTAACGTCTAGATGACAAGAGTGTATTGGTAAGTAACGTCTAGATGACAAGAGTGTATTGGTAAGTAACGTCTAGATGACAAGAGTGTATTGGTAAGTAATGTCTTGATGACAAGAGTGTATTAGTAAGTAACGTCTTGATGACAAGAGTGTATTGGTAAGTAACGTCTTGATGACAAGAGTGTATTAGTAAGTAACGTCTTGATGACAAGAGTGTATTGGTAAGTAACGTCTAGATGACAAGAGTGTATTGGTAAGTAACGTCTAGATGACAAGAGTGTATTGGTAAGTAACGTCTAGATGACAAGAGTGTATTGGTAAGTAACGTCTAGATGACAAGAGTGTATTGGTAAGTAATGTCTAGATGACAAGAGTGTATTGGTAAGTAATGTCTAGATGACAAGAGTGTATTGGTAAGTAATGTCTAGATGACAAGAGTGTATTGGTAAGTAACGTCTTGATGACAAGAGTGTATTGGTAAGTAACGTCTTGATGACAAGAGTGTATTGGTAAGTAACGTCTAGATGACAAGAGTGTATTGGTAAGTAACGTCTAGATGACAAGAGTGTATTGGTAAGTAACGTCTAGATGACAAGAGTGTATTGGTAAGTAACGTCTAGATGACAAGAGTGTATTGGTAAGTAACGTCTTGATGACAAGAGTGTATTGGTAAGTAACGTCTTGATGACAAGAGTGTATTGGTAAGTAATGTCTAGATGACAAGAGTGTATTGGTAAGTAACGTCTAGATGACAAGAGTGTATTTGTAAGTAACGTCTAGATGACAAGAGTGTATTGGTAAGTAACGTCTTGATGACAAGAGTGTATTGGTAAGTAATGTCTAGATGACAAGAGTGTATTGGTAAGTAACGTCTTGATGACAAGAGTGTATTGGTAAGTAACGTCTTGATGACAAGAGTGTATTGGTAAGTAACGTCTTGATGACAAGAGTGTATTGGTAAGTAACGTCTAGATGACAAGAGTGTATTGGTAAGTAACGTCTAGATGACAAGAGTGTATTGGTAAGTAACGTCTAGATGACAAGAGTGTATTGGTAAGTAACGTCTTGATGACAAGAGTGTATTGGTAAGTAACGTCTTGATGACAAGAGTGTATTGGTAAGTAACGTCTAGATGACAAGAGTGTATTGGTAAGTAACGTCTAGATGACAAAGAGTGATGACAAGAGTGTATTGGTAAGTAACGTCTAGATGACAAGAGTGTATTGGTAAGTAACGTCTTGATGACAAGAGTGTATTGGTAAGTAACGTCTAGATGACAAGAGTGTATTGGTAAGTAATGTCTAGATGACAAGAGTGTATTGGTAAGTAATGTCTAGATGACAAGAGTGTATTGGTAAGTAACGTCTAGATGACAAGAGTGTATTGGTAAGTAACGTCTAGATGACAAGAGTGTATTGGTAAGTAATGTCTTGATGACAAGAGTATATTGCTAAGTAACGTCTAGATGACAAGAGTGTATTGGTAAGTAAAGTCTTTATGACAAGAGTGTATTAGTAAGTAACGTCTTGATGACAAGAGTGTATTGGTAAGTAATGTCTAGATGACAAGAGTGTATTGGTAAGTAACGTCTGGATGACAAGAGTGTATTAGTAAGTAATGTCTAGATGACAAGAGTGTATTGGTAAGTAACGTCTTGATGACAAGAGTGTATTGGTAAGTAACGTCTTGATGACAAGAGTGTATTAGTAAGTAACGTCTTGATGACAAGAGTGTATTGGTAAGTAACGTCTAGATGACAAGAGTGTATTGGTAAGTAACGTCTAGATGACAAGAGTGTATTGGTAAGTAACGTCTAGATGACAAGAGTGTATTGGTAAGTAACGTCAGGATGACAAGAGTGTATTGGTAAGTAACGTTTTGATGACAAGAGTGTATTGGTAAGTAACGTCTAGATGACAAGTGTGTATTGGTAAGTAACGTCTTGATAACAAGAGTGTATTGGTAAGTAACGTCTTGATGACAAGAGTGTATTGGTAAGTAATGTACAGATAACAAGAGTGTATTAGTAAGTAATGTCTAGATAACAAGAGTGTATTGGTAAGTAACGTCTTGATGACAAGAGTGTATTGGTAAGTAATGTCAGATGACAAGAGTGTATTGGTAAGTAATGTCTAGATGACAAGAGTGTATTGGTAAGTAACGTCTAGATGACAAGAGTGTATTGGTAAGTAATGTCTAGATGACAAGAGTGTATTGGTAAGTAACGTCTTGAACAAGAGTGTATTGGTAAGTAATGTCTAGATGACAAGAGTGTATTGGTAAGTAACGTCTTGATGACAAGAGTGTATTGGTAAGTAACGTCTAGATGACAAGAGTGTATTGGTAAGTCAATGTCTGATGACAAGAGTGTATTGGTAAGTAATGTCTTGATGACAAGAGTGTATTGGTAAGTAATGTCTTGATGACAAGAGTGTATTGGTAAGTAACGTCTTGATGACAAGAGTGTATTGGTAAGTAACGTCTTGATGACAAGAGTGTATTGGTAAGTAACGTCTTGATGACAAGAGTGTATTGGTAAGTAACGTCTAGATGACAAGAGTGTATTGGTAAGTAACGTCTTGATGACAAGAGTGTATTGGTAAGTAACGTCTAGATGACAAGAGTGTATTGGTAAGTAATGTCTAGATGACAAGAGTGTATTGGTAAGTAATGTCTGATGACAAGAGTGTATTGGTAAGTAACGTCTAGATGACAAGAGTGTATTGGTAAGTAATGTCTAGATGACAAGAGTGTATTGGTAAGTAACGTCTAGATGACAAGAGTGTATTGGTAAGCAACGTCTTGATGACAAGAGTGTATTGGTAAGTAACGTCTAGATGACAAGAGTGTATTGGTAAGTAACGTCTAGATGACAAGAGTGTATTGGTAAGTAACGTCTTGATGACAAGAGTGTATTGGTAAGTAACGTCTAGATGACAAGAGTGTATTGGTAAGTAACGTCTTGATGACAAGAGTGTATTGGTAAGTAACGTCTTGATGACAAGAGTGTATTGGTAAGTAACGGCTTGATGACAAGAGTGTATTGGTAAGTAATGTCTAGATGACAAGAGTGTATTGGTAAGTAACGTCTTGATGACAAGAGTGTATTGGTAAGTAACGTCTTGATGACAAGAGTGTATTGGTAAGTAATGTCTAGATGACAAGAGTGTATTGGTAAGTAACGTCTAGATGACAAGAGTGTATTGGTAAGTAACGTCTAGATGACAAGAGTGTATTGGTAAGTAACGTCTAGATGACAAGAGTGTATTGGTAAGTAACGTCTTGATGACAAGAGTGTATTGGTAAGTAACGTCTTGATGACAAGAGTGTATTGGTAAGTAACGTCTAGATGACAAGAGGGTATTGGTAAGTAACGTCTTGATGACAAGAGTGTATTGGTAAGTAACGTCTAGATGACAAGAGGGTATTGGTAAGTAACGTCTTGATGACAAGAGTGTATTGGTAAGTAACGTCTTGATGACAAGAGTGTATTGGTAAGTAACGTCTAGATGACAAGAGTGTATTGGTAAGTAATGTCTCGATGACAAGAGTGTATTGGTAAGTAATGTCAAAATGACAAGAGTGTATTGGTAAGTAATGTCCAGATAACAAGAGTGTATTGGTAAGTAATGTCTAGATAACAAGAGTGTATGGTAAGTAATGTATAGATGACAAGAATGTATTGGTAAGTAACGTCTAGATGACAAGAGTGTATTGGTAAGTAACGTCTAGATGACAAGAGTGTATTGGTAAGTAACGTCTTGATGACAAGAGTGTATTGGTAAGTAACGTCTAGATGACAAGAGTGTATTAGTAAGTAACGTCTTGATGACAAGAGTGTAAGTAAGTAACGTCTTGATGACAAGAGTGTATTTGTAAGTAATGTCTAGATGACAAGAGTGTATTGGTAAGTAACGTCTGATGACAAGAGTGTATTGGTAAGTAACGTCTTGATGACAAGAGTGTATTGGTAAGTAACGTCTAGATGACAAGAGTGTATTGGTAAGTAAATTGGTAAGTAACGTCTAGATGACAAGAGTGTATTAGTAAGTAATGTCTTGATGACAAGAGTGTATTTGTAAGTAACGTCTTGATGACAAGAGTGTATTGGTAAGTAACGTCTTGATGACAAGAGTGTATTGGTAAGTAACGTCTAGATGACAAGAGTGTATTGGTAAGTAACGTCTAGATGACAAGAGTGTATTGGTAAGTAACGTCTTGATGACAAGAGTGTATTGGTAAGTAATGTCTAGATGACAAGAGTGCATTGGTAAGTAAAATCTTGATGACAAGAGTGTATTGGTAAGTAACGTCTTGATGACAAGAGTGTATTAGTAAGTAACGTCTTGATGACAAGAGTGTATTGGTAAGTAACGTCTAGATGACAAGAGTGTATTGGTAAGTAACGTCTAGATGACAAGAGTGTATTGGTAAGTAACGTCTAGATGACAAGAGTGTATTGGTAAGTAACGTCTGGATGACAAGAGTGTATTGGTAAGTAATGTCTAGATGACAAGAGTGTATTGGTAAGTAATGTCTTGATGACAAGAGTGTATTGGTAAGTAATGTCTAGATGACAAGAGTGTATTGGTAAGTAACGTCTTGATGACAAGAGTGTATTAGGTAAGTAACGTCTTGATGACAAGAGTGTATTGGTAAATAATGTCTAGATGACAAGAGTGTATTGGTAAGTAATGTCTAGATGACAAGAGTGTATTGGTAAGTAAAGTCTTGATGACAAGAGTGTATTAGTAAGTAACGTCTTGATGACAAGAGTGTATTGGTAAGTAATGTCTAGATGACAAGAGTGTATTGGTAAGTAATGTCTCGATGACAAGAGTGTATTGGTAAGAAACGTCCTGATGACAAGAGTGTATTGGTAAGTAACGACTTGATGACAAGAGTGTATTGGTAAGTAACGTCTAGATGACAAGAGTGTATTGGTAAGTAACGTCTAGATGACAAGAGTGTATTGGTAAGTAACGTCTAGATGACAAGAGTGTATTGGTAAGTAACATCTAGATGACAAGAGTGTATTGGTGAGTAATGTCTTGATGACAAGAGTGTATTGGTAAGTAACGTCTTGATGACAAGAGTGTATTGGTAAGTAACGTCTTGATGACAAGAGTGTATTGGTAAGTAACGTCTTGATGACAAGAGTGTATTGGTAAGTAACGTCTAGATGACAAGAGTGTATTGGTAAGTAACGTCTAGATGACAAGAGTGTATTGGTAAGTAACGTCTAGATGACAAGAGTGTATTGGTAAGTAACGTCTAGATGACAAGAGTGTATTGGTAAGTAATGTCTAGATGACAAGAGTGTATTGGTAAGTAAAGTCTTGATGACAAGAGTGTATTGGTGAGTAATATCTAGATGAAAAGACTGTATTGGTAAGTAACGTCTTGATGACAAGATTATATTGGTAAGTAACGTCTTGATGACAAGAGTATATTGGTAAGTAGCGTCTAGATGACAAGAGTGTATTGGTAAGTAATGTCTAGATGACAAGAGTGTATTGGTAAGTAATGTCTAGATGACAAGAGTGTATTGGTAAGTAACGTCTTGATGACAAGAGTGTATTGGTAAGTAACGTCTTGATGACAAGAGTGTATTTGGTAGTGTAGTAACGTCTAGATGACAAGAGTGTATTGGTAAGTAAGTGACAAGAACGTCTAGATGACAAGAGTGTATTGGTAAAGATGACAAGAGTGTATTGGTAAGTAACGTCTTGATGACAAGAGTGTATTGGTAAGTAATGTCTAGATGACAAGAGTGTATTGGTAAGTAATGTCTTGATGACAAGAGTGTATTGGTAAGTAACGTCTTGATGACAAGAGTGTATTGGTAAGTAACGTCTTGATGACAAGAGTGTATTGGTAAGTAACGTCTAGATGACAAGAGTGTATTGGTAAGTAACGTCTAGATGACAAGAGTGTATTGGTAAGTAACGTCTAGATGACAAGAGTGTATTGGTAAGTAACGTCTTGATGACAAGAGTGTATTGGTAAGTAACGTCTTGATGACAAGAGTGTATTAGTAATAACGTCAGAGAGTGTATTGGTAAGTAACGTCTTGATGACAAGAGTGTATTGGTAAGTAACGTCTTGATGACAAGAGTGTATTGGTAAGTAACGTCTAGATGACAAGAGTGTATTGGTAAGTAAGATGACAAGAGTGTATTGGTAAGTAACGTCTAGATGACAAGAGTGTATTGGTAAGTAACGTCTAGATGACAAGAGTGTATTGGTAAGTAATGTCTAGATGACAAGAGTGTATTGGTAAGTAACGTCTAGATGACAAGAGTGTATTGGTAAGTAACGTCTGGATGACAAGAGTGTATTGGTAAGTAATGTCTTGATGACAAGAGTGTATTGGTAAGTAACGTCTAGATGACAAGAGTGTATTGGTAAGTAAAGTCTTGATGACAAGAGTGTATTAGTAAGTAACGTCTTGATGACAAGAGTGTATTGGTAAGCAATGTCTAGATGACAAGAGTGTATTGGTAAGTAACGTCTGGATGACAAGAGTGTATTAGTAAGTAATGTCTAGATGACAAGAGTGCATTGGTCAGTAAAATCTTGATGACAAGAGTGTATTGGTAAGTAACGTCTTGATGACAAGAGTGTATTAGTAAGTAACGGCTTGATGACAAGAGTGTATTGGTAAGTAACGTCTAGATGACAAGTGTGTATTTGTAAGTAACGTCTAGATGACAAGAGTGTATTGGTAAGTAACGTCTAGATGACAAGACTGTTTTGGTAAGTAACGTCAGGATGATAAGAGTGTATTAGTAAGTAACGTTTTGATGACAAGAGTGTATTGGTAAGTAACGTCTAGATGACAAGTGTGTATTGGTAAGTAACGTCTTGATAACAAGAGTGTATTGGTAAGTAACGTCTTGATGACAAGAGTGTATTGGTAAGTAATGTACAGATAACAAGAGTGTATTGGTAAGTAATGTCTAGATAACAAGAGTGTATTGGTAAGTAACGTCTTGATGACAAGAGTGTATTGGTAAGTAATGTCTAGATGACAAGAGTGTATTGGTAAATAATGTCTAGATGACAAGAGTGTATTGGTAAGTAACGTCTTGATGACAAGAGTGTATTGGTAAGTAATGTCTAGATAACAAGAGTGTATTGGTAAGTAACGTCTTGATAACAAGAGTGTATTGGTAAGTAATGTCTAGATAACAAGAGTGTATTGGTAAGTAACGTCTTGATGACAAGAGTGTATTGGTAAGTAATGTCTAGATGACAAGAGTGTATTGGTAAGTAACGTCTTGATGACAAGAGTGTATTGGTAAGTAATGTCTTGATGACAAGAGTGTATTGGTAAGTAACGTCTTGATGACAAGAGTGTATTGGTAAGTAACGTCTTGATGACAAGAGTGTATTGGTAAGTAACGTCTTGATGACAAGAGTGTATTGGTAAGTAACGTCTTGATGACAAGAGTGTATTGGTAAGTAACGTCTAGATGACAAGAGTGTATTGGTAAGTAACGTCTTGATGACAAGAGTGTATTGGTAAGTAACGTCTAGATGACAAGAGTGTATTGGTAAGTAACGTCTAGATGACAAGAGTGTATTGGTAAGTAACGTCTAGATGACAAGAGTGTATTGGTAAGTAATGTCTAGATGACAAGAGTGTATTGGTAAGTAATGTCTAGATGACAAGAGTGTATTGGTAAGTAACGTCTTGATGACAAGAGTGTATTGGTAAGTAACGTCTTGATGACAAGAGTGTATTGGTAAGTAACGTCTAGATGACAAGAGTGTATTGGTAAGTAACGTCTAGATGACAAGAGTGTATTGGTAAGTAACGTCTTGATGACAAGAGTGTATTGGTAAGTAACGTCTAGATGACAAGAGTGTATTGGTAAGTAACGTCTAGATGACAAGAGTGTATTAAGTAAGTAACGTCTTGATGACAAGAGTGTATTGGTAAGTAATGTCTAGATGACAAGAGTGTATTGGTAAGTAACGTCTTGATGACAAGAGTGTATTGGTAAGTAACGTCTTGATGACAAGAGTGTATTGGTAAGTAACGTCTAGATGACAAGAGTGTATTGGTAAGTAACGTCTAGATGACAAGAGTGTATTGGTAAGTAACGTCTAGATGACAAGAGTGTATTGGTAAGTAACGTCTAGATGACAAGAGTGTATTGGTAAGTAACGTCTAGATGACAAGAGTGTATTGGTAAGTAACGTCTTGATGACAAGAGTGTATTGGTAAGTAACGTCTTGATGACAAGAGTGTATTGGTAAGTAACGTCTAGATGACAAGAGTGTATTGGTAAGTAACGTCTTGATGACAAGAGTGTATTGGTAAGTAACGTCTGATGACAAGAGTGTATTGGTAAGTAACGTCTAGATGACAAGAGTGTATTGGTAAGTAACGTCTTGATGACAAGAGTGTATTGGTAAGTAACGTCTTGATGACAAGAGTGTATTGGTAAGTAACGTCTAGATGACAAGAGTGTATTGGTAAGTAATGTCTTGATGACAAGAGTGTATTGGTAAGTAATGTCTAGATGACAAGAGTGTATTGGTAAGTAATGTCCAGATGACAAGAGTGTATTGGTAAGTAATGTCTAGATGACAAGAGTGTATGGTAAGTAATGTATAGATGACAAGAATGTATTGGTAAGTAACGTCTAGATGACAAGAGTGTATTGGTAAGTAACGTCTAGATGACAAGAGTGTATTGGTAAGTAACGTCTTGATGACAAGAGTGTATTGGTAAGTAACGTCTAGATGACAAGAGTGTATTAGTAAGTAACGTCTAGATGACAAGAATGTAATAGTAAGTAATGTCTTGATGACAAGAGTGTATTTGTAAGTAATGTCTAGATGACAAGAGTGCATTGGTAAGTAAAATCTTGATGACAAGAGTGTATTGGTAAGTAACGTCTTGATGACAAGAGTGTATTAGTAACTAACGTCTAGATGACAAGAGTGTATTGGTAAGTAACGTCTGGATGATAAGAGTGTATTGGTAAGTCTTGTTTAGATGACAAGAGTGTATTGGTAAGTAACGGCTTGATGACAAGATTATATTGGTAAGTAACGTCTTGATGACAAGAGTGTATTAGGTAAGTAACGTCTTGATGACAAGAGTGTATTGGTAAGTAATGTCTAGATGACAAGAGTGTATTGGTAAGTAACGTCTTGATGACAAGAGTGTATTGGTAAGTAACGTCTTGATGACAAGAGTGTATTGGTAAGTAACGTCTTGATGACAAGAGTGTATTGGTAAGTAACGTCTTGATGACAAGAGTGTATTGGTAAGTAACGTCTAGATGACAAGAGTGTATTGGTAAGTAACGTCTAGATGACAAGAGTGTATTGGTAAGTAACGTCTAGATGACAAGAGTGTATTGGTAAGTAACGTCTAGATGACAAGAGTGTATTGGTAAGTAATGTCTAGATGACAAGAGTGTATTGGTAAGTAACGTCTTGATGACAAGAGTGTATTGGTAAGTAATGTCTAGATGACAAGAGTGTATTGGTAAGTAACGTCTTGATGACAAGAGTGTATTAGTAAGTAACGTCTTGATGACAAGAGTGTATTGGTAAGTAATGTCTAGATGACAAGAGTGTATTGGTAAGTAACGTCTAGATGACAAGAGTGTATTGGTAAGTAAAGTCTTGATGACAAGAGTGTATTGGTAAGTAACGTCTTGATGACAAGAGTGTATTGGTAAGTAATGTCTAGATGACAAGAGTGTATTGGTAAGTAATGTCTAGATGACAAGAGTGTATTGGTAAGTAACGTCTAGATGACAAGAGTGTATTGGTAAGTAACGTCTTGATGACAAGAGTGTATTGGTAAGTAACGTCTAGATGACAAGAGTGTATTGGTAAGTAACGTCTAGATGACAAGAGTGTATTGGTAAGTAACGTCTAGATGACAAGAGTGTATTGGTAAGTAACGTCTAGATGACAAGAGTGTATTGGTAAGTAACGTCTTGATGACAAGAGTGTATTGGTAAGTAACGTCTTGATGACAAGAGTGTATTGGTAAGTAACGTCTTGATGACAAGAGTGTATTGGTAAGTAACGTCTAGATGACAAGAGTGTATTGGTAAGTAACGTCTAGATGACAAGAGTGTATTGGTAAGTAACGTCTAGATGACAAGAGTGTATTGGTAAGTAACGTCTAGATGACAAGAGTGTATTGGTAAGTAACGTCTTGATGACAAGAGTGTATTGGTAAGTAACGTCTTGATGACAAGAGTGTATTGGTAAGTAACGTCTAGATGACAAGAGTGTATTGGTAAGTAACGTCTTGATGACAAGAGTGTATTGGTAAGTAACGTCTAGATGACAAGAGTGTATTGGTAAGTAACGTCTTGATGACAAGAGTGTATTGGTAAGTAACGTCTTGATGACAAGAGTGTATTGGTAAGTCTTGATGACAAGAGTGTATTGGTAAGTAACGTCTAGATGACAAGAGTGTATTGGTAAGTAATGTCTAGATGACAAGAGTGTATTGGTAAGTAATGTCTAGATGACAAGAGTGTATTGGTAAGTAATGTCTAGATGACAAGAGTGTATTGGTAAGTAACGTCTAGATGACAAGAGTGTATTGGTAAGTAACGTCTAGATGACAAGAGTGTATTGGTAAGTAACGTCTAGATGACAAGAGTGTATTGGTAAGTAACGTCTAGATGACAAGAGTGTATTGGTAAGTAACGTCTTGATGACAAGAGTGTATTGGTAAGTAACGTCTAGATGACAAGAGTGTATTGGTAAGTAACGTCTAGATGACAAGAGTGTATTAGTAAGTAATGTCTTGATGACAAGAGTGTATTGGTAAGCAACGTCTAGATGACAAGAGTGTATTGGTAAGTAACGTCTTGATGACAAGAGTGTATTGGTAAGTAACGTCTAGATGACAAGAGTGTATTGGTAAGTAACGTCTAGATGACAAGAGTGTATTGGTAAGTAACGTCTAGATGACAAGAGTGTATTGGTAAGTAACGTCTAGATGACAAGAGTGTATTGGTAAGTAACGTCTTGATGACAAGAGTGTATTGGTAAGTAACGTCTTGATGACAAGAGTGTATTGGTAAGCAACGTCTTGATGACAAGAGTGTATTGGTAAGTAACGTCTAGATGACAAGAGTGTATTGGTAAGTAACGTCTAGATGACAAGAGTGTATTGGTAAGTAACGTCTAGATGACAAGAGTGTATTGGTAAGTAACGTCTTGATGACAAGAGTGTATTGGTAAGTAACGTCTTGATGACAAGAGTGTATTGGTAAGTAACGTCTTGATGACAAGAGTGTATTAGTAAGTAACGTCTTGATGACAAGAGTGTATTGGTAAGTAACGTCTAGATGACAAGAGTGTATTGGTAAGTAACGTCTAGATGACAAGAGTGTATTGGTAAGTAACGTCTAGATGACAAGAGTGTATTGGTAAGTAACGTCTAGATGACAAGAGTGTATTGGTGAGTAATGTCTAGATGAAAACACTGTATTGGTAAGTAACGTCTTGATGACAAGAGTGTATTTCTAAGTAATGTCTAGATGACAAGAGTGTATTGGTAAGTAACGTCTTGATGACAAGAGTGTATTAGGTAAGTAACGTCTTGATGACAAGAGTGTATTGGTAAATAATGTCTAGATGACAAGAGTGTATTGGTAAGTAATGTCTAGATGACAAGAGTGTATTGGTAAGTAAAGTCTTGATGACAAGAGTGTATTAGTAAGTAACGTCTTGATGACAAGAGTGTATTGGTAAGTAATGTCTAGATGACAAGAGTGTATTGGTAAGTAATGTCTAGATGACAAGAGTGTATTGGTAAGTAACGTCTTGATGACAAGAGTGTATTGGTAAGTAACGTCTTGATGACAAGAGTGTATTGGTAAGTAATGTCTAGATGACAAGAGTGTATTGGTAAGTAACGCCTAGATGACAAGAGTGTATTTGTAAGTAACGTCTAGATGACAAGAGTGTATTGGTAAGTAACGTCTAGATGACAAGAGTGTATTGGTAAGTAACGTCTTGATGACAAGAGTGTATTGGTAAGTAACGTCTTGATGACAAGAGTGTATTGGTAAGTAACGTCTTGATGACAAGAGTGTATTAGTAAGTAACGTCTTGATGACTAACGTCTTGATGACAAGAGTGTATTGGTAAGTAATGTCTAGATGACAAGAGTGTATTGGTAAGTAACGTCTTGATGACAAGAGTGTATTGGTAAGTAACGTCTAGATGACAAGAGTGTATTGGTAAGTAATGTCTTGATGACAAGAGTGTATTGGTAAGTAATGTCTTGATGACAAGAGTGTATTGGTAAGTAATGTCTAGATGACAAGAGTGTATTGGTAAGTAATGTCTAGATGACAAGAGTGTATTGGTAAGTAATGTCTAGATGACAAGAATGTATTGGTAAGTAACGTCTAGATGACAAGAGTGTATTGGTAAGTAACGTCTAGATGACAAGAGTGTATTGGTAAGTAACGTCTTGATGACAAGAGTGTATTGGTAAGTAACGTCTAGATGACAAGAGTGTATTAGTAAGTAACGTCTAGATGACAAGAGTGTATTGGTAAGTAACGTCTTGATGACAAGAGTGTATTGGTAAGTAATGTCTAGATGACAAGAGTGTATTGGTAAGTAACGTCTTGATGACAAGAGTGTATTGGTAAGTAACGTCTTGATGACAAGAGTGTATTAGTAAGTAACGGCTTGATGACAAGAGTGTATTGGTAAGTAACGTCTAGATGACAAGTGTGTATTGGTAAGTAACGTCTAGATGACAAGAGTGTATTGGTAAGTAACGTCTAGATGACAAGAGTGTATTGGTAAGTAACGTCTGGATGACAAGAGTGTATTGGTAAGTAATGTCTAGATGACAAGAGTGTATTGGTAAGTAATGTCTTGATGACAAGAGTGTATTGGTAAGTAATGTCTAGATGACAAGAGTGTATTGGTAAGTAACGTCTTGATGACAAGAGTGTATTGGTAAGTAACGTCTTGATGACAAGAGTGTATTGGTAAGTAATGTCTAGATGACAAGAGTGTATTGGTAAGTAATGTCTAGATAACAAGAGTGTATTGGTAAGCAAAGTCTTGATGACAAGAGTGTATTAGTAAGTAACGTCTTGATGACAAGAGTGTATTGGTAAGTAATGTCTAGATGACAAGAGTGTATTGGTAAGTAATGTCTAGATGACAAGAGTGTATTGGTAAGTAACGTCCTGATGACAAGAGTGTATTGGTAAGTAACGTCTTGATGACAAGAGTGTATTGGTAAGTAACGTCTAGATGACAAGAGTGTATTGGTAAGTAACGTCTAGATGACAAGAGTGTATTGGTAAGTAACGTCTAGATGACAAGAGTGTATTGGTAAGTAACGTCTTGATGACAAGAGTGTATTGGTAAGTAACGTCTTGATGACAAGAGTGTATTGGTAAGTAACGTCTTGATGACAAGAGTGTATTGGTAAGTAACGTCTAGATGACAAGAGTGTATTGGTAAGTAACGTCTAGATGACAAGAGTGTATTGGTAAGTAACGTCTAGATGACAAGAGTGTATTGGTAAGTAACGTCTAGATGACAAGAGTGTATTGGTAAGTAACGTCTGGATGAGAAGAGTGTATTGGTAAGTAATGTCTAGATGACAAGAGTGTATTGGTAAGTAATGTCTTGATGACAAGAGTGTATTGGTAAGTAATGTCTAGATGACAAGAGTGTATTGGTAAGTAACGTCTTGATGACAAGAGTGTATTGGTAAGTAACGTCTTGATGACAAGAGTGTATTGGTAAGTAATGTCTAGATGACAAGAGTGTATTGGTAAGTAATGTCTAGATGACAAGAGTGTATTGGTAAGTAAAGTCTAGATGACAAGAGTGTATTAGTAAGTAACGTCTTGATGACAAGAGTGTATTGGTAAGTAATGTCTAGATGACAAGAGTGTATTGGTAAGTAATGTCTTGATGACAAGAGTGTATTGGTAAGTAACGTCTTGATGACAAGAGTGTATTGGTAAGTAACGTCTTGATGACAAGAGTGTATTGGTAAGTAATGTCTAGATGACAAGAGTGTATTGGTAAGTAACGTCTAGATGACA
Organism: Tachypleus tridentatus; assembly: GCF_004210375.1. Lineage (NCBI taxonomy): Eukaryota > Metazoa > Arthropoda > Merostomata > Xiphosura > Limulidae > Tachypleus > Tachypleus tridentatus. Next base: position 11,451,581 of record NC_134826.1, on the reverse strand, counting down.
AGAGTGTATTTGTAAGTAACGTCTAGATGACAAGAGTGTATTGGTAAGTAACGTCTAGATGACAAGAGTGTATTGGTAAGTAACGTCTTGATGACAAGAGTGTATTAGTAAGTAACGTCTTGATGACAAGAGTGTATTGGTAAGTAACGTCTAGATGACAAGAGTGTATTTGTAAGTAATGTCTAGATGACAAGAGTGTATTGGTAAGTAACGTCTAGATGACAAGAGTGTATTGGTAAGTAACGTCTAGATGACAAGAGTGTAAGTAATGTCTTGATGACAAGAGTGTATTGGTAAGTAACGTCTAGATGACAAGAGTGTATTGGTAAGTAAAGTCTTGATGACAAGAGTGTATTAGTAAGTAACGTCTTGATGACAAGAGTGTATTGGTAACCAATGTCTAGATGACAAGAGTGTATTGGTAAGTAACGTCTGGATGACAAGAGTGTAATAGTAAGTAATGTCTAGATGACAAGAGTGCATTGGTCAGTAAAATCTTGATGACAAGAGTGTATTGGTAAGTAACGTCTTGATGACAAGAGTGTATTAGTAAGTAACGGCTTGATGACAAGAGTGTATTGGTAAGTAACGTCTAGATGACAAGTGTGTATTTGTAAGTAACGTATAGATGACAAGATTGCATTGGTAACTAACGTCTAGATGACAAGACTGTTTTGGTAAGTAACGTCAGGATGATAAGAGTGTATTAGTAAGTAACGTTTTGATGACAAGAGTGTATTGGTAAGTAACGTCTAGATGACAAGTGTGTATTGGTAAGTAACGTCTTGATAACAAGAGTGTATTGGTAAGTAACGTCTTGATGACAAGAGTGTATTGGTAAGTAATGTACAGATAACAAGAGTGTATTGGTAAGTAATGTCTAGATGACAAGAGTGTATTGGTAAGTAACGTCTTGAGGACAAGAGTGTATTGGTAAGTAATGTCAGATGACAAGAGTGTATTGGTAAGTAATGTCTAGATAACAAGAGTGTATTGGTAAGTAACGTCTTGATGACAAGAGTGTATTGGTAAGTAATGTCTAGATAACAAGAGTGTATTGGTAAGTAACGTCTTGATAACAAGAGTGTATTGGTAAGTAATGTCTAGATGACAAGAGTGTATTGGTAAGTAACGTCTTGATGACAAGAGTGTATTGGTAAGTAACGTCTAGATGACAAGAGTGTATTGGTAAGTAACGTCTAGATGACAAGAGTGTATTGGTGAGTAATGTCTTGATGACAAGAGTGTATTAGTAAGTAAAATCTTGATGACAAGAGTGTATTGGTAAGTAACGTCTTGATGACAAGAGTGTATTAGTAAGTAACGTCTTGATGACAAGAGTGTATTAGTAAGTAACGTCTTGATGACAAGAGTGTATTGGTAAGTAATGTCTAGATGACAAGAGTGTATTGGTAAGTAACGTCTTGATGACAAGAGTGTATTGGTAAGTAACGTCTAGATGACAAGAGTGTATTGGTAAGTAATGTCTAGATGACAAGAGTGTATTGGTAAGTAATGTCTAGATGACAAGAGTGTATTGGTAAGTAATGTCTAGATGACAAGAATGTATTGGTAAGTAACGTCTAGATGACAAGAGTGTATTGGTAAGTAATGTCTAGATGACAAGAGTGTATTGGTAAGTAACGTCTTGATGACAAGAGTGTATTGGTAAGTAACGTCTAGATGACAAGAGTGTATTAGTAAGTAACGTCTAGATGACAAGAATGTAATAGTAAGTAATGTCTTGATGACAAGAGTGTATTTGTAAGTAAAGTCTAGATGACAAGAGTGCATTGGTAAGTAAAATCTTGATGACAAGAGTGTATTGGTAAGTAACGTCTTGATGACAAGAGTGTATTAGTAAGTAACGGCTTGATAACAAGAGTGTATTGGTAAGTAATGTCTAGATAACAAGAGTGTATTGGTAAGTAACGTCTTGATAACAAGAGTGTATTGGTAAGTAACGTCTTGATGACAAGAGTGTATTGGTAAGTAATGTACAGATAACAAGAGTGTATTGGTAAGTAATGTCTAGATAACAAGAGTGTATTGGTAAGTAACGTCTTGATAACAAGAGTGTATTGGTAAGTAATGTCTAGATAACAAGATTGTATTGGAAAGTAACGTCTTGATGACAAGAGTGTATCAGGCAGTAACGTCTTGATGACAAGAGTGTATTGGTAAATAATGTCTAGATGACAAGAGTGTATTGGTAAGTAAAAGTCTTTATGACAAGAGTGTATTGGTAAGTAATATCTAGATGAAAAGACTGTATTGGTAAGTAACGTCTTGATGACAAGAGTGTATTGGTAAGTAACGTCTTGATGACAAGAGTGTATTGGTAAGTAACGTCTAGATGACAAGAGTGTATTGGTAAGTAACGTCTAGATGACAAGAGTGTATTGGTAAGTAACGTCTAGATGACAAGAGTGTATTAGTAAGTAATGTCTTGATGACAAGAGTGTATTGGTGAGTAATGTCTTGATGACAAGAGTGTATTAGTAAGTAAAATCTTGATGACAAGAGTGTATTGGTAAGTAACGTCTTGATGACAAGAGTGTATTAGTAAGTAACGGCTTGATGACAAGAGTGTATTGGTAAGTAACGTCTAGATGACAAGTGTGTATTTGTAAGTAACGTCTAGATGACAAGATTGTATTGGTAAGTAACGTCTAGATGACAAGAGTGTATTGGTAAGTAACGTCTGGATGAGAAGAGTGTATTGGTAAGTAATGTCTAGATGACAAGAGTGTATTGGTAAGTAATGTCTTGATGACAAGAGTGTATTGGTAAGTAATGTCTAGATGACAAGAGTGTATTGGTAAGTAACGTCTTGATGACAAGAGTGTATTAGGCAGTAACGTCTTGATGACAAGAGTGTATTGGTAAATAATGTATAGATGACAAGAGTGTATTGGTAAATAATGTCTAGATGACAAGAGTGTATTGGTAAGTAAAGTCTTTATGAGAAGAGTGTATTAGTAAGTAACGTCTTGATGACGAGAGTGTATTGGTGAGTAATGTCTAGATGACAAGACTGTATTGGTAAGTAATGTTTCGATGAAAAAAGTGTATTGGTAAGAAACGTCCTGATGACAAGAGTGTATTGGTAAGTAACGTCTTGATGACAAGAGTGTATTGGTAAGTAATGTCTAGATGACAAGAGTGTATTGGTAAGTAACGCCTAGATGACAAGAGTGTATTGGTAAGTAACGTCTAGATGACAAGAGTGTATTGGTAAGTAACGTCTAGATGACAAGAGTGTATTGGTAAGTAACGTCTAGATGACAAGAGTGTATTGGTAAGTAACGTCTAGATGACAAGAGTGTATTAGTAAGTAACGTCTTGATGACAAGAGTGTATTAGTAATGTCTTGATGACAAGAGTGTATTGGTAAGTAATGTCTAGATGACAAGAGTGTATTGGTAAGTAATGTCTTGATGACAAGAGTGTATTGGTAAGTAACGTCTTGATGACAAGAGTGTATTGGTAAGTAACGTCTAGATGACAAGAGTGTATTGGTAAGTAACGTCTGGATGATAAGAGTGTATTGGTAAGTCTTGTTTAGATGACAAGAGTGTATTGGTAAGTAACGGCTTGATGACAAGAGTATATTGGTAAGTAATGTCTTGATGACAAGAGTGTATTGGTAAGTAACGTCTTGATGACAAGAGTGTATTGGTAAGTAATGTCTAGATGACAAGAGTGTATTGGTAAGTAATGTCTAGATGACAAGAGTGTATTGGTAAGTAACGTCTAGATGACAAGAGTGTATTGGTAAGTAACGTCTAGATGACAAGAGTGTATTGGTAAGTAACGTCTTGATGACAAGAGTGTATTGGTAAGTAACGTCTAGATGACAAGAGTGTATTGGTAAGTAACGTCTAGATGACAAGAGTGTAATAGTAAGTAATGTCTTGATGACAAGAGTGTATTGGTAAGTAATGTCTAGATGACAAGAGTGCATTGGTAAGTAAAATCTTGATGACAAGAGTGTATTGGTAAGTAACGTCTTGATGACAAGAGTGTATTAGTAAGTAACGGCTTGATGACAAGAGTGTATTGGTAAGTAACGTCTAGATGACAAGTGTGTATTTGTAAGTAACGTCTAGATGACAAGATTGTATTGGTAAGTAACGTCTAGATGACAAGAGTGTATTGGTAAGTAACGTCTGGATGAGAAGAGTGTATTGGTAAGTAATGTCTAGATGACAAGAGTGTATTGCTAAGTAATGTCTTGATGACAACAGTGTATTGATAAGTAATGTCTAGATGACAAGAGTGTATTGGTAAGTAACGTCTTGATGACAAGAGTGTATTAGGCAGTAACGTCTTGATGACAAGAGTGTATTGGTAAATAATGTATAGATGACAAGAGTGTATTGGTAAATAATGTCTAGATGACAAGAGTGTATTGGTAAGTAAAGTCTTGATGACAAGAGTGTATTAGTAAGTAACGTCTTGATGACAAGAGTGTATTGGTAAGTAATGTCTAGATGACAAGACTGTATTGGTAAGTAATGTCTCGATGAAAGAGTGTATTGGTAAGAAACGTCCTGATGACAAGAGTGTATTGGTAAGTAATGTCTAGATGACAAGAGTGTATTGGTAAGTAACGTCTAGATGACAAGAGTGTATTGGTAAGTAATGTCTTGATGACAAGAGTGTATTGGTAAGTAACGTCTTGATGACAAGAGTGTATTGGTAAGTAACGTCTTGATGACAAGAGTGTATTAGTAAGTAACGTCTTGATGACAAGAGTGTATTAGTAACTAACATATTGATGACAAGAGTGTATTGGTAAGTAATGTCTAGATGACAAGAGTGTATTGGTAAGTAACGTCTTGATGACAAGAGTGTATTGGTAAGTAACGTCTAGATGACAAGAGTGTATTGGTAAGTAATGTCTAGATGACAAGAGTGTATTGGTAAGTAATGTCTAGATGACAAGAGTGTATTGGTAAGTAATGTCTATATGACAAGAGTGTATTGGTAAGTAATGTCTAGATGACAAGAATGTATTGGTAAGTAACGTCTAGATGACAAGAGTGTATTGGTAAGTAACGTCTAGATGACAAGAGTGTATTGGTAAGTAACGTCTTGATGACAAGAGTGTATTGGTAAGTAACGTCTAGATGACAAGAGTGTATTAGTAAGTAACGTCTAGATGACAAGAGTGTAATAGTAAGTAATGTCTTGATGACAAGAGTGTATTTGTAAGTAATGTCTAGATGACAAGAGTGTATTAGTAAGACAAGAAAAATCTTGATGACAAGAGTGTATTGGTAAGTAACGTCTTGATGACAAGAGTGTATTAGTAAGTAACGGCTTGATGACAAGAGTGTATTGGTAAGTAACGTCTAGATGACAAGTGTGTATTTGTAAGTAACGTCTAGATGACAAGACTGTTTTGGTAAGTAACGTCTGGATGATAAGAGTGTATTGGTAAGTCTTGTTTAGATGACAAGAGTGTATTAGTAAGTAACGGCTTGATGACAAGAGTGTATTGGTAAGTAACGTCTAGATGACAAGTGTGTATTTGTAAGTAACGTCTAGATGACAAGAGTGTATTGGTAAGTAACGTCTGGATGACAAGAGTGTATTGGTAAGTAACGTCTGGATGACAAGAGTGTATTGGTAAGTAATGTCTTGATGACAAGAGTATATTGGTAAGTAACGTCTAGATGACAAGAGTGTATTGGTAAGTAAAGTCTTTATGACAAGAGTGTATTAGTAAGTAACGTCTTGATGACAAGAGTGTATTTCTAACCAATGTCTAGATGACAAGAGTGTATTGGTAAGTAACGTCTGGATGACAAGAGTGTAATAGTAAGTAATGTCTAGATGACAAGAGTGCATTGGTCAGTAAAATCTTGATGACAAGAGTGTATTGGTAAGTAACGTCTTGATGACAAGAGTGTATTAGTAAGTAACGGCTTGATGACAAGAGTGTATTGGTAAGTAACGTCTAGATGACAAGTGTGTATTTGTAAGTAACGTATAGATGACAAGATTGCATTGGTAACTAACGTCTAGATGACAAGACTGTTTTGGTAAGTAACGTCAGGATGATAAGAGTGTATTAGTAAGTAACGTCTTGATGACAAGAGTGTATTGGTAAGTAACGTCTAGATGACAAGTGTGTATTTGTAAGTAATGTCTAGATGACAAGAGTGTATTGGTAAGTAACGTCTAGATGACAAGAGTGTATTGGTAAGTAACGTCTGGATGACAAGAGTGTATTGGTAAGTAACGTCTTGATGACAAGAGTGTATTGGTAAGTAACGTCTAGATGACAAGAGTGTATTGGTAAGTAACGTCTAGATGACAAGTGTGTATTTGTAAGTAACGTATAGATGACAAGATTGCATTGGTAACTAACGTCTAGATGACAAGACTGTTTTGGTAAGTAACGTCAGGATGATAAGAGTGTATTAGTAAGTAACGTTTTGATGACAAGAGTGTATTGGTAAGTAATGTCTTTTGCTGAATAATATTTAAAACGTTTATAATAAAATATAGAATGTTGTACAATAATAAAATACGGTGTATTGTTCATTAAAATAATAACAACAGAAAGTTGTATATAGTTAATGTAATGACTGTGTTTACTACATAACTACTATGTTAACACAAACTTGTATATAGTTAGGGTAATGACTGTGTTTACTGCATAACTACAATGTTAACACAAATTTGTATATAGTTGGGGAAATGAATGTGTTTACTGCATAACTACAATGTTAACACAAACTTGTATATAGTTAGGGTAATGACTGTGTTTACTGCATAACTACAATGTGAACACAAACTTGTATATAGTTAGGGTAATGACTGTGTTTACTGCATAACTACAATGTGAACACAAACTTGTATATAGTTAGGGCAATGACTGTGTTTACTGCAATGTTAACAGAAACCAAAACAAAGATCTTTAATGTCAGTATCTGATCTGGAATCTGAAAATTTATTTTTCTGATAACATTAGAAGTATAATCGTTGTTTGCTAGTTAAGATAAACAAATTGTTTTAACCTAAGCCTTGTGTAAAGTCCGTTAATCCCATATCAGCAAGCTGTTGTTGTTTTTCTGTTTGTTTCTTACAATAAATCACTCTTTGTTTCTGTCACGAGAAGTCCATATCATTAGAGTCAGCGTACATAACTTTCTGTCACGAGAAGTCTATATCATTAGAGTCAGCGAACATAACTTTGTGTCTTTCTTATGTTATAACCAATCTACTGAGCCACTGAAGTTTACACAAATAAGGTACTGGTATCAATAGACGGTTGGCATGTGTATTAAAACATTTATTAAAATAAAGTAGAGTACAGTATTTCAGCTTCTTAGGTCATCTTCAGATTAACGTCTTGGTTTGTTTGTTTGTTTTTTAATTTCGCACAAAGCTACTCGAGGGCTATTTGCGCTAGCCGTCCCTAATTTAGTAGTGTGAGACTAGAGGGAAGGCAGCTAGTCATCATCACCCACCGCCAACTCTTGGGCTACTCTTTTACCAACGAATAGTGGGATTGACCCTCACATTATAACGCCCTCACGGCTGAAAGGGTGAGCATGTTTGGCGCGACGGGGATGCGAACCCGCGACCCTCAAATTACGAGTCGCACGCCTTAACACGCTTGGCTGTGCCGAGCCGCAACGTCTTGGTAGAAACTCTCTCTTTGTTAACCTATGAAGATCGAAACGTTTTTCTCTATTTTATTAAAAGTGTTAACACCCATACCAGCCGTCTTGAGATACACTTTCACTTCAAGTGGGTGTCTTGTCATCGCGAAATAAAGTACTTACGTTTTGAGCCACTGATATTTTCACATTTAGAAGATTTGTGTATCTCCTGTGACATTGAAGCTGCAACAGATGGGACAGTTACCTCATAAGAAATTCAACCATTTAAATATACGCAATTTATCTCATAAGCCTCTCTGTCTACTACAATTTGAATACTTTGACACAGAGGACATTTACCTCGATAAATCACTGAAACTTTAGCATGTAAGACATTTTCTCAATAATTTAAGCTTTAAAAATTGGTTACTTTTCTCCTGAGATATTGAAGCTCTCATTTTTATATGATTATAATATTTTTGAGCCAATAAAGCTTCGACATATAAAGTATTTAACTCCCGAACCACTGAAGCTTTATGATACACTGGTGGCCAAAATCTTAAGGCCAATGAACATAAAGAAAAAAATATGCATTTTGCGTTGCTAGACTCAACCACTTCTTTGAGTAAAGCTTCGAAAGATAAAAATAAGGGAAGGGAAAATAAAAAAAAAAAAACATTTTTAGCGGTTAATAGGGAAAATGTGAACACTATGAAATTAGCCTAAATACTAGCTGGTTAAAAGTTTAAGACCATACTGAAACGAAGCGTTAATCGGTAAACATGTGATGAAATTCAGTCATTTGTGTTCATGCATTAGCGTTGTCAACATCTCCCACTGACATCTCTTGTGTTACATTGGGTAAAAACATGGCAAAGGGAAAAAGTGCTATCGCTGGTGAGATTGGGCATAGTAAAATTGACGGTGCAAATTTCTTAAAAGACCCTGAGGGATACGGAAGGAGAATTTCAAGTGTTCGGCCCAAGAAAATTTCGCCGGCGTTGAGCAGAAGGATTCAATGGGTTGTCCGACAAGTCACCAGCCGATCGTCGAACCAGATTAAGGCCCTTACGGTCGCAGAATGCAGCTTAAGAACAATAAGACGGCATCTACGAGAGAAAGGATTTAAAAACCGTAAACGTCTTCAAAAGCCACGCCTCCTTACACAACATGAAACAGCTCACTTAAACTTTGGTGAGAAGCACCAAACATGGGACGTAGAAAAGTGGACGAAGGTTTTGTTCTCTTATGAGAAAAAACTTAACCTGGATGGTCCAGATGGCTTCCAACGTTACTGGCATCTTAAGGTTATCCCAACCGAGATATTTGCTACACGACACAGTGGAGGAGGTTCCATCATGATCTAGGGTGTCCTCTCCTTCCATGGAACAATGGATTTTTAGGTCATACAGGGGCGTCAAACATCAACTGGTTACCTTGGCATGGTGTACAGAGCATACTTATTGGCAAGGGAAGTCAATAGAAATGGACGTCAATTCCAAATAGTGCATGATCTTTGTGAAGCCATCTTCACCACTTGGAATAACATTCCAGCCAGCCTTCTGCAAACGCTTATATCGACCATGCCAAAGCGAATGTTTGAAGTTATTTGCAATGACGGCCGTGCAACTCACTACTGAGACCTCTTGTTGGGCATTTCCTACCCTGTTTCGGACTTCTTTTTGGTATGGTCCTAAACTTTTGACCAGCTAGTATTTAGGCTCATTTCATAGTGTTCACATTTTCCCTATTAAACGCTAAAAGTTTTTTATTTTTATTTTCCCTTTTCTTATTTTCATCTTTCGAAGCTCTACTCAAATAAGTGGTTGAGTCTAACAACGCAAAATGCATATTTTTTTCTTTATGTTTATTGGCCTTAAGATTTTGGCCGGCAATGTATAAGATACTTAATGATAAGAAATAAAACAACTAACATATAGGGTACTTAACTCCTGAACCATTGGAGCTTTAAGATATAAGGTACTTAACGATAAGAAATAAAAACTACAAGTAAAGTGTACAGATAGTTAAATATAAAACTGATTAATCACCAGATGAATGGAGAGAAGATGTAGTTTAAAAACTTTAAAATATTATTTCTATAATTATGAGTAAAACGAATTAGATAATCTCTACATCATAAAACACGATTAAATGTTAGATTATTTGTACTATTCGAGTACAAATATTAAGTTGTTGGATTAAGTGATTGAGGTTAGGATAATCTCATTAATTAAAAAAAGCAAAATTACGTGATCGAGGTTAGGATAATCTCCATAATTGTAAAACAAAAACAGGATTAAGTGACTGAGTTTAGAATAATCTCTGTAACTTAAAAAAGATATTACAGTGATTAATTGGTCAGGTTGTTTAAATCATGGAGATTATCTCAGGCTTAATTTTATGCATCTTTCATGTGCGCAGGGTCAATCGTTGGTCAGTACTGGCTAGCATCAAGGTCAGATGGAGTTCAAACGTTCGAAGGATTTGCTGTTCATGAGTTTTGGCGAAATACGTCGGAAGATGTTCTGGTTAAAGATGATCCGGAACTGATGGTGATGGCAATAGATGAAAGACTGGGGAAGTGGTGGTACAGAAGTATGTCTATCTTAGGATAAATAACCAGTTCTTTCTTTTCAATTTTAAACAGTTTGATGTTGTTTGTCTTCAATAAATGACTTTGGGTGTCATATGGCTTTCTTTAAAGGATTGTTTGTTTGTTTGTTTTTGAATTTCGCGCAAAGCTACTCGAGGGCTATCTGCGTTAGCCGTCCCTAATTTAGCAATGTAAGACTAGAGGGAAGGCAGCTAGCCATCACCACCCACCGCCAATTCTTGGGCAACTCTTTTACCAACGAATAGTGGGATTGACCGTCACTTTATAACGCTTCCCGGGTGAAAGAGCGAGCATGTTTGGTGCGACAGGGATTCGAACCTACGACCCTCAGATTACGAGTCGAACGCCTTAACCGACCTGGCCATGCCGGGCCGGTTCTTCAAAAGAACAAAATCATTGAACAACAACTGTTTCTTATTGACATTTGAACTTTAAACCAGAAGTATCCTAAAGAGATAACTGCTGGTCATAATAGTGTCACACTTGTACTTTTTCACTAAGTCTCGTGACTTGTGTATTTGTTTACAATTTCTGCATAAATTTTAGGGGAGGTCCCCCCCTCACTCTTATTTTCTTCTATATTTAATGCCTACCGCTATTACAGCGGTAAGTCTATAGATTTACAACGCTCAAACCAGAGGGGTTCGATTCCCCTCAGTGGTCTCAGCAGATAGCCCGATGTGGCTTTGCTATAAGAACACACACACACTCTCTGTTTAATAATTCATGACCCTTTTTATACTTTATTATTTTTAAGTTACTTAATTCGTTACTTCACTTACACAAACCACTTTCCTATCATATTAACTACACAAACTATTAATGAACTTCAACACACACAAGGAACATTTAGCAAAAAAATAAACTCAAACACTACCCATAGAATGAAAAGAACCTAAACACTGACAAATCCCGTATCTACTTGCGGGTTCGCATCCCCGTCGCACCAAACATGCTCGCCCTCTCAGCCATAGGGGCGTTATAATGTGATAGCCAATCCCACTATTCGTTGGTAAAAGAGTAGCCCAAGAGTTGGCGGTGGGTGGTGATGACTAGCTGCCTTCCCTCTAGTCTTACACTGCTAAATTAGGGTCGGCTAGCGCAGATAGCCCTCGAGTAGCTTTGTGCGAAATTCAAAAACAAACAAACAAACCCGTATCTAGAAAATACTAGCGTATCTAGAACATACTAGCGTTCCTCTAACAAAAAACTTAGAAACATTAGCACCTAAATATAGCCTTAACATAGAGACTAGATCTATCTTAATAGCGTAGCCTTTTACACAAGTAAAACAGAAGGTAATTTGAATATTACATTAAAAGAATATCTCCTACGTCCATGAACATGTGAACAGAAAGTTACTATAGTAATAAACATTATCAATAAACATCCAGATGTGACAATTATAAGTTTTGATCATCATCTCAGTAGAAGTGATTCAAATTATTGTTACAACGTCCTTCACATATACAAATTCGTGTGTTTTCTTTACTCTATTTTTTACAACTATGAAGTTAAATAACTTGTTATTCACGCGTATCGACAAGCACACACTCGAAAACCACAACCTGGTTTGTTTACATTTTTAAATACATTTATAAATTATTTTCATATTGTTGATTTAAATCATAAAACTTGTGCTCTTTGTAGCGATTGAAACAACACAGTTGTTTAAGTAAAAATTCTTCCTCAGTATAATTGCTGTAAATTATGTAAATAGTTATTACTATCGTCAACCATTGTAGGCTTAACTTCCCAAGTGTTCAATTGTGGCCTAGGCCTATCACTGTAAAAACCTTCCAAATTTAATCAGTGATGAGGAGAAAACCTACTTGCAGAGAAAAAATCTGTATGTAAAAAAACGGCTCGTTGGGGTTGAGCAAATTTTTATGTAGAGGAGCGAAAAACGACCTTCTTCTGTCATCGTCAGCTTCATAAAGAAAGAAGGAGGTAACTGACGGATAGCTGACCACATGTTTGAAAGCGGTTGTGTAACTGAGTGTAGGAATGTAGAGGGCGTGCTTAGATGTTTGATTATATTTATTAATATAGGTATGAAGGTGTTCCTTTGTATTGGTTTATTTTGGGCTTGAGTTGTTCTATAAGTAAGGCTTCTTTAATTTTGTATTTGTTTATGTTTGTTTATTTAGTATTTGTGTGTTTTCTATTGTTATGTTGTGTTTATTTGATTTGCAGTGTTCGAAAACGTGTGAATGTGACTTTTTATGTTCTTTGAATCTGTTTTCCATTTTTCTACTTGTTTTTCCAATATAAAAATCGTGGCAGTTATCACATTGTATTTTATAAATAATGTTGGTGTTGCGTTTGTCAGTGTAGTTTTTACATAGTATAGACCTTAGTTTTGTGCCAGGTTTTTGAATAAATTTGGTATTAACTGGAATGTCATATTTTGTTACCAGTTTTTGCCACATATATATGGTTATTTGTCTGCTTATGTCAGGAATATATGGTATTCAGCAGTAATGGTTTCGTGATTTTTTGATTCGTGAGATATATTTACTTTTGTTGGTTGATTTTGCTTAATGTCTAGGTGTGTGTGAATAACGTTTTCTACGGTTTGTGAGGAAACTTATTGATGTTAATGAGATATTGTTTTATTTTGTCTAATTCATCGTTAATTTTATCTGGTGGGCATAGTTTTATGAATGTGTTTATTTGGTTTCTTAGTATGTTGAGTTTTTGTTTTGTTTCATGTGCTGAGTCCCAAGAAATGTATAGTCCAGTATGGGTGATTTTTCGGTGGATTTCTGTTTTAAATTGTGTATCGGTTCTTGTAATTTTGAGGTTAAGAAATGATATTTGATTGCTTTCTTCCTGTTCACATGTGAAGTTAATGTTGGGATGTTTGGAGGATGTATCTATAAATAAACCAATACAAAGTAACACCTTTATACCTATATTAATAAATACGATCAAACATCTAAGCATGTCCTCTATATTCCTACACTCAATAACACAACTCCCTTCAAATATGCTGTCAGCTATCGGTCAGTTACCTCTTTCTTTCTTTGTGAACCTGACGATGACCGAATAAGGTCGAAACTTTGTTCGCTCCTCTACATAAAATTTTTCTCAAATCAAACCAGCCGTTTTTAAATACATATTTCACCTCCTAAATTTAGAACTGATGTAGATTAGCATTTTTCAGTGTTACTGGGTTATTATTTTTATCAGTCTTTTACTTTTTTTTTTTTTTAAATCACATTTAGGTCTACTCTCATCACTTATTAGGCTTAGGTCTACATTATTGCTATAACTACCAAGATAATTACATTTAAACCTGTTTAATGTAACGTCCGTTTTCTCGTCATTCTTAATACTTGGTAACTTATGACATTCCAATTGTACTTAACGTTTTCCCCTTTTTTCTTATATATTAGGCAAACTATGATCTGGCAACATTATTTAACTTAAAACAAATCCATAAATGTTTACAGATTTGCACACCACACACAACAAGAAGCACTTAATAACAAATGAACACAACTTCATTTCGCATCGCCATCTTCCGGCTAGTAAAGAACGTTACACTGAGGTTGTCAACTAACTCAGATAAAATATTTTTAAAAGTTCGTTTATCATTTAAAAATTTGTGTTAGGTTATTTTAACTTTTTAATATTTCAAATTTTTTGTAATGCCATTATTGTTAGTCTTAGGTTTATCATCAGAGAGATCATTAACCCTTTAGGCCTAGGCGCGTTTCGCCCTTTGTGTCCCCTTTTCAACGCCTTTGTACTGTTTCTATTGTGTTAATTGCAATCGTACGTTTTAATGTTGCTATCTTCTTAAATGCTACAATGGGTTTATTGTTACTATCTTGCTTTTTGATATTGTATATTTTACTGCATAAAATTAGATTTTGATAGGTAAACCTTTGCCTACCATAAGTCTAATCCAATTGAAAGTAACTTGTGAAGGTTCGGAGATAGATATGAAATACTAATTTAAAAAAAAAATATCTGATTTGAAATCCATAGTTGACATTTTTCTCTCTAAATACACTCCTAGCATAAAAAATATAATTATACGACTTCTACCCATCCCAATATTATCTAAACTTCTTTGATCTTACCAAAAAATAAAGAAATAATTGTGGTTTGTAAACTGATACTGTCATCCGAGTTTGTTTTTTTTCCTTTTCAGTGGAGAAAAGGCAACCCTGGCTAAAGGTGAAACCCCTTACTACTCTCAGAGGGAGCCACATGGTCAAGTTTAAGCCGTCCGATCCTTACATGTGTTGTATGACAAGGCTGCTAGTGAAGGATCAATGTAAGTCTGAAGTAATCGTAAAACTACTTGTGCAAAAATATGTAGATTTTGAACAAACATTTCTTATCATTCACCGTTTAGCCTGTGTATTTAGCGCTAAGAACTTGCCTCTATTTCTTGTCTTTAGTGATAAGTACCAGCTCTAAGAACGTACTTTTGTGTCTTGTGACTAGTGCTAAGTACATCTTCTGTGTTTTGCGTTTAGTGCCAAATACTTTCTTCTGTTGTAAGTGTTTTATACCAATTAATTACTTCCGTAGTTCATAAACTTTACACCTCAGGCTTTTAAAGAAGTATACGACTACTTTAAGCCTTACTTCATAGAAAGGGTAAATCTGATGTGTTTAGATTCATACAAAGCTAAGAGTTTGAGCTGTTGTGTTGCTATAAACACCCCCTTGTCTTAGTCGTGGAGGTTTTATAAAAGTGACAATAAATCTCGTTATTCGGTTCATAGATCCAGAGTGAGCCCTCGTGGCGGTGAATGCTGCTAATTAACTGTCCTCTCTCATTTCAGCATTGATAAAATATTCAATCAACAAGTTTCGCTTTAGCGTGTTTCATCATAAGTTTGAACTTTAGAAAAAAATCCATGTAATTTTTTTTCAGGTGTATTCTAGAAAGTATTAATTCTTTAAGATGTGTAACTCTAGCTATATAGTTAAGAGAGTTAACCAGAAAATTTGAATTATTAAAGGTTTTAGAGAATAAAGAGTAATCCAGAAAGTTCTGATATTTTCGTGGTTCTGAATGTCAGTAAATTAAGTAACTTGTATCTTGACATAGATGAAACATTTCATGTTGCTGTCGTCATATTTTTCCCAACTCTACCCATTTTGCCTTCGCTTGTTGTTCACAAATCTTCAATAAACGTGCTTCAAGAATCCTCTTTAATGATGAAGCTGAATAATCTGTTTGAGCCTTCAACATCCGTATCATCAGTCGACTCAGGTAAGAAATGCTGACAAACACTCAGAATATTTATAACTACCTTAATGGGTTTAAATATATTTTTGGTATCATAGGTTTGCGTAAATGCTGTTTCCCAGTAAGTTGTTGAAACCGGATAACAGTGGTGAGGAAAGATTTGTGTCTACACTGTTACCCAGTAAGTTGTTGAAACCTGACAACAACTATGACCGGAGAGTTGTATCTACACTGTTACCCAGTAAGTTGTTGAAACCTGACAACAACTATGACCGGAGAGTTGTATCTACACTGTTACCCAGTAAGTTGTTGAAACCTGACAACAACTATGACCGGAGATTTGCATCTACACTGTTACCCAGTAAGTTGTTGAAACCTGACAACAACTATGACCGGAGAGTTGTATCTACACTGTTACCCAGTAAGTTGTTGAAACATGACAACAACTATGACCGGAGAGTTGTATCTACACTGTTACCCAGTAAGTTGTTGAAACCTGACAACAACTATGACCGGAGATTTGCATCTACACTGTTACCCAGTAAGTTGTTGAAACCTGACAACAACTATGACCGGAGAGTTGTATCTACACTGTTACCCAGTAAGTTGTTGAAACCTGACAACAACTATGACCGGAGAGTTGTATCTACACTGTTACCCAGTAAGTTGTTGAAACCTGACAACAACTATGACCGGAGATTTGTATCTACACTGTTACCCAGTAAGTTGTTGAAACCTGACAACAACTATGACCGGAGAATTGTGTCTACACTGTTACCCAGTAAGTTGTTGAAACGTGACAACAACTATGACCGGAGAGTTGTGTCTACACTGTTACCCAGTAAGTTGTTGAAACCTGACAACAGTAGTGAAGAAAGATGTCTTTCCCACACTTTTCCCCAATAAGTTCGTGAAACCTGACAACAACTATGACGCCTTTTAACAAAATATTTATTCAAGGACTCACACAAGGGTTAAATAATACCCGTGTTGATGTTTAGATTATAACGAGTTTGATGTCAGATCTATATAGTGATGTTTAGATTATAACGAGTTTGAATGTAAGGTCTATATAATGATTTATTAACAGCCATACATTGTTACTACTCACTCATCCTTTTAATGTCCACTTTTTTGTCCTTCAGTTTATCCGACCACAACAGAACTTTGGATTATGGGAAAATCTTGCAGTGTTTGGAGACGGCACCTGGAGGTTATGAGAGCTTATGTAGATAGACCACTGTGGATGGAGATTAAACACTGTAACCAGACTGGTAGTAACATCGATACACCATTTGAAATTCAGATCAGTGACACCAGGAACAACGGGTGTAGTATACATCCTAAACTTTCGTGTTTCGATATCCATATGAGACAAAACAATTTCTAGATTGTAAATGTATACAAGTAACACAGTTCAAGAAATTTGATAAACAGATCGCTTTTAGAAGATAACACATTTTCTTCATATATAAAGAAACCTGATAACCCAATCCCTTTCAGGAGATGGGCCATCTTTGTTCGGAATAAAGAAACCCGATAATCCAGACCCTTCAGAAGAAGAAACATCTTTTTTTTTAGGGATACAGAAACTCGATAACCTAAGCCCTTTCAGAAGTTGACCCACCTTTGTTTAGATAAAAAGAAACCGATAACTCAAACCCTATCAGAGAATGGGCCAATTTTATACAAGAATAAAGAAGTTCAAATCCTTTGAGAAGATTCATCTTCTTTCTTTAGAGACATTTTTTCTTCTGTTTTAAACCTGGGATTGGCAAATTTGCTCTAATGTCACACATAAGTAAATAAGTTCTCCGATAACGCTGAGACTAACGGACTTCTATAAGAGCTTCCGGCTCATGCGATAGAGATACAATAAATATTAATTAAGTTATTGTTATTAAAAGAATAAACTGAGAATCACAATATATATATATATATATAAAAGTTTGCTCTTCTTAAGGCAGCGTACAAAATAGGTGATGACGTACATCGTCTTGGAACCATGAAAACACAACAAAAGTCCATAGAAAAAACACGTTCATAGTCTTTCATTCTCGGATTTCAGGTTCATTAATCCCATGTATTATAAGAACAGACATCAGAAAAAAAACCCTGATATAATTAGACTGTTTTGTATCTTATAATTTTACCTTGTAAATAAACCTGCAATATGTTATATAACATAGAACTTGAAGACATATTTATAATTTTACCTTGTAAATACACCTGTAATATGTTATATAACATAGAACTTAAAGACATATTTATAATTTTACCTTGTAAATAAACCTGCAATATGTTATATAACATAGAACTTGAAGACATATTTATAATTTTACCTTGTAAATACACCTGTAATATGTTATATAACATAGAACTTAAAGACATATTTATAATTTTACCTTGTAAATAAACCTGCAATATGTTATATAACATAGAACTTAAAGACATATTTATAATTTTACCTTGTAAATAAACCTGCAATATGTTATATAACATAGAACTTAAAGACATATTTATAATTTTACCTTGTAAATAAACCTGCAATATGTTATATAACATAGAACTTAAAGACATATTTATAATTTTACCTTGTAAATAAACCTGCAATATGTTATATAACATAGAACTTAAAGACATATTTATAATTTTACCTTGTAAATAAACCTGCAATATGTTATATAACATAGAACTTGAAGACATATTTATAATTTTACCTTGTAAATAAACCTGTAATATGTTATATAACATAGAACTTAAAGACATATTTATAATTTTACCTTGTAAATAAACCTGCAATATGTTATATAACATAGAACTTAAAGACATATTTATAATTTTACCTTGTAAATAAACCTGCAATATGTTATATAACATAGAACTTGAAGACATATTTATAATTTTACCTTGTAAATAAACCTGCAATATGTTATATAACATAGAACTTAAAGACATATTTATAATTTTACCTTGTAAATAAACCTGCAATATGTTATATAACATAGAACTTAAAGACATATTTATAATTTTACCTTGTAAATAAACCTGCAATATGTTATATAACATAGAACTTAAAGACATATTTATAATTTTACCTTGTAAATAAACCTGCAATATGTTATATAACATAGAACTTAAAGACATATTTATAATTTTACCTTGTAAATAAACCTGCAATATGTTATATAACATAGAACTTAAAGACATATTTATAATTTTACCTTGTAAATAAACCTGCAATATGTTATATAACATAGAACTTAAAGACATATTTATAATTTTACCTTGTAAATAAACCTGCAATATGTTATATAACATAGAACTTAAAGACATATTTATAATTTTACCTTGTAAATAAACCTGCAATATGTTATATAACATAGAACTTAAAGACATATTTATAATTTTACCTTGTAAATAAACCTGCAATATGTTATATAACATAGAACTTAAAGACATATTTATAATTTTACCTTGTAAATAAACCTGCAATATGTTATATAACATAGAACTTAAAGACATATTTATAATTTTACCTTGTAAATAAACCTGCAATATGTTATATAACATAGAACTTAAAGACATATTTATAATTTTACCTTGTAAATAAACCTGCAATATGTTATATAACATAGAACTTAAAGACATATTTATAATTTTACCTTGTAAATAAACCTGCAATATGTTATATAACATAGAACTTAAAGACATATTTATAATTTTACCTTGTAAATAAACCTGCAATATGTTATATAACATAGAACTTAAAGACATATTTATAATTTTACCTTGTAAATAAACCTGCAATATGTTATATAACATAGAACTTAAAGACATATTTATAATTTTACCTTGTAAATAAACCTGCAATATGTTATATAACATAGAACTTAAAGACATATTTATAATTTTACCTTGTAAATAAACCTGCAATATGTTATATAACATAGAACTTAAAGACATATTTATAATTTTACCTTGTAAATAAACCTGCAATATGTTATATAACATAGAACTTAAAGACATATTTATAATTTTACCTTGTAAATAAACCTGCAATATGTTATATAACATAGAACTTAAAGACATATTTATAATTTTACCTTGTAAATAAACCTGCAATATGTTATATAACATAGAACTTAAAGACATATTTATAATTTTACCTTGTAAATAAACCTGCAATATGTTATATAACATAGAACTTAAAGACATATTTATAATTTTACCTTGTAAATAAACCTGCAATATGTTATATAACATAGAACTTAAAGACATATTTATAATTTTACCTTGTAAATAAACCTGCAATATGTTATATAACATAGAACTTAAAGACATATTTATAATTTTACCTTGTAAATAAACCTGCAATATGTTATATAACATAGAACTTAAAGACATATTTATAATTTTACCTTGTAAATAAACCTGCAATATGTTATATAACATAGAACTTAAAGACATATTTATAATTTTACCTTGTAAATAAACCTGCAATATGTTATATAACATAGAACTTAAAGACATATTTATAATTTTACCTTGTAAATAAACCTGCAATATGTTATATAACATAGAACTTAAAGACATATTTATAATTTTACCTTGTAAATAAACCTGCAATATGTTATATAACATAGAACTTAAAGACATATTTATAATTTTACCTTGTAAATAAACCTGCAATATGTTATATAACATAGAACTTAAAGACATATTTATAATTTTACCTTGTAAATAAACCTGCAATATGTTATATAACATAGAACTTAAAGACATATTTATAATTTTACCTTGTAAATAAACCTGCAATATGTTATATAACATAGAACTTAAAGACATATTTATAATTTTACCTTGTAAATAAACCTGCAATATGTTATATAACATAGAACTTAAAGACATATTTATAATTTTACCTTGTAAATAAACCTGCAATATGTTATATAACATAGAACTTAAAGACATATTTATAATTTTACCTTGTAAATAAACCTGCAATATGTTATATAACATAGAACTTAAAGACATATTTATAATTTTACCTTGTAAATAAACCTGCAATATGTTATATAACATAGAACTTAAAGACATATTTATAATTTTACCTTGTAAATAAACCTGCAATATGTTATATAACATAGAACTTAAAGACATATTTATAATTTTACCTTGTAAATAAACCTGCAATATGTTATATAACATAGAACTTAAAGACATATTTATAATTTTACCTTGTAAATAAACCTGCAATATGTTATATAACATAGAACTTAAAGACATATTTATAATTTTACCTTGTAAATAAACCTGCAATATGTTATATAACATAGAACTTAAAGACATATTTATAATTTTACCTTGTAAATAAACCTGCAATATGTTATATAACATAGAACTTAAAGACATATTTATAATTTTACCTTGTAAATAAACCTGCAATATGTTATATAACATAGAACTTAAAGACATATTTATAATTTTACCTTGTAAATAAACCTGCAATATGTTATATAACATAGAACTTAAAGACATATTTATAATTTTACCTTGTAAATAAACCTGCAATATGTTATATAACATAGAACTTAAAGACATATTTATAATTTTACCTTGTAAATAAACCTGCAATATGTTATATAACATAGAACTTAAAGACATATTTATAATTTTACCTTGTAAATAAACCTGCAATATGTTATATAACATAGAACTTAAAGACATATTTATAATTTTACCTTGTAAATAAACCTGCAATATGTTATATAACATAGAACTTAAAGACATATTTATAATTTTACCTTGTAAATAAACCTGCAATATGTTATATAACATAGAACTTAAAGACATATTTATAATTTTACCTTGTAAATAAACCTGCAATATGTTATATAACATAGAACTTAAAGACATATTTATAATTTTACCTTGTAAATAAACCTGCAATATGTTATATAACATAGAACTTAAAGACATATTTATAATTTTACCTTGTAAATAAACCTGCAATATGTTATATAACATAGAACTTAAAGACATATTTATAATTTTACCTTGTAAATAAACCTGCAATATGTTATATAACATAGAACTTAAAGACATATTTATAATTTTACCTTGTAAATAAACCTGCAATATGTTATATAACATAGAACTTAAAGACATATTTATAATTTTACCTTGTAAATAAACCTGCAATATGTTATATAACATAGAACTTAAAGACATATTTATAATTTTACCTTGTAAATAAACCTGCAATATGTTATATAACATAGAACTTAAAGACATATTTATAATTTTACCTTGTAAATAAACCTGCAATATGTTATATAACATAGAACTTAAAGACATATTTATAATTTTACCTTGTAAATAAACCTGCAATATGTTATATAACATAGAACTTAAAGACATATTTATAATTTTACCTTGTAAATAAACCTGCAATATGTTATATAACATAGAACTTAAAGACATATTTATAATTTTACCTTGTAAATAAACCTGCAATATGTTATATAACATAGAACTTAAAGACATATTTATAATTTTACCTTGTAAATAAACCTGCAATATGTTATATAACATAGAACTTAAAGACATATTTATAATTTTACCTTGTAAATAAACCTGCAATATGTTATATAACATAGAACTTAAAGACATATTTATAATTTTACCTTGTAAATAAACCTGCAATATGTTATATAACATAGAACTTAAAGACATATTTATAATTTTACCTTGTAAATAAACCTGCAATATGTTATATAACATAGAACTTAAAGACATATTTATAATTTTACCTTGTAAATAAACCTGCAATATGTTATATAACATAGAACTTAAAGACATATTTATAATTTTACCTTGTAAATAAACCTGCAATATGTTATATAACATAGAACTTAAAGACATATTTATAATTTTACCTTGTAAATAAACCTGCAATATGTTATATAACATAGAACTTAAAGACATATTTATAATTTTACCTTGTAAATAAACCTGCAATATGTTATATAACATAGAACTTAAAGACATATTTATAATTTTACCTTGTAAATAAACCTGCAATATGTTATATAACATAGAACTTAAAGACATATTTATAATTTTACCTTGTAAATAAACCTGCAATATGTTATATAACATAGAACTTAAAGACATATTTATAATTTTACCTTGTAAATAAACCTGCAATATGTTATATAACATAGAACTTAAAGACATATTTATAATTTTACCTTGTAAATAAACCTGCAATATGTTATATAACATAGAACTTAAAGACATATTTATAATTTTACCTTGTAAATAAACCTGCAATATGTTATATAACATAGAACTTAAAGACATATTTATAATTTTACCTTGTAAATAAACCTGCAATATGTTATATAACATAGAACTTAAAGACATATTTATAATTTTACCTTGTAAATAAACCTGCAATATGTTATATAACATAGAACTTAAAGACATATTTATAATTTTACCTTGTAAATAAACCTGCAATATGTTATATAACATAGAACTTAAAGACATATTTATAATTTTACCTTGTAAATAAACCTGCAATATGTTATATAACATAGAACTTAAAGACATATTTATAATTTTACCTTGTAAATAAACCTGCAATATGTTATATAACATAGAACTTAAAGACATATTTATAATTTTACCTTGTAAATAAACCTGCAATATGTTATATAACATAGAACTTAAAGACATATTTATAATTTTACCTTGTAAATAAACCTGCAATA
The DNA here is from genome assembly GCF_004210375.1 of Tachypleus tridentatus. Lineage (NCBI taxonomy): Eukaryota > Metazoa > Arthropoda > Merostomata > Xiphosura > Limulidae > Tachypleus > Tachypleus tridentatus. The sequence continues at coordinate 11,428,343 of NC_134826.1, read as the reverse complement.
TGTTATATAACATAGAACTTAAAGACATATTTATAATTTTACCTTGTAAATAAACCTGCAATATGTTATATAACATAGAACTTAAAGACATATTTATAATTTTACCTTGTAAATAAACCTGCAATATGTTATATAACATAGAACTTAAAGACATATTTATAATTTTACCTTGTAAATAAACCTGCAATATGTTATATAACATAGAACTTAAAGACATATTTATAATTTTACCTTGTAAATAAACCTGCAATATGTTATATAACATAGAACTTAAAGACATATTTATAATTTTACCTTGTAAATAAACCTGCAATATGTTATATAACATAGAACTTAAAGACATATTTATAATTTTACCTTGTAAATAAACCTGCAATATGTTATATAACATAGAACTTAAAGACATATTTATAATTTTACCTTGTAAATAAACCTGCAATATGTTATATAACATAGAACTTAAAGACATATTTATAATTTTACCTTGTAAATAAACCTGCAATATGTTATATAACATAGAACTTAAAGACATATTTATAATTTTACCTTGTAAATAAACCTGCAATATGTTATATAACATAGAACTTAAAGACATATTTATAATTTTACCTTGTAAATAAACCTGCAATATGTTATATAACATAGAACTTAAAGACATATTTATAATTTTACCTTGTAAATAAACCTGCAATATGTTATATAACATAGAACTTAAAGACATATTTATAATTTTACCTTGTAAATAAACCTGCAATATGTTATATAACATAGAACTTAAAGACATATTTATAATTTTACCTTGTAAATAAACCTGCAATATGTTATATAACATAGAACTTAAAGACATATTTATAATTTTACCTTGTAAATAAACCTGCAATATGTTATATAACATAGAACTTAAAGACATATTTATAATTTTACCTTGTAAATAAACCTGCAATATGTTATATAACATAGAACTTAAAGACATATTTATAATTTTACCTTGTAAATAAACCTGCAATATGTTATATAACATAGAACTTAAAGACATATTTATAATTTTACCTTGTAAATAAACCTGCAATATGTTATATAACATAGAACTTAAAGACATATTTATAATTTTACCTTGTAAATAAACCTGCAATATGTTATATAACATAGAACTTAAAGACATATTTATAATTTTACCTTGTAAATAAACCTGCAATATGTTATATAACATAGAACTTAAAGACATATTTATAATTTTACCTTGTAAATAAACCTGCAATATGTTATATAACATAGAACTTAAAGACATATTTATAATTTTACCTTGTAAATAAACCTGCAATATGTTATATAACATAGAACTTAAAGACATATTTATAATTTTACCTTGTAAATAAACCTGCAATATGTTATATAACATAGAACTTAAAGACATATTTATAATTTTACCTTGTAAATAAACCTGCAATATGTTATATAACATAGAACTTAAAGACATATTTATAATTTTACCTTGTAAATAAACCTGCAATATGTTATATAACATAGAACTTAAAGACATATTTATAATTTTACCTTGTAAATAAACCTGCAATATGTTATATAACATAGAACTTAAAGACATATTTATAATTTTACCTTGTAAATAAACCTGCAATATGTTATATAACATAGAACTTAAAGACATATTTATAATTTTACCTTGTAAATAAACCTGCAATATGTTATATAACATAGAACTTAAAGACATATTTATAATTTTACCTTGTAAATAAACCTGCAATATGTTATATAACATAGAACTTAAAGACATATTTATAATTTTACCTTGTAAATAAACCTGCAATATGTTATATAACATAGAACTTAAAGACATATTTATAATTTTACCTTGTAAATAAACCTGCAATATGTTATATAACATAGAACTTAAAGACATATTTATAATTTTACCTTGTAAATAAACCTGCAATATGTTATATAACATAGAACTTAAAGACATATTTATAATTTTACCTTGTAAATAAACCTGCAATATGTTATATAACATAGAACTTAAAGACATATTTATAATTTTACCTTGTAAATAAACCTGCAATATGTTATATAACATAGAACTTAAAGACATATTTATAATTTTACCTTGTAAATAAACCTGCAATATGTTATATAACATAGAACTTAAAGACATATTTATAATTTTACCTTGTAAATAAACCTGCAATATGTTATATAACATAGAACTTAAAGACATATTTATAATTTTACCTTGTAAATAAACCTGCAATATGTTATATAACATAGAACTTAAAGACATATTTATAATTTTACCTTGTAAATAAACCTGCAATATGTTATATAACATAGAACTTAAAGACATATTTATAATTTTACCTTGTAAATAAACCTGCAATATGTTATATAACATAGAACTTAAAGACATATTTATAATTTTACCTTGTAAATAAACCTGCAATATGTTATATAACATAGAACTTAAAGACATATTTATAATTTTACCTTGTAAATAAACCTGCAATATGTTATATAACATAGAACTTAAAGACATATTTATAATTTTACCTTGTAAATAAACCTGCAATATGTTATATAACATAGAACTTAAAGACATATTTATAATTTTACCTTGTAAATAAACCTGCAATATGTTATATAACATAGAACTTAAAGACATATTTATAATTTTACCTTGTAAATAAACCTGCAATATGTTATATAACATAGAACTTAAAGACATATTTATAATTTTACCTTGTAAATAAACCTGCAATATGTTATATAACATAGAACTTAAAGACATATTTATAATTTTACCTTGTAAATAAACCTGCAATATGTTATATAACATAGAACTTAAAGACATATTTATAATTTTACCTTGTAAATAAACCTGCAATATGTTATATAACATAGAACTTAAAGACATATTTATAATTTTACCTTGTAAATAAACCTGCAATATGTTATATAACATAGAACTTAAAGACATATTTATAATTTTACCTTGTAAATAAACCTGCAATATGTTATATAACATAGAACTTAAAGACATATTTATAATTTTACCTTGTAAATAAACCTGCAATATGTTATATAACATAGAACTTAAAGACATATTTATAATTTTACCTTGTAAATAAACCTGCAATATGTTATATAACATAGAACTTAAAGACATATTTATAATTTTACCTTGTAAATAAACCTGCAATATGTTATATAACATAGAACTTAAAGACATATTTATAATTTTACCTTGTAAATAAACCTGCAATATGTTATATAACATAGAACTTAAAGACATATTTATAATTTTACCTTGTAAATAAACCTGCAATATGTTATATAACATAGAACTTAAAGACATATTTATAATTTTACCTTGTAAATAAACCTGCAATATGTTATATAACATAGAACTTAAAGACATATTTATAATTTTACCTTGTAAATAAACCTGCAATATGTTATATAACATAGAACTTAAAGACATATTTATAATTTTACCTTGTAAATAAACCTGCAATATGTTATATAACATAGAACTTAAAGACATATTTATAATTTTACCTTGTAAATAAACCTGCAATATGTTATATAACATAGAACTTAAAGACATATTTATAATTTTACCTTGTAAATAAACCTGCAATATGTTATATAACATAGAACTTAAAGACATATTTATAATTTTACCTTGTAAATAAACCTGCAATATGTTATATAACATAGAACTTAAAGACATATTTATAATTTTACCTTGTAAATAAACCTGCAATATGTTATATAACATAGAACTTAAAGACATATTTATAATTTTACCTTGTAAATAAACCTGCAATATGTTATATAACATAGAACTTAAAGACATATTTATAATTTTACCTTGTAAATAAACCTGCAATATGTTATATAACATAGAACTTAAAGACATATTTATAATTTTACCTTGTAAATAAACCTGCAATATGTTATATAACATAGAACTTAAAGACATATTTATAATTTTACCTTGTAAATAAACCTGCAATATGTTATATAACATAGAACTTAAAGACATATTTATAATTTTACCTTGTAAATAAACCTGCAATATGTTATATAACATAGAACTTAAAGACATATTTATAATTTTACCTTGTAAATAAACCTGCAATATGTTATATAACATAGAACTTAAAGACATATTTATAATTTTACCTTGTAAATAAACCTGCAATATGTTATATAACATAGAACTTAAAGACATATTTATAATTTTACCTTGTAAATAAACCTGCAATATGTTATATAACATAGAACTTAAAGACATATTTATAATTTTACCTTGTAAATAAACCTGCAATATGTTATATAACATAGAACTTAAAGACATATTTATAATTTTACCTTGTAAATAAACCTGCAATATGTTATATAACATAGAACTTAAAGACATATTTATAATTTTACCTTGTAAATAAACCTGCAATATGTTATATAACATAGAACTTAAAGACATATTTATAATTTTACCTTGTAAATAAACCTGCAATATGTTATATAACATAGAACTTAAAGACATATTTATAATTTTACCTTGTAAATAAACCTGCAATATGTTATATAACATAGAACTTAAAGACATATTTATAATTTTACCTTGTAAATAAACCTGCAATATGTTATATAACATAGAACTTAAAGACATATTTATAATTTTACCTTGTAAATAAACCTGCAATATGTTATATAACATAGAACTTAAAGACATATTTATAATTTTACCTTGTAAATAAACCTGCAATATGTTATATAACATAGAACTTAAAGACATATTTATAATTTTACCTTGTAAATAAACCTGCAATATGTTATATAACATAGAACTTAAAGACATATTTATAATTTTACCTTGTAAATAAACCTGCAATATGTTATATAACATAGAACTTAAAGACATATTTATAATTTTACCTTGTAAATAAACCTGCAATATGTTATATAACATAGAACTTAAAGACATATTTATAATTTTACCTTGTAAATAAACCTGCAATATGTTATATAACATAGAACTTAAAGACATATTTATAATTTTACCTTGTAAATAAACCTGCAATATGTTATATAACATAGAACTTAAAGACATATTTATAATTTTACCTTGTAAATAAACCTGCAATATGTTATATAACATAGAACTTAAAGACATATTTATAATTTTACCTTGTAAATAAACCTGCAATATGTTATATAACATAGAACTTAAAGACATATTTATAATTTTACCTTGTAAATAAACCTGCAATATGTTATATAACATAGAACTTAAAGACATATTTATAATTTTACCTTGTAAATAAACCTGCAATATGTTATATAACATAGAACTTAAAGACATATTTATAATTTTACCTTGTAAATAAACCTGCAATATGTTATATAACATAGAACTTAAAGACATATTTATAATTTTACCTTGTAAATAAACCTGCAATATGTTATATAACATAGAACTTAAAGACATATTTATAATTTTACCTTGTAAATAAACCTGCAATATGTTATATAACATAGAACTTAAAGACATATTTATAATTTTACCTTGTAAATAAACCTGCAATATGTTATATAACATAGAACTTAAAGACATATTTATAATTTTACCTTGTAAATAAACCTGCAATATGTTATATAACATAGAACTTAAAGACATATTTATAATTTTACCTTGTAAATAAACCTGCAATATGTTATATAACATAGAACTTAAAGACATATTTATAATTTTACCTTGTAAATAAACCTGCAATATGTTATATAACATAGAACTTAAAGACATATTTATAATTTTACCTTGTAAATAAACCTGCAATATGTTATATAACATAGAACTTAAAGACATATTTATAATTTTAGTAAATAAACATAGAACTTAAAGACATATTTATAATTTTACCTTGTAAATAAACCTGCAATATGTTATATAACATAGAACTTAAAGACATATTTATAATTTTACCTTGTAAATAAACCTGCAATATGTTATATAACATAGAACTTAAAGACATATTTATAATTTTACCTTGTAAATAAACCTGCAATATGTTATATAACATAGAACTTAAAGACATATTTATAATTTTACCTTGTAAATAAACCTGCAATATGTTATATAACATAGAACTTAAAGACATATTTATAATTTTACCTTGTAAATAAACCTGCAATATGTTATATAACATAGAACTTAAAGACATATTTATAATTTTACCTTGTAAATAAACCTGCAATATGTTATATAACATAGAACTTAAAGACATATTTATAATTTTACCTTGTAAATAAACCTGCAATATGTTATATAACATAGAACTTAAAGACATATTTATAATTTTACCTTGTAAATAAACCTGCAATATGTTATATAACATAGAACTTAAAGACATATTTATAATTTTACCTTGTAAATAAACCTGCAATATGTTATATAACATAGAACTTAAAGACATATTTATAATTTTACCTTGTAAATAAACCTGCAATATGTTATATAACATAGAACTTAAAGACATATTTATAATTTTACCTTGTAAATAAACCTGCAATATGTTATATAACATAGAACTTAAAGACATATTTATAATTTTACCTTGTAAATAAACCTGCAATATGTTATATAACATAGAACTTAAAGACATATTTATAATTTTACCTTGTAAATAAACCTGCAATATGTTATATAACATAGAACTTAAAGACATATTTATAATTTTACCTTGTAAATAAACCTGCAATATGTTATATAACATAGAACTTAAAGACATATTTATAATTTTACCTTGTAAATAAACCTGCAATATGTATGTTATATAACATAGAACTTAAAGACATATTTATAATTTTACCTTGTAAATAAACCTGCAATATGTTATATAACATAGAACTTAAAGACATATTTATAATTTTACCTTGTAAATAAACCTGCAATATGTTATATAACATAGAACTTAAAGACATATTTATAATTTTACCTTGTAAATAAACCTGCAATATGTTATATAACATAGAACTTAAAGACATATTTATAATTTTACCTTGTAAATAAACCTGCAATATGTTATATAACATAGAACTTAAAGACATATTTATAATTTTACCTTGTAAATAAACCTGCAATATGTTATATAACATAGAACTTAAAGACATATTTATAATTTTACCTTGTAAATAAACCTGCAATATGTTATATAACATAGAACTTAAAGACATATTTATAATTTTACCTTGTAAATAAACTGCAATATGTTATATAACATGAACTTATATTTATAATTTTACCTTGTAAATAAACCTGCAATATGTTATATAACATAGAACTTAAAGACATATTTATAATTTTACCTTGTAAATAAACCTGCAATATGTTATATAACATAGAACTTAAAGACATATTTATAATTTTACCTTGTAAATAAACCTGCAATATGTTATATAACATAGAACTTAAAGACATATTTATAATTTTACCTTGTAAATAAACCTGCAATATGTTATATAACATAGAACTTAAAGACATATTTATAATTTTACCTTGTAAATAAACCTGCAATATGTTATATAACATAGAACTTAAAGACATATTTATAATTTTACCTTGTAAATAAACCTGCAATATGTTATATAACATAGAACTTAAAGACATATTTATAATTTTACCTTGTAAATAAACCTGCAATATGTTATATAACATAGAACTTAAAGACATATTTATAATTTTACCTTGTAAATAAACCTGCAATATGTTATATAACATAGAACTTAAAGACATATTTATAATTTTACCTTGTAAATAAACCTGCAATATGTTATATAACATAGAACTTAAAGACATATTTATAATTTTACCTTGTAAATAAACCTGCAATATGTTATATAACATAGAACTTAAAGACATATTTATAATTTTACCTTGTAAATAAACCTGCAATATGTTATATAACATAGAACTTAAAGACATATTTATAATTTTACCTTGTAAATAAACCTGCAATATGTTATATAACATAGAACTTAAAGACATATTTATAATTTTACCTTGTAAATAAACCTGCAATATGTTATATAACATAGAACTTAAAGACATATTTATAATTTTACCTTGTAAATAAACCTGCAATATGTTATATAACATAGAACTTAAAGACATATTTATAATTTTACCTTGTAAATAAACCTGCAATATGTTATATAACATAGAACTTAAAGACATATTTATAATTTTACCTTGTAAATAAACCTGCAATATGTTATATAACATAGAACTTAAAGACATATTTATAATTTTACCTTGTAAATAAACCTGCAATATGTTATATAACATAGAACTTAAAGACATATTTATAATTTTACCTTGTAAATAAACCTGCAATATGTTATATAACATAGAACTTAAAGACATATTTATAATTTTACCTTGTAAATAAACCTGCAATATGTTATTATATAACATATTTATAATTTTAGTAAATAAACAATATGTTATTAAAGACATATTTATAATTTTACCTTGTAAATAAACCTGCAATATGTTATATAACATAGAACTTAAAGACATATTTATAATTTTACCTTGTAAATAAACCTGCAATATGTTATATAACATAGAACTTAAAGACATATTTATAATTTTACCTTGTAAATAAACCTGCAATATGTTATATAACATAGAACTTAAAGACATATTTATAATTTTACCTTGTAAATAAACCTGCAATATGTTATATAACATAGAACTTAAAGACATATTTATAATTTTACCTTGTAAATAAACCTGCAATATGTTATATAACATAGAACTTAAAGACATATTTATAATTTTACCTTGTAAATAAACCTGCAATATGTTATATAACATAGAACTTAAAGACATATTTATAATTTTACCTTGTAAATAAACCTGCAATATGTTATATAACATAGAACTTAAAGACATATTTATAATTTTACCTTGTAAATAAACCTGCAATATGTTATATAACATAGAACTTAAAGACATATTTATAATTTTACCTTGTAAATAAACCTGCAATATGTTATATAACATAGAACTTAAAGACATATTTATAATTTTACCTTGTAAATAAACCTGCAATATGTTATATAACATAGAACTTAAAGACATATTTATAATTTTACCTTGTAAATAAACCTGCAATATGTTATATAACATAGAACTTAAAGACATATTTATAATTTTACCTTGTAAATAAACCTGCAATATGTTATATAACATAGAACTTAAAGACATATTTATAATTTTACCTTGTAAATAAACCTGCAATATGTTATATAACATAGAACTTAAAGACATATTTATAATTTTACCTTGTAAATAAACCTGCAATATGTTATATAACATAGAACTTAAAGACATATTTATAATTTTACCTTGTAAATAAACCTGCAATATGTTATATAACATAGAACTTAAAGACATATTTATAATTTTACCTTGTAAATAAACCTGCAATATGTTATATAACATAGAACTTAAAGACATATTTATAATTTTACCTTGTAAATAAACCTGCAATATGTTATATAACATAGAACTTAAAGACATATTTATAATTTTACCTTGTAAATAAACCTGCAATATGTTATATAACATAGAACTTAAAGACATATTTATAATTTTACCTTGTAAATAAACCTGCAATATGTTATATAACATAGAACTTAAAGACATATTTATAATTTTACCTTGTAAATAAACCTGCAATATGTTATATAACATAGAACTTAAAGACATATTTATAATTTTACCTTGTAAATAAACCTGCAATATGTTATATAACATAGAACTTAAAGACATATTTATAATTTTACCTTGTAAATAAACCTGCAATATGTTATATAACATAGAACTTAAAGACATATTTATAATTTTACCTTGTAAATAAACCTGCAATATGTTATATAACATAGAACTTAAAGACATATTTATAATTTTACCTTGTAAATAAACCTGCAATATGTTATATAACATAGAACTTAAAGACATATTTATAATTTTACCTTGTAAATAAACCTGCAATATGTTATATAACATAGAACTTAAAGACATATTTATAATTTTACCTTGTAAATAAACCTGCAATATTTTATATAAATAAACCTGCAATATGAACTTAAAGACATATTTATAATTTTACCTTGTAAATAAACCTGCAATATGTTATATAACATAGAACTTAAAGACATATTTATAATTTTACCTTGTAAATAAACCTGCAATATGTTATATAACATAGAACTTAAAGACATATTTATAATTTTACCTTGTAAATAAACCTGCAATATGTTATATAACATAGAACTTAAAGACATATTTATAATTTTACCTTGTAAATAAACCTGCAATATGTTATATAACATAGAACTTAAAGACATATTTATAATTTTACCTTGTAAATAAACCTGCAATATGTTATATAACATAGAACTTAAAGACATATTTATAATTTTACCTTGTAAATAAACCTGCAATATGTTATATAACATAGAACTTAAAGACATATTTATAATTTTACCTTGTAAATAAACCTGCAATATGTTATATAACATAGAACTTAAAGACATATTTATAATTTTACCTTGTAAATAAACCTGCAATATGTTATATAACATAGAACTTAAAGACATATTTATAATTTTACCTTGTAAATAAACCTGCAATATGTTATATAACATAGAACTTAAAGACATATTTATAATTTTACCTTGTAAATAAACCTGCAATATGTTATATAACATAGAACTTAAAGACATATTTATAATTTTACCTTGTAAATAAACCTGCAATATGTTATATAACATAGAACTTAAAGACATATTTATAATTTTACCTTGTAAATAAACCTGCAATATGTTATATAACATAGAACTTAAAGACATATTTATAATTTTACCTTGTAAATAAACCTGCAATATGTTATATAACATAGAACTTAAAGACATATTTATAATTTTACCTTGTAAATAAACCTGCAATATGTTATATAACATAGAACTTAAAGACATATTTATAATTTTACCTTGTAAATAAACCTGCAATATGTTATATAACATAGAACTTAAAGACATATTTATAATTTTACCTTGTAAATAAACCTGCAATATGTTATATAACATAGAACTTAAAGACATATTTATAATTTTACCTTGTAAATAAACCTGCAATATGTTATATAACATAGAACTTAAAGACATATTTATAATTTTACCTTGTAAATAAACCTGCAATATGTTATATAACATAGAACTTAAAGACATATTTATAATTTTACCTTGTAAATAAACCTGCAATATGTTATATAACATAGAACTTAAAGACATATTTATAATTTTACCTTGTAAATAAACCTGCAATATGTTATATAACATAGAACTTAAAGACATATTTATAATTTTACCTTGTAAATAAACCTGCAATATGTTATATAACATAGAACTTAAAGACATATTTATAATTTTACCTTGTAAATAAACCTGCAATATGTTATATAACATAGAACTTAAAGACATATTTATAATTTTACCTTGTAAATAAACCTGCAATATGTTATATAACATAGAACTTAAAGACATATTTATAATTTTACCTTGTAAATAAACCTGCAATATGTTATATAACATAGAACTTAAAGACATATTTATAATTTTACCTTGTAAATAAACCTGCAATATGTTATATAACATAGAACTTAAAGACATATTTATAATTTTACCTTGTAAATAAACCTGCAATATGTTATATAACATAGAACTTAAAGACATATTTATAATTTTACCTTGTAAATAAACCTGCAATATGTTATATAACATAGAACTTAAAGACATATTTATAATTTTACCTTGTAAATAAACCTGCAATATGTTATATAACATAGAACTTAAAGACATATTTATAATTTTACCTTGTAAATAAACCTGCAATATGTTATATAACATAGAACTTAAAGACATATTTATAATTTTACCTTGTAAATAAACCTGCAATATGTTATATAACATAGAACTTAAAGACATATTTATAATTTTACCTTGTAAATAAACCTGCAATATGTTATATAACATAGAACTTAAAGACATATTTATAATTTTACCTTGTAAATAAACCTGCAATATGTTATATAACATAGAACTTAAAGACATATTTATAATTTTACCTTGTAAATAAACCTGCAATATGTTATATAACATAGAACTTAAAGACATATTTATAATTTTACCTTGTAAATAAACCTGCAATATGTTATATAACATAGAACTTAAAGACATATTTATAATTTTACCTTGTAAATAAACCTGCAATATGTTATATAACATAGAACTTAAAGACATATTTATAATTTTACCTTGTAAATAAACCTGCAATATGTTATATAACATAGAACTTAAAGACATATTTATAATTTTACCTTGTAAATAAACCTGCAATATGTTATATAACATAGAACTTAAAGACATATTTATAATTTTACCTTGTAAATAAACCTGCAATATGTTATATAACATAGAACTTAAAGACATATTTATAATTTTACCTTGTAAATAAACCTGCAATATGTTATATAACATAGAACTTAAAGACATATTTATAATTTTACCTTGTAAATAAACCTGCAATATGTTATATAACATAGAACTTAAAGACATATTTATAATTTTACCTTGTAAATAAACCTGCAATATGTTATATAACATAGAACTTAAAGACATATTTATAATTTTACCTTGTAAATAAACCTGCAATATGTTATATAACATAGAACTTAAAGACATATTTATAATTTTACCTTGTAAATAAACCTGCAATATGTTATATAACATAGAACTTAAAGACATATTTATAATTTTACCTTGTAAATAAACCTGCAATATGTTATATAACATAGAACTTAAAGACATATTTATAATTTTACCTTGTAAATAAACCTGCAATATGTTATATAACATAGAACTTAAAGACATATTTATAATTTTACCTTGTAAATAAACCTGCAATATGTTATATAACATAGAACTTAAAGACATATTTATAATTTTACCTTGTAAATAAACCTGCAATATGTTATATAACATAGAACTTAAAGACATATTTATAATTTTACCTTGTAAATAAACCTGCAATATGTTATATAACATAGAACTTAAAGACATATTTATAATTTTACCTTGTAAATAAACCTGCAATATGTTATATAACATAGAACTTAAAGACATATTTATAATTTTACCTTGTAAATAAACCTGCAATATGTTATATAACATAGAACTTAAAGACATATTTATAATTTTACCTTGTAAATAAACCTGCAATATGTTATATAACATAGAACTTAAAGACATATTTATAATTTTACCTTGTAAATAAACCTGCAATATGTTATATAACATAGAACTTAAAGACATATTTATAATTTTACCTTGTAAATAAACCTGCAATATGTTATATAACATAGAACTTAAAGACATATTTATAATTTTACCTTGTAAATAAACCTGCAATATGTTATATAACATAGAACTTAAAGACATATTTATAATTTTACCTTGTAAATAAACCTGCAATATGTTATATAACATAGAACTTAAAGACATATTTATAATTTTACCTTGTAAATAAACCTGCAATATGTTATATAACATAGAACTTAAAGACATATTTATAATTTTACCTTGTAAATAAACCTGCAATATGTTATATAACATAGAACTTAAAGACATATTTATAATTTTACCTTGTAAATAAACCTGCAATATGTTATATAACATAGAACTTAAAGACATATTTATAATTTTACCTTGTAAATAAACCTGCAATATGTTATATAACATAGAACTTAAAGACATATTTATAATTTTACCTTGTAAATAAACCTGCAATATGTTATATAACATAGAACTTAAAGACATATTTATAATTTTACCTTGTAAATAAACCTGCAATATGTTATATAACATAGAACTTAAAGACATATTTATAATTTTACCTTGTAAATAAACCTGCAATATGTTATATAACATAGAACTTAAAGACATATTTATAATTTTACCTTGTAAATAAACCTGCAATATGTTATATAACATAGAACTTAAAGACATATTTATAATTTTACCTTGTAAATAAACCTGCAATATGTTATATAACATAGAACTTAAAGACATATTTATAATTTTACCTTGTAAATAAACCTGCAATATGTTATATAACATAGAACTTAAAGACATATTTATAATTTTACCTTGTAAATAAACCTGCAATATGTTATATAACATAGAACTTAAAGACATATTTATAATTTTACCTTGTAAATAAACCTGCAATATGTTATATAACATAGAACTTAAAGACATATTTATAATTTTACCTTGTAAATAAACCTGCAATATGTTATATAACATAGAACTTAAAGACATATTTATAATTTTACCTTGTAAATAAACCTGCAATATGTTATATAACATAGAACTTAAAGACATATTTATAATTTTACCTTGTAAATAAACCTGCAATATGTTATATAACATAGAACTTAAAGACATATTTATAATTTTACCTTGTAAATAAACCTGCAATATGTTATATAACATAGAACTTAAAGACATATTTATAATTTTACCTTGTAAATAAACCTGCAATATGTTATATAACATATAACTTGACTTAAACATATTTATAATTTTACCTTGTAAATATAATATGTTATATAGAACTTAAAGACATATTTATAATTTTACCTTGTAAATAAACCTGCAATATGTTATATAACATAGAACTTAAAGACATATTTATAATTTTACCTTGTAAATAAACCTGCAATATGTTATATAACATAGAACTTAAAGACATATTTATAATTTTACCTTGTAAATAAACCTGCAATATGTTATATAACATAGAACTTAAAGACATATTTATAATTTTACCTTGTAAATAAACCTGCAATATGTTATATAACATAGAACTTAAAGACATATTTATAATTTTACCTTGTAAATAAACCTGCAATATGTTATATAACATAGAACTTAAAGACATATTTATAATTTTACCTTGTAAATAAACCTGCAATATGTTATATAACATAGAACTTAAAGACATATTTATAATTTTACCTTGTAAATAAACCTGCAATATGTTATATAACATAGAACTTAAAGACATATTTATAATTTTACCTTGTAAATAAACCTGCAATATGTTATATAACATAGAACTTAAAGACATATTTATAATTTTACCTTGTAAATAAACCTGCAATATGTTATATAACATAGAACTTAAAGACATATTTATAATTTTACCTTGTAAATAAACCTGCAATATGTTATATAACATAGAAAAGACATATTTATAATTTTACCTTGTAAATAAACTGCAATATGTTATATAACATAGAACTTAAAGACATATTTATAATTTTACCTTGTAAAAACCTGCAATATGTTATATAACATAGAACTTAAAGACATATTTATAATTTTACCTTGTAAATAAACCTGCAATATGTTATATAACATAGAACTTAAAGACATATTTATAATTTTACCTTGTAAATAAACCTGCAATATGTTATATAACATAGAACTTAAAGACATATTTATAATTTTACCTTGTAAATAAACCTGCAATATGTTATATAACATAGAACTTAAAGACATATTTATAATTTTACCTTGTAAATAAACCTGCAATATGTTATATAACATAGAACTTAAAGACATATTTATAATTTTACCTTGTAAATAAACCTGCAATATGTTATATAACATAGAACTTAAAGACATATTTATAATTTTACCTTGTAAATAAACCTGCAATATGTTATATAACATAGAACTTAAAGACATATTTATAATTTTACCTTGTAAATAAACCTGCAATATGTTATATAACATAGAACTTAAAGACATATTTATAATTTTACCTTGTAAATAAACCTGCAATATGTTATATAACATAGAACTTAAAGACATATTTATAATTTTACCTTGTAAATAAACCTGCAATATGTTATATAACATAGAACTTAAAGACATATTTATAATTTTACCTTGTAAATAAACCAATATGTTATATAACATAGAACTTAAAGACATATTTATAATTTTACCTTGTAAATAAACCTGCAATATGTTATATAACATAGAACTTAAAGACATATTTATAATTTTACCTTGTAAATAAACCTGCAATATGTTATATAACATAGAACTTAAAGACATATTTATAATTTTACCTTGTAAATAAACCTGCAATATGTTATATAACATAGAACTTAAAGACATATTTATAATTTTACCTTGTAAATAAACCTGCAATATGTTATATAACATAGAACTTAAAGACATATTTATAATTTTACCTTGTAAATAAACCTGCAATATGTTATATAACATAGAACTTAAAGACATATTTATAATTTTACCTTGTAAATAAACCTGCAATATGTTATATAACATAGAACTTAAAGACATATTTATAATTTTACCTTGTAAATAAACCTGCAATATGTTATATAACATAGAACTTAAAGACATATTTATAATTTTACCTTGTAAATAAACCTGCAATATGTTATATAACATAGAACTTAAAGACATATTTATAATTTTACCTTGTAAATAAACCTGCAATATGTTATATAACATAGAACTTAAAGACATATTTATAATTTTACCTTGTAAATAAACCTGCAATATGTTATATAACATAGAACTTAAAGACATATTTATAATTTTACCTTGTAAATAAACCTGCAATATGTTATATAACATAGAACTTAAAGACATATTTATAATTTTACCTTGTAAATAAACCTGCAATATGTTATATAACATAGAACTTAAAGACATATTTATAATTTTACCTTGTAAATAAACCTGCAATATGTTATATAACATAGAACTTAAAGACATATTTATAATTTTACCTTGTAAATAAACCTGCAATATGTTATATAACATAGAACTTAAAGACATATTTATAATTTTACCTTGTAAATAAACCTGCAATATGTTATATAACATAGAACTTAAAGACATATTTATAATTTTACCTTGTAAATAAACCTGCAATATGTTATATAACATAGAACTTAAAGACATATTTATAATTTTACCTTGTAAATAAACCTGCAATATGTTATATAACATAGAACTTAAAGACATATTTATAATTTTACCTTGTAAATAAACCTGCAATATGTTATATAACATAGAACTTAAAGACATATTTATAATTTTACCTTGTAAATAAACCTGCAATATGTTATATAACATAGAACTTAAAGACATATTTATAATTTTACCTTGTAAATAAACCTGCAATATGTTATATAACATAGAACTTAAAGACATATTTATAATTTTACCTTGTAAATAAACCTGCAATATGTTATATAACATAGAACTTAAAGACATATTTATAATTTTACCTTGTAAATAAACCTGCAATATGTTATATAACATAGAACTTAAAGACATATTTATAATTTTACCTTGTAAATAAACCTGCAATATGTTATATAACATAGAACTTAAAGACATATTTATAATTTTACCTTGTAAATAAACCTGCAATATGTTATATAACATAGAACTTAAAGACATATTTATAATTTTACCTTGTAAATAAACCTGCAATATGTTATATAACATAGAACTTAAAGACATATTTATAATTTTACCTTGTAAATAAACCTGCAATATGTTATATAACATAGAACTTAAAGACATATTTATAATTTTACCTTGTAAATAAACCTGCAATATGTTATATAACATAGAACTTAAAGACATATTTATAATTTTACCTTGTAAATAAACCTGCAATATGTTATATAACATAGAACTTAAAGACATATTTATAATTTTACCTTGTAAATAAACCTGCAATATGTTATATAACATAGAACTTAAAGACATATTTATAATTTTACCTTGTAAATAAACCTGCAATATGTTATATAACATAGAACTTAAAGACATATTTATAATTTTACCTTGTAAATAAACCTGCAATATGTTATATAACATAGAACTTAAAGACATATTTATAATTTTACCTTGTAAATAAACCTGCAATATGTTATATAACATAGAACTTAAAGACATATTTATAATTTTACCTTGTAAATAAACCTGCAATATGTTATATAACATAGAACTTAAAGACATATTTATAATTTTACCTTGTAAATAAACCTGCAATATGTTATATAACATAGAACTTAAAGACATATTTATAATTTTACCTTGTAAATAAACCTGCAATATGTTATATAACATAGAACTTAAAGACATATTTATAATTTTACCTTGTAAATAAACCTGCAATATGTTATATAACATAGAACTTAAAGACATATTTATAATTTTACCTTGTAAATAAACCTGCAATATGTTATATAACATAGAACTTAAAGACATATTTATAATTTTACCTTGTAAATAAACCTGCAATATGTTATATAACATAGAACTTAAAGACATATTTATAATTTTACCTTGTAAATAAACCTGCAATATGTTATATAACATAGAACTTAAAGACATATTTATAATTTTACCTTGTAAATAAACCTGCAATATGTTATATAACATAGAACTTAAAGACATATTTATAATTTTACCTTGTAAATAAACCTGCAATATGTTATATAACATAGAACTTAAAGACATATTTATAATTTTACCTTGTAAATAAACCTGCAATATGTTATATAACATAGAACTTAAAGACATATTTATAATTTTACCTTGTAAATAAACCTGCAATATGTTATATAACATAGAACTTAAAGACATATTTATAATTTTACCTTGTAAATAAACCTGCAATATGTTATATAACATAGAACTTAAAGACATATTTATAATTTTACCTTGTAAATAAACCTGCAATATGTTATATAACATAGAACTTAAAGACATATTTATAATTTTACCTTGTAAATAAACCTGCAATATGTTATATAACATAGAACTTAAAGACATATTTATAATTTTACCTTGTAAATAAACCTGCAATATGTTATATAACATAGAACTTAAAGACATATTTATAATTTTACCTTGTAAATAAACCTGCAATATGTTATATAACATAGAACTTAAAGACATATTTATAATTTTACCTTGTAAATAAACCTGCAATATGTTATATAACATAGAACTTAAAGACATATTTATAATTTTACCTTGTAAATAAACCTGCAATATGTTATATAACATAGAACTTAAAGACATATTTATAATTTTACCTTGTAAATAAACCTGCAATATGTTATATAACATAGAACTTAAAGACATATTTATAATTTTACCTTGTAAATAAACCTGCAATATGTTATATAACATAGAACTTAAAGACATATTTATAATTTTACCTTGTAAATAAACCTGCAATATGTTATATAACATAGAACTTAAAGACATATTTATAATTTTACCTTGTAAATAAACCTGCAATATGTTATATAACATAGAACTTAAAGACATATTTATAATTTTACCTTGTAAATAAACCTGCAATATGTTATATAACATAGAACTTAAAGACATATTTATAATTTTACCTTGTAAATAAACCTGCAATATGTTATATAACATAGAACTTAAAGACATATTTATAATTTTACCTTGTAAATAAACCTGCAATATGTTATATAACATAGAACTTAAAGACATATTTATAATTTTACCTTGTAAATAAACCTGCAATATGTTATATAACATAGAACTTAAAGACATATTTATAATTTTACCTTGTAAATAAACCTGCAATATGTTATATAACATAGAACTTAAAGACATATTTATAATTTTACCTTGTAAATAAACCTGCAATATGTTATATAACATAGAACTTAAAGACATATTTATAATTTT
This sequence comes from Tachypleus tridentatus, assembly GCF_004210375.1. Classification (NCBI taxonomy): domain Eukaryota; kingdom Metazoa; phylum Arthropoda; class Merostomata; order Xiphosura; family Limulidae; genus Tachypleus; species Tachypleus tridentatus. Next base: position 11,408,399 of record NC_134826.1, on the reverse strand, counting down.
ACCTTGTAAATAAACCTGCAATATGTTATATAACATAGAACTTAAAGACATATTTATAATTTTACCTTGTAAATAAACCTGCAATATGTTATATAACATAGAACTTAAAGACATATTTATAATTTTACCTTGTAAATAAACCTGCAATATGTTATATAACATAGAACTTAAAGACATATTTATAATTTTACCTTGTAAATAAACCTGCAATATGTTATATAACATAGAACTTAAAGACATATTTATAATTTTACCTTGTAAATAAACCTGCAATATGTTATATAACATAGAACTTAAAGACATATTTATAATTTTACCTTGTAAATAAACCTGCAATATGTTATATAACATAGAACTTAAAGACATATTTATAATTTTACCTTGTAAATAAACCTGCAATATGTTATATAACATAGAACTTAAAGACATATTTATAATTTTACCTTGTAAATAAACCTGCAATATGTTATATAACATAGAACTTAAAGACATATTTATAATTTTACCTTGTAAATAAACCTGCAATATGTTATATAACATAGAACTTAAAGACATATTTATAATTTTACCTTGTAAATAAACCTGCAATATGTTATATAACATAGAACTTAAAGACATATTTATAATTTTACCTTGTAAATAAACCTGCAATATGTTATATAACATAGAACTTAAAGACATATTTATAATTTTACCTTGTAAATAAACCTGCAATATGTTATATAACATAGAACTTAAAGACATATTTATAATTTTACCTTGTAAATAAACCTGCAATATGTTATATAACATAGAACTTAAAGACATATTTATAATTTTACCTTGTAAATAAACCTGCAATATGTTATATAACATAGAACTTAAAGACATATTTATAATTTTACCTTGTAAATAAACCTGCAATATGTTATATAACATAGAACTTAAAGACATATTTATAATTTTACCTTGTAAATAAACCTGCAATATGTTATATAACATAGAACTTAAAGACATATTTATAATTTTACCTTGTAAATAAACCTGCAATATGTTATATAACATAGAACTTAAAGACATATTTATAATTTTACCTTGTAAATAAACCTGCAATATGTTATATAACATAGAACTTAAAGACATATTTATAATTTTACCTTGTAAATAAACCTGCAATATGTTATATAACATAGAACTTAAAGACATATTTATAATTTTACCTTGTAAATAAACCTGCAATATGTTATATAACATAGAACTTAAAGACATATTTATAATTTTACCTTGTAAATAAACCTGCAATATGTTATATAACATAGAACTTAAAGACATATTTATAATTTTACCTTGTAAATAAACCTGCAATATGTTATATAACATAGAACTTAAAGACATATTTATAATTTTACCTTGTAAATAAACCTGCAATATGTTATATAACATAGAACTTAAAGACATATTTATAATTTTACCTTGTAAATAAACCTGCAATATGTTATATAACATAGAACTTAAAGACATATTTATAATTTTACCTTGTAAATAAACCTGCAATATGTTATATAACATAGAACTTAAAGACATATTTATAATTTTACCTTGTAAATAAACCTGCAATATGTTATATAACATAGAACTTAAAGACATATTTATAATTTTACCTTGTAAATAAACCTGCAATATGTTATATAACATAGAACTTAAAGACATATTTATAATTTTACCTTGTAAATAAACCTGCAATATGTTATATAACATAGAACTTAAAGACATATTTATAATTTTACCTTGTAAATAAACCTGCAATATGTTATATAACATAGAACTTAAAGACATATTTATAATTTTACCTTGTAAATAAACCTGCAATATGTTATATAACATAGAACTTAAAGACATATTTATAATTTTACCTTGTAAATAAACCTGCAATATGTTATATAACATAGAACTTAAAGACATATTTATAATTTTACCTTGTAAATAAACCTGCAATATGTTATATAACATAGAACTTAAAGACATATTTATAATTTTACCTTGTAAATAAACCTGCAATATGTTATATAACATAGAACTTAAAGACATATTTATAATTTTACCTTGTAAATAAACCTGCAATATGTATGTTATATAACATAGAACTTAAAGACATATTTATAATTTTACCTTGTAAATAAACCTGCAATATGTTATATAACATAGAACTTAAAGACATATTTATAATTTTACCTTGTAAATAAACCTGCAATATGTTATATAACATAGAACTTAAAGACATATTTATAATTTTACCTTGTAAATAAACCTGCAATATGTTATATAACATAGAACTTAAAGACATATTTATAATTTTACCTTGTAAATAAACCTGCAATATGTTATATAACATAGAACTTAAAGACATATTTATAATTTTACCTTGTAAATAAACCTGCAATATGTTATATAACATAGAACTTAAAGACATATTTATAATTTTACCTTGTAAATAAACCTGCAATATGTTATATAACATAGAACTTAAAGACATATTTATAATTTTACCTTGTAAATAAACCTGCAATATGTTATATAACATAGAACTTAAAGACATATTTATAATTTTACCTTGTAAATAAACCTGCAATATGTTATATAACATAGAACTTAAAGACATATTTATAATTTTACCTTGTAAATAAACCTGCAATATGTTATATAACATAGAACTTAAAGACATATTTATAATTTTACCTTGTAAATAAACCTGCAATATGTTATATAACATAGAACTTAAAGACATATTTATAATTTTACCTTGTAAATAAACCTGCAATATGTTATATAACATAGAACTTAAAGACATATTTATAATTTTACCTTGTAAATAAACCTGCAATATGTTATATAACATAGAACTTAAAGACATATTTATAATTTTACCTTGTAAATAAACCTGCAATATGTTATATAACATAGAACTTAAAGACATATTTATAATTTTACCTTGTAAATAAACCTGCAATATGTTATATAACATAGAACTTAAAGACATATTTATAATTTTACCTTGTAAATAAACCTGCAATATGTTATATAACATAGAACTTAAAGACATATTTATAATTTTACCTTGTAAATAAACCTGCAATATGTTATATAACATAGAACTTAAAGACATATTTATAATTTTACCTTGTAAATAAACCTGCAATATGTTATATAACATAGAACTTAAAGACATATTTATAATTTTACCTTGTAAATAAACCTGCAATATGTTATATAACATAGAACTTAAAGACATATTTATAATTTTACCTTGTAAATAAACCTGCAATATGTTATATAACATAGAACTTAAAGACATATTTATAATTTTACCTTGTAAATAAACCTGCAATATGTTATATAACATAGAACTTAAAGACATATTTATAATTTTACCTTGTAAATAAACCTGCAATATGTTATATAACATAGAACTTAAAGACATATTTATAATTTTACCTTGTAAATAAACCTGCAATATGTTATATAACATAGAACTTAAAGACATATTTATAATTTTACCTTGTAAATAAACCTGCAATATGTTATATAACATAGAACTTAAAGACATATTTATAATTTTACCTTGTAAATAAACCTGCAATATGTTATATAACATAGAACTTAAAGACATATTTATAATTTTACCTTGTAAATAAACCTGCAATATGTTATATAACATAGAACTTAAAGACATATTTATAATTTTACCTTGTAAATAAACCTGCAATATGTTATATAACATAGAACTTAAAGACATATTTATAATTTTACCTTGTAAATAAACCTGCAATATGTTATATAACATAGAACTTAAAGACATATTTATAATTTTACCTTGTAAATAAACCTGCAATATGTTATATAACATAGAACTTAAAGACATATTTATAATTTTACCTTGTAAATAAACCTGCAATATGTTATATAACATAGAACTTAAAGACATATTTATAATTTTACCTTGTAAATAAACCTGCAATATGTTATATAACATAGAACTTAAAGACATATTTATAATTTTACCTTGTAAATAAACCTGCAATATGTTATATAACATAGAACTTAAAGACATATTTATAATTTTACCTTGTAAATAAACCTGCAATATGTTATATAACATAGAACTTAAAGACATATTTATAATTTTACCTTGTAAATAAACCTGCAATATGTTATATAACATAGAACTTAAAGACATATTTATAATTTTACCTTGTAAATAAACCTGCAATATGTTATATAACATAGAACTTAAAGACATATTTATAATTTTACCTTGTAAATAAACCTGCAATATGTTATATAACATAGAACTTAAAGACATATTTATAATTTTACCTTGTAAATAAACCTGCAATATGTTATATAACATAGAACTTAAAGACATATTTATAATTTTACCTTGTAAATAAACCTGCAATATGTTATATAACATAGAACTTAAAGACATATTTATAATTTTACCTTGTAAATAAACCTGCAATATGTTATATAACATAGAACTTAAAGACATATTTATAATTTTACCTTGTAAATAAACCTGCAATATGTTATATAACATAGAACTTAAAGACATATTTATAATTTTACCTTGTAAATAAACCTGCAATATGTTATATAACATAGAACTTAAAGACATATTTATAATTTTACCTTGTAAATAAACCTGCAATATGTTATATAACATAGAACTTAAAGACATATTTATAATTTTACCTTGTAAATAAACCTGCAATATGTTATATAACATAGAACTTAAAGACATATTTATAATTTTACCTTGTAAATAAACCTGCAATATGTTATATAACATAGAACTTAAAGACATATTTATAATTTTACCTTGTAAATAAACCTGCAATATGTTATATAACATAGAACTTAAAGACATATTTATAATTTTACCTTGTAAATAAACCTGCAATATGTTATATAACATAGAACTTAAAGACATATTTATAATTTTACCTTGTAAATAAACCTGCAATATGTTATATAACATAGAACTTAAAGACATATTTATAATTTTACCTTGTAAATAAACCTGCAATATGTTATATAACATAGAACTTAAAGACATATTTATAATTTTACCTTGTAAATAAACCTGCAATATGTTATATAACATAGAACTTAAAGACATATTTATAATTTTACCTTGTAAATAAACCTGCAATATGTTATATAACATAGAACTTAAAGACATATTTATAATTTTACCTTGTAAATAAACCTGCAATATGTTATATAACATAGAACTTAAAGACATATTTATAATTTTACCTTGTAAATAAACCTGCAATATGTTATATAACATAGAACTTAAAGACATATTTATAATTTTACCTTGTAAATAAACCTGCAATATGTTATATAACATAGAACTTAAAGACATATTTATAATTTTACCTTGTAAATAAACCTGCAATATGTTATATAACATAGAACTTAAAGACATATTTATAATTTTACCTTGTAAATAAACCTGCAATATGTTATATAACATAGAACTTAAAGACATATTTATAATTTTACCTTGTAAATAAACCTGCAATATGTTATATAACATAGAACTTAAAGACATATTTATAATTTTACCTTGTAAATAAACCTGCAATATGTTATATAACATAGAACTTAAAGACATATTTATAATTTTACCTTGTAAATAAACCTGCAATATGTTATATAACATAGAACTTAAAGACATATTTATAATTTTACCTTGTAAATAAACCTGCAATATGTTATATAACATAGAACTTAAAGACATATTTATAATTTTACCTTGTAAATAAACCTGCAATATGTTATATAACATAGAACTTAAAGACATATTTATAATTTTACCTTGTAAATAAACCTGCAATATGTTATATAACATAGAACTTAAAGACATATTTATAATTTTACCTTGTAAATAAACCTGCAATATGTTATATAACATAGAACTTAAAGACATATTTATAATTTTACCTTGTAAATAAACCTGCAATATGTTATATAACATAGAACTTGAAGACATATTTATAACTTTACCTTGTAAATAAAGCTGCAATATGTTATATAACCTAGAACTTAAAGACATATTTATAATTTTACCTTGTAATAAACCTGCAATATGTTATATAACATAGAACTTAAAGACATATTTATAATTTTACCTTGTAAATAAACCTGCAATATGTTATATAACATAGAACTTAAAGACATATTTATAATTTTACCTTGTAAATAAACCTGCAATATGTTATATAACATAGAACTTAAAGACATATTTATAATTTTACCTTGTAAATAAACCTGCAATATGTTATATAACATAGAACTTAAAGACATATTTATAATTTTACCTTGTAAATAAACCTGCAATATGTTATATAACATAGAACTTAAAGACATATTTATAATTTTACCTTGTAAATAAACCTGCAATATGTTATATAACATAGAACTTAAAGACATATTTATAATTTTACCTTGTAAATAAACCTGCAATATGTTATATAACATAGAACTTAAAGACATATTTATAATTTTACCTTGTAAATAAACCTGCAATATGTTATATAACATAGAACTTAAAGACATATTTATAATTTTACCTTGTAAATAAACCTGCAATATGTTATATAACATAGAACTTAAAGACATATTTATAATTTTACCTTGTAAATAAACCTGCAATATGTTATATAACATAGAACTTAAAGACATATTTATAATTTTACCTTGTAAATAAACCTGCAATATGTTATATAACATAGAACTTAAAGACATATTTATAATTTTACCTTGTAAATAAACCTGCAATATGTTATATAACATAGAACTTAAAGACATATTTATAATTTTACCTTGTAAATAAACCTGCAATATGTTATATAACATAGAACTTAAAGACATATTTATAATTTTACCTTGTAAATAAACCTGCAATATGTTATATAACATAGAACTTAAAGACATATTTATAATTTTACCTTGTAAATAAACCTGCAATATGTTATATAACATAGAACTTAAAGACATATTTATAATTTTACCTTGTAAATAAACCTGCAATATGTTATATAACATAGAACTTAAAGACATATTTATAATTTTACCTTGTAAATAAACCTGCAATATGTTATATAACATAGAACTTAAAGACATATTTATAATTTTACCTTGTAAATAAACCTGCAATATGTTATATAACATAGAACTTAAAGACATATTTATAATTTTACCTTGTAAATAAACCTGCAATATGTTATATAACATAGAACTTAAAGACATATTTATAATTTTACCTTGTAAATAAACCTGCAATATGTTATATAACATAGAACTTAAAGACATATTTATAATTTTACCTTGTAAATAAACCTGCAATATGTTATATAACATAGAACTTAAAGACATATTTATAATTTTACCTTGTAAATAAACCTGCAATATGTTATATAACATAGAACTTAAAGACATATTTATAATTTTACCTTGTAAATAAACCTGCAATATGTTATATAACATAGAACTTAAAGACATATTTATAATTTTACCTTGTAAATAAACCTGCAATATGTTATATAACATAGAACTTAAGACATATTTATAATTTTACCTTGTAAATAAACCTGCAATATGTTATATAACATAGAACTTAAAGACATATTTATAATTTTACCTTGTAAATAAACCTGCAATATGTTATATAACATAGAACTTAAAGACATATTTATAATTTTACCTTGTAAATAAACCTGCAATATGTTATATAACATAGAACTTAAAGACATATTTATAATTTTACCTTGTAAATAAACCTGCAATATGTTATATAACATAGAACTTAAAGACATATTTATAATTTTACCTTGTAAATAAACCTGCAATATGTTATATAACATAGAACTTAAAGACATATTTATAATTTTACCTTGTAAATAAACCTGCAATATGTTATATAACATAGAACTTAAAGACATATTTATAATTTTACCTTGTAAATAAACCTGCAATATGTTATATAACATAGAAGAACTTAATTTTAAGACATACTTATAATTTTACCTTGTAAATAAACCTGCAATATGTTATATAACATAGAACTTAAAGACATATTTATAATTTTACCTTGTAAATAAACCTGCAATATGTTATATAACATAGAACTTAAGACATATTTATAATTTTACCTTGTAAATAAACCTGCAATATGTTATATAACATAGAACTTAAAGACATATTTATAATTTTACCTTGTAAATAAACCTGCAATATGTTATATAACATAGAACTTAAAGACATATTTATAATTTTACCTTGTAAATAAACCTGCAATATGTTATATAACATAGAACTTAAAGACATATTTATAATTTTACCTTGTAAATAAACCTGCAATATGTTATATAACATAGAACTTAAAGACATATTTATAATTTTACCTTGTAAATAAACCTGCAATATGTTATATAACATAGAACTTAAAGACATATTTATAATTTTACCTTGTAAATAAACCTGCAATATGTTATATAACATAGAACTTAAAGACATATTTATAATTTTACCTTGTAAATAAACCTGCAATATGTTATATAACATAGAACTTAAAGACATATTTATAATTTTACCTTGTAAATAAACCTGCAATATGTTATATAACATAGAACTTAAAGACATATTTATAATTTTACCTTGTAAATAAACCTGCAATATGTTATATAACATAGAACTTAAAGACATATTTATAATTTTACCTTGTAAATAAACCTGCAATATGTTATATAACATAGAACTTAAAGACATATTTATAATTTTACCTTGTAAATAAACCTGCAATATGTTATATAACATAGAACTTAAAGACATATTTATAATTTTACCTTGTAAATAAACCTGCAATATGTTATATAACATAGAACTTAAAGACATATTTATAATTTTACCTTGTAAATAAACCTGCAATATGTTATATAACATAGAACTTAAAGACATATTTATAATTTTACCTTGTAAATAAACCTGCAATATGTTATATAACATAGAACTTAAGAGACATATTTATAATTTTACCTTGTAAATAAACCTGCAATATGTTATATAACATAGAACTTAAAGACATATTTATAATTTTACCTTGTAAATAAACCTGCAATATGTTATATAACATAGAACTTAAAGACATATTTATAATTTTACCTTGTAAATAAACCTGCAATATGTTATATAACATAGAACTTAAAGACATATTTATAATTTTACCTTGTAAATAAACCTGCAATATGTTATATAACATAGAACTTAAAGACATATTTATAATTTTACCTTGTAAATAAACCTGCAATATGTTATATAACATAGAACTTAAAGACATATTTATAATTTTACCTTGTAAATAAAACCTGCAATATGTTATATAACATAGAACTTAGAGACATATTTATAATTTTACCTTGTAAATAAACCTGCAATATGTTATATAACATAGAACTTAAAGACATATTTATAATTTTACCTTGTAAATAAACCTGCAATATGTTATATAACATAGAACTTAAAGACATATTTATAATTTTACCTTGTAAATAAACCTGCAATATGTTATATAACATAGAACTTAAAGACATATTTATAATTTTACCTTGTAAATAAACCTGCAATATGTTATATAACATAGAACTTAAAGACATATTTATAATTTTACCTTGTAAATAAACCTGCAATATGTTATATAACATAGAACTTAAAGACATATTTATAATTTTACCTTGTAAATAAACCTGCAATATGTTATATAACATAGAACTTAAAGACATATTTATAATTTTACCTTGTAAATAAACCTGCAATATGTTATATAACATAGAACTTAAAGACATATTTATAATTTTACCTTGTAAATAAACCTGCAATATGTTATATAACATAGAACTTAAAGACATATTTATAATTTTACCTTGTAAATAAACCTGCAATATGTTATATAACATAGAACTTAAAGACATATTTATAATTTTACCTTGTAAATAAACCTGCAATATGTTATATAACATAGAACTTAAAGACATATTTATAATTTTACCTTGTAAATAAACCTGCAATATGTTATATAACATAGAACTTAAAGACATATTTATAATTTTACCTTGTAAATAAACCTGCAATATGTTATATAACATAGAACTTAAAGACATATTTATAATTTTACCTTGTAAATAAACCTGCAATATGTTATATAACATAGAACTTAAAGACATATTTATAATTTTACCTTGTAAATAAACCTGCAATATGTTATATAACATAGAACTTAAAGACATATTTATAATTTTACCTTGTAAATAAACCTGCAATATGTTATATAACATAGAACTTAAAGACATATTTATAATTTTACCTTGTAAATAAACCTGCAATATGTTATATAACATAGAACTTAAAGACATATTTATAATTTTACCTTGTAAATAAACCTGCAATATGTTATATAACATAGAACTTAAAGACATATTTATAATTTTACCTTGTAAATAAACCTGCAATATGTTATATAACATAGAACTTAAAGACATATTTATAATTTTACCTTGTAAATAAACCTGCAATATGTTATATAACATAGAACTTAAAGACATATTTATAATTTTACCTTGTAAATAAACCTGCAATATGTTATATAACATAGAACTTAAAGACATATTTATAATTTTACCTTGTAAATAAACCTGCAATATGTTATATAACATAGAACTTAAAGACATATTTATAATTTTACCTTGTAAATAAACCTGCAATATGTTATATAACATAGAACTTAAAGACATATTTATAATTTTACCTTGTAAATAAACCTGCAATATGTTATATAACATAGAACTTAAAGACATATTTATAATTTTACCTTGTAAATAAACCTGCAATATGTTATATAACATAGAACTTAAAGACATATTTATAATTTTACCTTGTAAATAAACCTGCAATATGTTATATAACATAGAACTTAAAGACATATTTATAATTTTACCTTGTAAAATAAACCTGCAATATGTTATATAACATAGAACTTAAAGACATATTTATAATTTTACCTTGTAAATAAACCTGCAATATGTTATATAACATAGAACTTAAAGACATATTTATAATTTTACCTTGTAAATAAACCTGCAATATGTTATATAACATAGAACTTAAAGACATATTTATAATTTTACCTTGTAAATAAACCTGCAATATGTTATATAACATAGAACTTAGACATATTTATAATTTTACCTTGTAAATAAACCTGCAATATGTTATATAACATAGAACTTAAAGACATATTTATAATTTTACCTTGTAAATAAACCTGCAATATGTTATATAACATAGAACTTAAAGACATATTTATAATTTTACCTTGTAAATAAACCTGCAATATGTTATATAACATAGAACTTAAAGACATATTTATAATTTTACCTTGTAAATAAACCTGCAATATGTTATATAACATAGAACTTAAAGACATATTTATAATTTTACCTTGTAAATAAACCTGCAATATGTTATATAACATAGAACTTAAAGACATATTTATAATTTTACCTTGTAAATAAACCTGCAATATGTTATATAACATAGAACTTAAAGACATATTTATAATTTTACCTTGTAAATAAACCTGCAATATGTTATATAACATAGAACTTAAAGACATATTTATAATTTTACCTTGTAAATAAACCTGCAATATGTTATATAACATAGAACTTAAAGACATATTTATAATTTTACCTTGTAAATAAACCTGCAATATGTTATATAACATAGAACTTAAAGACATATTTATAATTTTACCTTGTAAATAAACCTGCAATATGTTATATAACATAGAACTTAAAGACATATTTATAATTTTACCTTGTAAATAAACCTGCAATATGTTATATAACATATAACTTAGACATATTTATAATTTTACCTTGTAAATAAACAATATGTTATATAACATAGAACTTAAAGACATATTTATAATTTTACCTTGTAAATAAACCTGCAATATGTTATATAACATAGAACTTAAAGACATATTTATAATTTTACCTTGTAAATAAACCTGCAATATGTTATATAACATAGAACTTAAAGACATATTTATAATTTTACCTTGTAAATAAACCTGCAATATGTTATATAACATAGAACTTAAAGACATATTTATAATTTTACCTTGTAAATAAACCTGCAATATGTTATATAACATAGAACTTAAAGACATATTTATAATTTTACCTTGTAAATAAACCTGCAATATGTTATATAACATAGAACTTAAAGACATATTTATAATTTTACCTTGTAAATAAACCTGCAATATGTTATATAACATAGAACTTAAAGACATATTTATAATTTTACCTTGTAAATAAACCTGCAATATGTTATATAACATAGAACTTAAAGACATATTTATAATTTTACCTTGTAAATAAACCTGCAATATGTTATATAACATAGAACTTAAAGACATATTTATAATTTTACCTTGTAAATAAACCTGCAATATGTTATATAACATAGAACTTAAAGACATATTTATAATTTTACCTTGTAAATAAACCTGCAATATGTTATATAACATAGAACTTAAAGACATATTTATAATTTTACCTTGTAAATAAACCTGCAATATGTTATATAACATAGAACTTAAAGACATATTTATAATTTTACCTTGTAAATAAACCTGCAATATGTTATATAACATAGAACTTAAAGACATATTTATAATTTTACCTTGTAAATAAACCTGCAATATGTTATATAACATAGAACTTAAAGACATATTTATAATTTTACCTTGTAAATAAACCTGCAATATGTTATATAACATAGAACTTAAAGACATATTTATAATTTTACCTTGTAAATAAACCTGCAATATGTTATATAACATAGAACTTAAAGACATATTTATAATTTTACCTTGTAAATAAACCTGCAATATGTTATATAACATAGAACTTAAAGACATATTTATAATTTTACCTTGTAAATAAACCTGCAATATGTTATATAACATAGAACTTAAAGACATATTTATAATTTTACCTTGTAAATAAACCTGCAATATGTTATATAACATAGAACTTAAAGACATATTTATAATTTTACCTTGTAAATAAACCTGCAATATGTTATATAACATAGAACTTAAAGACATATTTATAATTTTACCTTGTAAATAAACCTGCAATATGTTATATAACATAGAACTTAAAGACATATTTATAATTTTACCTTGTAAATAAACCTGCAATATGTTATATAACATAGAACTTAAAGACATATTTATAATTTTACCTTGTAAATAAACCTGCAATATGTTATATAACATAGAACTTAAAGACATATTTATAATTTTACCTTGTAAATAAACCTGCAATATGTTATATAACATAGAACTTAAAGACATATTTATAATTTTACCTTGTAAATAAACCTGCAATATGTTATATAACATAGAACTTAAGACATATTTATAATTTTACCTTGTAAATAAACCTGCAATATGTTATATAACATAGAACTTAAAGACATATTTATAATTTTACCTTGTAAATAAACCTGCAATATGTTATATAACATAGAACTTAGACATATTTATAATTTTACCTTGTAAATAAACCTGCAATATGTTATATAACATAGAACTTAAAGACATATTTATAATTTTACCTTGTAAATAAACCTGCAATATGTTATATAACATAGAACTTAGACATATTTATAATTTTACCTTGTAAATAAACCTGCAATATGTTATATAACATAGAGACTTAAATAAAAAGACATATTTATAATTTTACCTTGTAAATAAACCTGCAATATGTTATATAACATAGAACTTAAAGACATATTTATAATTTTACCTTGTAAATAAACCTGCAATATGTTATATAACATAGAACTTAAAGACATATTTATAATTTTACCTTGTAAATAAACCTGCAATATGTTATATAACATAGAACTTAAAGACATATTTATAATTTTACCTTGTAAATAAACCTGCAATATGTTATATAACATAGAACTTAAAGACATATTTATAATTTTACCTTGTAAATAAAACCTGCAATATGTTATATAACATAGAACTTAAAGACATATTTATAATTTTACCTTGTAAATTGCAATATGTTATAGACATATTTATAATTTTACCTTGTAAATAAAGCTGCAATATGTTATATAACATAGAACTTAGAGACATATTTATAATTTTACCTTGTAAATAAACCTGCAATATGTTATATAACATAGAACTTAAAGACATATTTATAATTTTACCTTGTAAATAAACCTGCAATATGTTATATAACATAGAACTTAAAGACATATTTATAATTTTACCTTGTAAATAAACCTGCAATATGTTATATAACATAGAACTATAAGAGACATATTTATAATTTTACCTTGTAAATAAACCTGCAATATGTTATATAACATAGAACTTAAAGACATATTTATAATTTTACCTTGTAAATAAACCTGCAATATGTTATATAACATAGAACTTAAAGACATATTTATAATTTTACCTTGTAAATAAACCTGCAATATGTTATATAACATAGAACTTAAAGACATATTTATAATTTTACCTTGTAAATAAACCTGCAATATGTTATATAACATAGAACTTAAAGACATATTTATAATTTTACCTTGTAAATAAACCTGCAATATGTTATATAACATAGAACTTAAAGACATATTTATAATTTTACCTTGTAAATAAACCTGCAATATGTTATATAACATAGAACTTAAAGACATATTTATAATTTTACCTTGTAAATAAACCTGCAATATGTTATATAACATAGAACTTAAAGACATATTTATAATTTTACCTTGTAAATAAACCTGCAATATGTTATATAACATAGAACTTAAAGACATATTTATAATTTTACCTTGTAAATAAACCTGCAATATGTTATATAACATAGAACTTAAAGACATATTTATAATTTTACCTTGTAAATAAACCTGCAATATGTTATATAACATAGAACTTAAAGACATATTTATAATTTTACCTTGTAAATAAACCTGCAATATGTTATATAACATAGAACTTAAAGACATATTTATAATTTTACCTTGTAAATAAACCTGCAATATGTTATATAACATAGAACTTAAAGACATATTTATAATTTTACCTTGTAAATAAACCTGCAATATGTTATATAACATAGAACTTAAAGACATATTTATAATTTTACCTTGTAAATAAACCTGCAATATGTTATATAACATAGAACTTAAAGACATATTTATAATTTTACCTTGTAAATAAACCTGCAATATGTTATATAACATAGAACTTAAAGACATATTTATAATTTTACCTTGTAAATAAACCTGCAATATGTTATATAACATAGAACTTAAAGACATATTTATAATTTTACCTTGTAAATAAACCTGCAATATGTTATATAACATAGAACTTAAAGACATATTTATAATTTTACCTTGTAAATAAACCTGCAATATGTTATATAACATAGAACTTAAAGACATATTTATAATTTTACCTTGTAAATAAACCTGCAATATGTTATATAACATAGAACTTAAAGACATATTTATAATTTTACCTTGTAAATAAACCTGCAATATGTTATATAACATAGAACTTAAAGACATATTTATAATTTTACCTTGTAAATAAACCTGCAATATGTTATATAACATAGAACTTAAAGACATATTTATAATTTTACCTTGTAAATAAACCTGCAATATGTTATATAACATAGAACTTAAAGACATATTTATAATTTTACCTTGTAAATAAACCTGCAATATGTTATATAACATAGAACTTAAAGACATATTTATAATTTTACCTTGTAAATAAACCTGCAATATGTTATATAACATAGAACTTAAAGACATATTTATAATTTTACCTTGTAAATAAACCTGCAATATGTTATATAACATAGAACTTAAAGACATATTTATAATTTTACCTTGTAAATAAACCTGCAATATGTTATATAACATAGAACTTAAAGACATATTTATAATTTTACCTTGTAAATAAACCTGCAATATGTTATATAACATAGAACTTAAAGACATATTTATAATTTTACCTTGTAAATAAACCTGCAATATGTTATATAACATAGAACTTAAAGACATATTTATAATTTTACCTTGTAAATAAACCTGCAATATGTTATATAACATAGAACTTAAAGACATATTTATAATTTTACCTTGTAAATAAACCTGCAATATGTTATATAACATAGAACTTAAAGAGACATATTTATAATTTTACCTTGTAAATAAACCTGCAATATGTTATATAACATAGAACTTAAAGACATATTTATAATTTTACCTTGTAAATAAACCTGCAATATGTTATATAACATAGAACTTAAAGACATATTTATAATTTTACCTTGTAAATAAACCTGCAATATGTTATATAACATAGAACTTAAAGACATATTTATAATTTTACCTTGTAAATAAACCTGCAATATGTTATATAACATAGAACTTAGAGACATATTTATAATTTTACCTTGTAAATAAACCTGCAATATGTTATATAACATGGAACTTAAATGACATATTTATAATTTTACCTTGTAAATAAAACCTGCAATATGTTATATAACATGGAACTTAAAGACATATTTATAATTTTACCTTGTAAATAAACCTGCAATATGTTATATAACATAGAACTTAAAGACATATTTATAATTTTACCTTGTAAATAAACCTGCAATATGTTATATAACATAGAACTTAAAGACATATTTATAATTTTACCTTGTAAATAAACCTGCAATATGTTATATAACATAGGAACTTAAGAGACATATTTATAATTTTACCTTGTAAATAAACCTGCAATATGTTATATAACATTTACTTAAAGACATATTTATAATTAAACCTTGTAAATAAACCTGCAATATGTTATATAACATAGAACTTAAAGACATATTTATAATTTTACCTTGTAAATAAACCTGCAATATGTTATATAACATAGAGACTTAAGACATATTTATAATTTTACCTTGTAAATAAACCTGCAATATGTTATATAACATAGAACTTAAAGACATATTTATAATTTTACCTTGTAAATAAACCTGCAATATGTTATATAACATAGAACTTAAAGACATATTTATAATTTTACCTTGTAAATAAACCTGCAATATGTTATATAACATAGAACTTAAAGACATATTTATAATTTTACCTTGTAAATAAACCTGCAATATGTTATATAACATAGAACTTAAAGACATATTTATAATTTTACCTTGTAAATAAACCTGCAATATGTTATATAACATAGAACTTAAAGACATATTTATAATTTTACCTTGTAAATAAACCTGCAATATGTTATATAACATAGAACTTAAAGACATATTTATAATTTTACCTTGTAAATAAACCTGCAATATGTTATATAACATAGAACTTAAAGACATATTTATAATTTTACCTTGTAAATAAACCTGCAATATGTTATATAACATAGAACTTAAAGACATATTTATAATTTTACCTTGTAAATAAACCTGCAATATGTTATATAACATAGAACTTAAAGACATATTTATAATTTTACCTTGTAAATAAACCTGCAATATGTTATATAACATAGAACTTAAAGACATATTTATAATTTTACCTTGTAAATAAACCTGCAATATGTTATATAACATAGAACTTAAAGACATATTTATAATTTTACCTTGTAAATAAACCTGCAATATGTTATATAACATGGAACTTAGAGACATATTTATAATTTTACCTTGTAAATAAACCTGCAATATGTTATATAACATAGAACTTAAAGACATATTTATAATTTTACCTTGTAAATAAAAATGCAATATGTTATATAACATAGAACTTAAAGACATATTTATAATTTTACCTTGTAAATAAACCTGCAATATGTTATATAACATAGAACTTAAAGACATATTTATAATTTTACCTTGTAAATAAACCTGCAATATGTTATATAACATAGAACTTAGACATATTTATAATTTTACCTTGTAAATAAACCTGCAATATGTTATATAACATGGAACTTAAAGACATATTTATAATTTTACCTTGTAAATAAACCTGCAATATGTTATATAACATAGAACTTAAAGACATATTTATAATTTTACCTTGTAAATAAACTGCAATATGTTATATAACATAGAACTTGAAGACATATTTATAATTTTACCTTGTAAATAAACCTGCAATATGTTATATAACATAGAACTTAAGACATATTTATAATTTTACCTTGTAAATAAACCTGCAATATGTTATATAACATAGAACTTAAGAGACATATTTATAATTTTACCTTGTAAATAAACCTGCAATATGTTATATAACATAGAACTTAAAGACATATTTATAATTTTACCTTGTAAATAAACCTGCAATATGTTATATAACATAGAACTTAAAGACATATTTATAATTTTACCTTGTAAATAAACCTGCAATATGTTATATAACATAGAACTTAGAGACATATTTATAATTTTACCTTGTAAAATAAACCTGCAATATGTTATATAACATAGAACTTAAGAGACATATTTATAATTTTACCTTGTAAATAAACCTGCAATATGTTATATAACAGAACTTAAAGACATATTTATAATTTTACCTTGTAAATAAACCTGCAATATGTTATATAACATAGAACTTAAAGACATATTTATAATTTTACCTTGTAAATAAACCTGCAATATGTTATATAACATAGAACTTAAAGACATATTTATAATTTTACCCAATATGTTATATAACATGAACTTAAAGACATATTTATAATTTTACCTTGTAAATAAACCTGCAATATGTTATATAACATAGAACTTAAAAGACATATTTATAATTTTACCTTGTAAATAAACCTGCAATATGTTATATAACATAGAACTTAAAGACATATTTATAATTTTACCTTGTAAATAAACCTGCAATATGTTATATAACATAGAACTTAAAGACATATTTATAATTTTACCTTGTAAATAAACCTGCAATATGTTATATAACATAGAACTTAAAGACATATTTATAATTTTACCTTGTAAATAAACCTGCAATATGTTATATAACATAGAACTTAAAGACATATTTATAATTTTACCTTGTAAATAAACCTGCAATATGTTATATAACATAGAACTTAAAGACATATTTATAATTTTACCTTGTAAATAAACCTGCAATATGTTATATAACATAGAACTTAAAGACATATTTATAATTTTACCTTGTAAATAAACCTGCAATATGTTATATAACATAGAACTTAAAGACATATTTATAATTTTACCTTGTAAATAAACCTGCAATATGTTATATAACATGGAACTTAAAGACATGTTATAATTTTACCTTGTAAATAAACCTGCAATATGTTATATTACTTAATTTTACCTTGTAAATAAACCTGCAATATGTTATATAACATAGAACTTAAAGACATATTTATAATTTTACCTTGTAAATAAACCTGCAATATGTTATATAACATAGAACTTAGACATATTTATAATTTTACCTTGTAAATAAACCTGCAATATGTTATATAACATAGAACTTAAAGACATATTTATAATTTTACCTTGTAAATAAACCTGCAATATGTTATATAACATAGAACTTAAAGACATATTTATAATTTTACCTTGTAAATAAACCTGCAATATGTTATATAACATAGAACTTAAAGACATATTTATAATTTTACCTTGTAAATAAACCTGCAATATGTTATATAACATAGAACTTAAAGACATATTTATAATTTTACCTTGTAAATAAACCTGCAATATGTTATATAACATAGAACTTAAAGACATATTTATAATTTTACCTTGTAAATAAACCTGCAATATGTTATATAACATGGAACTTAAAGACATATTTATAATTTTACCTTGTAAATACACCTGCAATATGTTATATAACATAGAACTTAAGAGACATATTTATAATTTTACCTTGTAAATAAACCTGCAATATGTTATATAACATAGAACTTAAAGACATATTTATAATTTTACCTTGTAAATAAACCTGCAATATGTTATATAACATAGAACTTAGAGACATATTTATAATTTTACCTTGTAAATAAACCTGCAATATGTTATATAACATAGAACTTAAAGACATATTTATAATTTTACCTTGTAAATAAACCTGCAATATGTTATATAACATAGAACTTAGACATATTTATAATTTTACCTTGTAAATAAACCTGCAATATGTTATATAACATAGAACTTAAAGACATATTTATAATTTTACCTTGTAAATAAACCTGCAATATGTTATATAACATGGAACTTAAAGACATATTTATAATTTTACCTTGTAAATAAACCTGCAATATGTTATATAACATAGAACTTAGAGACATATTTATAATTTTACCTTGTAAATAAACCTGCAATATGTTATATAACATAGAACTTAAAGACATATTTATAATTTTACCTTGTAAAATAAACCTGCAATATGTTATATAACATAGAACTTAAAGACATATTTATAATTTTACCTTGTAAATAAACCTGCAATATGTTATATAACATAGAACTTAAAGACATATTTATAATTTTACCTTGTAAATAAACCTGCAATATGTTATATAACATAGAACTTAAAGACATATTTATAATTTTACCTTGTAAATAAACCTGCAATATGTTATATAACATAGAACTTAAAGAGATATTTATAATTTTACCTTGTAAATAAACCTGCAATATGTTATATAACATACTTAACATATTTATAATTTTACCTTGTAAATAAAGCTGCATCTATATGTTATATAACATAGAACTTGAAGACATATTTATAATTTTTACCTTGTAAATAAACCTGCAATATGTTATATAACATAGAGACATATTTTAATTTTACCTTGACAATATGTTATATTACTTATATTTTAACCTTGTAAATAAACCTGCAATATGTTATATAACATAGAACTTAAAGACATATTTATAATTTTACCTTGTAAATAAACCTGCAATATGTTATATAACATAGAACTTGAAGACATATTTATAATTTTACCTTGTAAAAAATACCTGCAATATGTTATATAACATAGAACTTAAAGACATGTTATAATTTTACCTTGTAAAATAAACCTGCAATATGTTATATAACATAGAGACTTAAAGATATATTTATAATTTTACCTTGTAAATAAACCTGCAATATGTTATATAACATAGAACTTAAGACATATGTTATAATTTTACCTTGTGAAATAAACCTGCAATATGTTATATAACATAGAACTTAAAGACATATTTATAATTTTACCTTGTAAATAAACCTGCAATATGTTATATAACACAGAACTTAAGAGACATATTTATAATTTTGTTGTAAATAAACCTGCAATATGTTATATAACATGGAACTTAAAGACATATTTATAATTTTACCTTGTAAAATAAAACTGCAATATGTTATATAACATAGAACTTGAGACATATTTATAATTTTACCTTGTAAATAAACCTGCAATATGTTATATAACATAGAGACTTGAAGACATATTTATAATTTTACCTTGTAAATAAACCATGCAATATGTTATATAACATAGAACTTAAGAGACATATTTATAATTTTACCTTGTAAATAAACCTGCATTATGTTATATAACATAGAACTTAGAAGACATATTTATAATTTTACCTTGTAAATAAACCTGCAATATGTTATATAACATGGGAACTTGAACATATTTATAATGTTACCTTGTAAAATAAACCTGCAATATGTTATATAACATAGAACTTAAGAGACATATTTATAATTTTACCTTGTAAAATAAAGACATATTTATAATTTTACCTTGCTGCAATATGTTATATAAC
The DNA here is from genome assembly GCF_004210375.1 of Tachypleus tridentatus. NCBI lineage: Eukaryota > Metazoa > Arthropoda > Merostomata > Xiphosura > Limulidae > Tachypleus > Tachypleus tridentatus. The sequence goes on along the minus strand of NC_134826.1, from coordinate 11,386,374 downwards.
ATGGAACAAAGACATATTTATAATTTTACCTTGTAAATAAAACCTGCAATATGTTATATAACATAGAACTTACCTTGAGACATATTTATAATTTACATATTAATAAATAAAACCTGCAATATGTTATATAACATAGAACTTAGACATATTTATAATTTTACCTTGGTAAATAAACCTGCAATATGTTATATAACATAGAACTTAAAGACATATTTATAATTTTACCTTGTAAATAAACCTGCAATATGTTATATAACATGGAACTTAAAGACATATTTATAATTTTACCTTGTAAATAAACCTGTAATATGTTATATAACATATAGAACTTAAAGACATATTTATAATTTTACCTTGTAAAATAAACCTGCAATATGTTATATAACATAGAACTTGAAGACATATTTATAATTTTACCTTGTAAAAAATAAACCTGCAATATGTTATATAACATAGAACTTAAAAGACATATTTATAATTTTACCTTGTAAATAAACCTGCAATATGTTATATAACATAGAACTTAAGACATATTTATAATTTTACCTTGTAAATAAACCTGCAATATGTTATATAACATGGAACTTAAGAGACATATTTATAATTTTACCTTGTAAATAAACCTGCAATATGTTATATAACATAGAACTTAAAGACATATTTATAATTTTACCTTGTAAATAAACCTGCAATATGTTATATAACATAGGAACTTAAAGACATATGTTATAATTTTACCTTGTAAATAAAACCTGCAATATGTTATATAACATAGAACTTAAAAGACATATTTATAATTTTACCTTGTAAATAAAACCTGTAATATGTTATATAACATAGAACTTAGAGACATATTTATAATTTTACCTTGTAAATAAACACTGCAATATGTTATATAACATAGAACTTGAAGACATATTTATAATTTTACCTTGTAAATAAACCTGCAATATGTTATATAACATAAGAACTTGAAGACATATTTATAATTTTACCTTGTAAATAAACCTACAA
>NC_134826.1:11278993-11384860 GCF_004210375.1 Tachypleus tridentatus | reverse complement strand
GTGAATACCTGTCAACATAGTCATCTAGTGAATACCTGTCAACATAGTCATAGTCATCTAGTGAATACCTGTCAACATACATCTAGTGAATAGTCAACATAGTCATCTAGTGAATACCTGTCAACATAGTCATCTAGTGAATACCTGTCAACATAGTCATCTAGTGAATACCTGTCAACATAGTCATCTAGTGAATACCTGTCAACATAGTCATCTAGTGAATACCTGTCAACATAGTCATCTAGTGAATACCTGTCAACATAGTCATCTAGTGAATACCTGTCAACATAGTCATCTAGTGAATACCTGTCAACATAGTCATCTAGTGAATACCTGTCAACATAGTCATCTAGTGAATACCTGTCAACATAGTCATCTAGTGAATACCTGTCAACATAGTCATCTAGTGAATACCTGTCAACATAGTCATCTAGTGAATACCTGTCAACATCTAGTCATCTAGTGAATACCTGTCAACATAGTCATCTAGTGAATACCTGTCAACATAGTCATCTAGTGAATACCTGTCAACATAGTCATCTAGTGAATACCTGTCAACATAGTCATCTAGTGAATACCTGTCTGTCAAGTGATAACATAGTCATCTAGTGAATACCTGTCAACATAGTCATCTAGTGAATACCTGTCAACATAGTCATCTAGTGAATACCTGTCAACATAGTCATCTAGTGAATACCTGTCAACATAGTCATCTAGTGAATACCTGTCAACATAGTCATCTAGTGAATACCTGTCAACATAGTCATCTAGTGAATACCTGTCAACATAGTCATCTAGTGAATACCTGTCAACATAGTCATCTAGTGAATACCTGTCAACATAGTCATCTAGTGAATACCTGTCAACATAGTCATCTAGTGAATACCTGTCAACATAGTCATCTAGTGAATACCTGTCAACATAGTCATCTAGTGAATACCTGTCAACATCTAGTGAATACCTGTCAACATCTAGTGAATATCTAGTGAATACTGTCAACATAGTCATCTAGTGAATACCTGTCAACATAGTCATCTAGTGAATACCTGTCAACATAGTCATCTAGTGAATACCTGTCAACATAGTCATCTAGTGAATACCTGTCAACATAGTCATCTAGTGAATACCTGTCAACATAGTCATCTAGTGAATACCTGTCAACATAGTCATCTAGTGAATACCTGTCAACATAGTCATCTAGTGAATACCTGTCAACATAGTCATCTAGTGAATACCTGTCAACATAGTCATCTAGTGAATACCTGTCAACATAGTCATCTAGTGAATACCTGTCAACATAGTCATCTAGTGAATACCTGTCAACATAGTCATCTAGTGAATACCTGTCAACATAGTCATCTAGTGAATACCTGTCAACATAGTCATCTAGTGAATACCTGTCAACATAGTCATCTAGTGAATACCTGTCAACATAGTCATCTAGTGAATACCTGTCAACATAGTCATCTAGTGAATACCTGTCAACATAGTCATCTAGTGAATACCTGTCAACATAGTCATCTAGTGAATACCTGTCAAATATAGTCATCTAGTGAATACCTGTCAACATAGTCATCTAGTGAATACCTGTCAACATAGTCATCTAGTGAATACCTGTCAACATAGTCATCTAGTGAATACCTGTCAACATAGTCATCTAGTGAATACCTGTCAACATAGTCATCTAGTGAATACCTGTCAACATAGTCATCTAGTGAATACCTGTCAAATACCTGTCAACATAGTCATCTAGTGAATACCTGTCAACATAGTCATCTAGTGAATACCTGTCAACATAGTCATCTAGTGAATACCTGTCAACATAGTCATCTAGTGAATACCTGTCAACATAGTCATCTATGAATACCTGTCAACATAGTCATCTAGTGAATACCTGTCAACATAGTCATCTAGTGAATACCTGTCAACATAGTCATCTAGTGAATACCTGTCAACATAGTCATCTAGTGAATACCTGTCAACATAGTCATCTAGTGAATACCTGTCAACATAGTCATCTAGTGAATACCTGTCAACATAGTCATCTAGTGAATACCTGTCAACATAGTCATCTAGTGAATACCTGTCAACATAGTCATCTAGTGAATACCTGTCAACATAGTCATCTAGTGAATACCTGTCAACATAGTCATCTAGTGAATACCTGTCAACATAGTCATCTAGTGAATACCTGTCAACATAGTCATCTAGTGAATACCTGTCAACATAGTCATCTAGTGAATACCTGTCAACATAGTCATCTAGTGAATACCTGTCAACATAGTCATCTAGTGAATACCTGTCAACATAGTCATCTAGTGAATACCTGTCAACATAGTCATCTAGTGAATACCTGTCAACATAGTCATCTAGTGAATACCTGTCAACATAGTCATCTAGTGAATACCTGTCAACATAGTCATCTAGTGAATACCTGTCAACATAGTCATCTAGTGAATACCTGTCAACATAGTCATCTAGTGAATACCTGTCAACATAGTCATCTAGTGAATACCTGTCAACATAGGTCATCTAGTGAATACCTGTCAACATAGTCATCTAGTGAATACCTGTCAACATAGTCATCTAGTGAATACCTGTCAACATAGTCATCTAGTGAATACCTGTCAACATAGTCATCTAGTGAATACCTGTCAACATAGTCATCTAGTGAATACCTGTCAACATAGTCATCTAGTGAATACCTGTCAACATAGTCATCTAGTGAATACCTGTCAACATAGTCATCTAGTGAATACCTGTCAACATCTAGTGAATACCTGTCATCTAGTGAATACCTGTCAACATAGTCATCTAGTGAATACCTGTCAACATAGTCATCTAGTGAATACCTGTCAACATAGTCATCTAGTGAATACCTGTCAACATAGTCATCTAGTGAATACCTGTCAACATAGTCATCTAGTGAATACCTGTCAACATAGTCATCTAGTGAATACCTGTCAACATAGTCATCTAGTGAATACCTGTCAACATAGTCATCTAGTGAATACCTGTCAACATAGTCATCTAGTGAATACCTGTCAACATAGTCATCTAGTGAATACCTGTCAACATAGTCATCTAGTGAATACCTGTCAACATAGTCATCTAGTGAATACCTGTCAACATAGTCATCTAGTGAATACCTGTCAACATAGTCATCTAGTGAATACCTGTCAACATAGTCATCTAGTGAATACCTGTCAACATAGTCATCTAGTGAATACCTGTCAACATAGTCATCTAGTGAATACCTGTCAACATAGTCATCTAGTGAATACCTGTCAACATAGTCATCTAGTGAATACCTGTCAACATAGTCATCTAGTGAATACCTGTCAACATAGTCATCTAGTGAATACCTGTCAACATAGTCATCTAGTGAATACCTGTCAACATAGTCATCTAGTGAATACCTGTCAACATAGTCATCTAGTGAATACCTGTCAACATAGTCATCTAGTGAATACCTGTCAACATAGTCATCTCTAGTGAATACCTGTCAACATAGTCATCTAGTGAATACCTGTCAACATAGTCATCTAGTGAATACCTGTCAACATAGTCATCTAGTGAATACCTGTCAACATAGTCATCTAGTGAATACCTGTCAACATAGTCATCTAGTGAATACCTGTCAACATAGTCATCTAGTGAATACCTGTCAACATAGTCATCTAGTGAATACCTGTCAACATAGTCATCTAGTGAATACCTGTCAACATAGTCATCTAGTGAATACCTGTCAACATAGTCATCTAGTGAATACCTGTCAACATAGTCATCTAGTGAATACCTGTCAACATAGTCATCTAGTGAATACCTGTCAACATAGTCATCTAGTGAATACCTGTCAACATAGTCATCTAGTGAATACCTGTCAACATAGTCATCTAGTGAATACCTGTCAACATAGTCATCTAGTGAATACCTGTCAACATAGTCATCTAGTGAATACCTGTCAACATAGTCATCTAGTGAATACCTGTCAACATAGTCATCTAGTGAATACCTGTCAGTGAGTGATACCTGTCAACATAGTCATCTAGTGAATACCTGTCAACATAGTCATCTAGTGAATACCTGTCAACATAGTCATCTAGTGAATACCTGTCAACATAGTCATCTAGTGAATACCTGTCAACATAGTCATCTAGTGAATACCTGTCAACATAGTCATCTAGTGAATACCTGTCAACATAGTCATCTAGTGAATACCTGTCAACATAGTCATCTAGTGAATACCTGTCAACATAGTCATCTAGTGAATACCTGTCAACATAGTCATCTAGTGAATACCTGTCAACATAGTCATCTAGTGAATACCTGTCAACATAGTCATCTAGTGAATACCTGTCAACATAGTCATCTAGTGAATACCTGTCAACATAGTCATCTAGTGAATACCTGTCAACATAGTCATCTAGTGAATACCTGTCAACATAGTCATCTAGTGAATACCTGTCAACATAGTCATCTAGTGAATACCTGTCAACATAGTCATCTAGTGAATACCTGTCAACATAGTCATCTAGTGAATACCTGTCAACATAGTCATCTAGTGAATACCTGTCAACATAGTCATAGTCATCTAGTGAATACCTGTCAACATAGTCATCTAGTGAATACCTGTCAACATAGTCATCTAGTGAATACCTGTCAACATAGTCATCTAGTGAATACCTGTCAACATAGTGAATACCTCTAGTCAAGTGAATACCTGTCAACATAGTCATCTAGTGAATACCTGTCAACATAGTCATCTAGTGAATACCTGTCAACATAGTCATCTAGTGAATACCTGTCAACATAGTCATCTAGTGAATACCTGTCAACATAGTCATCTAGTGAATACCTGTCAACATAGTCATCTAGTGAATACCTGTCAACATAGTCATCTAGTGAATACCTGTCAACATAGTCATCTAGTGAATACCTGTCAACATAGTCATCTAGTGAATACCTGTCAACATAGTCATCTAGTGAATACCTGTCAACATAGTCATCTAGTGAATACCTGTCAACATAGTCATCTAGTGAATACCTGTCAACATAGTCATCTAGTGAATACCTGTCAACATAGTCATCTAGTGAATACCTGTCAACATAGTCATCTAGTGAATACCTGTCAACATAGTCATCTAGTGAATACCTGTCAACATAGTCATCTAGTGAATACCTGTCAACATAGTCATCTAGTGAATACCTGTCAACATAGTCATCTAGTGAATACCTGTCAACATAGTCATCTAGTGAATACCTGTCAACATAGTCATCTAGTGAATACCTGTCAACATAGTCATCTAGTGAATACCTGTCAACATAGTCATCTAGTGAATACCTGTCAACATAGTCATCTAGTGAATACCTGTCAACATAGTCATCTAGTGAATACCTGTCAACATAGTCATCTAGTGAATACCTGTCAACATAGTCATCTAGTGAATACCTGTCAACATAGTCATCTAGTGAATACCTGTCAACATAGTCATCTAGTGAATACCTGTCAACATAGTCATCTAGTGAATACCTGTCAACATAGTCATCTAGTGAATACCTGTCAACATAGTCATCTAGTGAATACCTGTCAACATAGTCATCTAGTGAATACCTGTCAACATAGTCATCTAGTGAATACCTGTCAACATAGTCATCTAGTGAATACCTGTCAACATAGTCATCTAGTGAATACCTGTCAACATAGTCATCTAGTGAATACCTGTCAACATAGTCATCTAGTGAATACCTGTCAACATAGTCATCTAGTGAATACCTGTCAACATAGTCATCTAGTGAATACCTGTCAACATAGTCATCTAGTGAATACCTGTCAACATAGTCATCTAGTGAATACCTGTCAACATAGTCATCTAGTGAATACCTGTCAACATAGTCATCTAGTGAATACCTGTCAACATAGTCATCTAGTGAATACCTGTCAACATAGTCATCTAGTGAATACCTGTCAACATAGTCATCTAGTGAATACCTGTCAACATAGTCATCTAGTGAATACCTGTCAACATAGTCATCTAGTGAATACCTGTCAACATAGTCATCTAGTGAATACCTGTCAACATAGTCATCTAGTGAATACCTGTCAACATAGTCATCTAGTGAATACCTGTCAACATAGTCATCTAGTGAATACCTGTCAACATAGTCATCTAGTGAATACCTGTCAACATAGTCATCTAGTGAATACCTGTCAACATAGTCATCTAGTGAATACCTGTCAACATAGTCATCTAGTGAATACCTGTCAACATAGTCATCTAGTGAATACCTGTCAACATAGTCATCTAGTGAATACCTGTCAACATAGTCATCTAGTGAATACCTGTCAACATAGTCATCTAGTGAATACCTGTCAACATAGTGAATACCTGTCAACATAGTCATCTAGTGAATACCTGTCAACATAGTCATCTAGTGAATACCTGTCAACATAGTCATCTAGTGAATACCTGTCAACATAGTCATCTAGTGAATACCTGTCAACATAGTCATCTAGTGAATACCTGTCAACATAGTCATCTAGTGAATACCTGTCAACATAGTCATCTAGTGAATACCTGTCAACATAGTCATCTAGTGAATACCTGTCAACATAGTCATCTAGTGAATACCTGTCAACATAGTCATCTAGTGAATACCTGTCAACATAGTCATCTAGTGAATACCTGTCAACATAGTCATCTAGTGAATACCTGTCAACATAGTCATCTAGTGAATACCTGTCAACATACCTGTCATAGTCATCTAGTGAATACCTGTCAACATAGTCATCTAGTGAATACCTGTCAACATAGTCATCTAGTGAATACCTGTCAACATAGTCATCTAGTGAATACCTGTCAACATAGTCATCTAGTGAATACCTGTCAACATAGTCATCTAGTGAATACCTGTCAACATAGTCATCTAGTGAATACCTGTCAACATAGTCATCTAGTGAATACCTGTCAACATAGTCATCTAGTGAATACCTGTCAACATAGTCATCTAGTGAATACCTGTCAACATAGTCATCTAGTGAATACCTGTCAACATAGTCATCTAGTGAATACCTGTCAACATAGTCATCTAGTGAATACCTGTCAACATAGTCATCTAGTGAATACCTGTCAACATAGTCATCTAGTGAATACCTGTCAACATAGTCATCTAGTGAATACCTGTCAACATAGTCATCTAGTGAATACAACATAGTCATCTACCTGTCAACATAGTCATCTAGTGAATATAACATAGTCATCTAGTGAATACCTGTCAACATAGTCATCTAGTGAATACCTGTCAACATAGTCATCTAGTGAATACCTGTCAACATAGTCATCTAGTGAATACCTGTCAACATAGTCATCTAGTGAATACCTGTCAACATAGTCATCTAGTGAATACCTGTCAACATAGTCATCTAGTGAATACCTGTCAACATAGTCATCTAGTGAATACCTGTCAATACCTGTCAACATAGTCATCTAGTGAATACCTGTCAACATAGTCATCTAGTGAATACCTGTCAACATAGTCATCTAGTGAATACCTGTCAACATAGTCATCTAGTGAATACCTGTCAACATAGTCATCTAGTGAATACCTGTCAACATAGTCATCTAGTGAATACCTGTCAACATAGTCATCTAGTGAATACCTGTCAACATAGTCATCTAGTGAATACCTGTCAACATAGTCATCTAGTGAATACCTGTCAACATAGTCATCTAGTGAATACCTGTCAACATAGTCATCTAGTGAATACCTGTCAACATAGTCATCTAGTGAATACCTGTCAACATAGTCATCTAGTGAATACCTGTCAACATAGTCATCTAGTGAATACCTGTCAACATAGTCATCTAGTGAATAATACCTGTCAACATAGTCATCTAGTGAATACCTGTCAACATAGTCATCTAGTGAATACAACATAGTCATCTAGTGAATACCTGTCAACATAGTCATCTAGTGAATACCTGTCAACATAGTCATCTAGTGAATACCTGTCAACATAGTCATCTAGTGAATACCTGTCAACATAGTCATCTAGTGAATACCTGTCAACATAGTCATCTAGTGAATACCTGTCAACATATCTGTCAACATAGTCATCTAGTGAATACCTGTCAACATAGTCATCTAGTGAATACCTGTCAACATAGTCATCTAGTGAATACCTGTCAACATAGTCATCTAGTGAATACCTGTCAACATAGTCATCTAGTGAATACCTGTCAACATAGTCATCTAGTGAATACCTGTCAACATAGTCATCTAGTGAATACCTGTCAACATAGTCATCTAGTGAATACCTGTCAACATAGTCATCTAGTGAATACCTGTCAACATAGTCATCTAGTGAATACCTGTCAACATAGTCATCTAGTGAATACCTGTCAACATAGTCATCTAGTGAATACCTGTCAACATAGTCATCTAGTGAATACCTGTCAACATAGTCATCTAGTGAATACCTGTCAACATAGTCATCTAGTGAATACCTGTCAACATAGTCATCTAGTGAATACCTGTCAACATAGTCATCTAGTGAATACCTGTCAACATAGTCATCTAGTGAATACCTGTCAACATAGTCATCTAGTGAATACCTGTCAACATAGTCATCTAGTGAATACCTGTCAACATAGTCATCTAGTGAATACCTGTCAACATAGTCATCTAGTGAATACCTGTCAACATAGTCATCTAGTGAATACCTGTCAACATAGTCATCTAGTGAATACCTGTCAACATAGTCATCTAGTGAATACCTGTCAACATAGTCATCTAGTGAATACCTGTCAACATAGTCATCTAGTGAATACCTGTCAACATAGTCATCTAGTGAATACCTGTCAACATAGTCATCTAGTGAATACCTGTCAACATAGTCATCTAGTGAATACCTGTCAACATAGTCATCTAGTGAATACCTGTCAACATAGTCATCTAGTGAATACCTGTCAACATAGTCATCTAGTGAATACCTGTCAACATAGTCATCTAGTGAATACCTGTCAACATAGTCATCTAGTGAATACCTGTCAACATAGTCATCTAGTGAATACCTGTCAACATAGTCATCTAGTGAATACCTGTCAACATAGTCATCTAGTGAATACCTGTCAACATAGTCATCTAGTGAATACCTGTCAACATAGTCATCTAGTGAATACCTGTCAACATAGTCATCTAGTGAATACCTGTCAACATAGTCATCTCTAGTGAATACCTGTCAACATAGTCATCTAGTGAATACCTGTCAACATAGTCATCTAGTGAATACCTGTCAACATAGTCATCTAGTGAATACCTGTCAACATAGTCATCTAGTGAATACCTGTCAACATAGTCATCTAGTGAATACCTGTCAACATAGTCATCTAGTGAATACCTGTCAACATAGTCATCTAGTGAATACCTGTCAACATAGTCATCTAGTGAATACCTGTCAACATAGTCATCTAGTGAATACCTGTCAACATAGTCATCTAGTGAATACCTGTCAACATAGTCATCTAGTGAATACCTGTCAACAGTCATCTAGTGAATACCTGTCAACATAGTCATCTAGTGAATACCTGTCAACATAGTCATCTAGTGAATACCTGTCAACATAGTCATCTAGTGAATACCTGTCAACATAGTCATCTAGTGAATACCTGTCAACATAGTCATCTAGTGAATACCTGTCAACATAGTCATCTAGTGAATACCTGTCAACATAGTCATCTAGTGAATACCTGTCAACATAGTCATCTAGTGAATACCTGTCAACATAGTCATCTAGTGAATACCTGTCAACATAGTCATCTAGTGAATACCTGTCAACATAGTCATCTAGTGAATACCTGTCAACATAGTCATCTAGTGAATACCTGTCAACATAGTCATCTAGTGAATACCTGTCAACATAGTCATCTAGTGAATACCTGTCAACATAGTCATCTAGTGAATACCTGTCAACATAGTCATCTAGTGAATACCTGTCAACATAGTCATCTAGTGAATACCTGTCAACATAGTCATCTAGTGAATACCTGTCAACATAGTCATCTCTAGTGAATACCTGTCAACATAGTCATCTAGTGAATACCTGTCAACATAGTCATCTAGTGAATACCTGTCAACATAGTCATCTAGTGAATACCTGTCAACATATCATCTAGTGAATACCTGTCAACATAGTCATCTAGTGAATACCTGTCAACATAGTCATCTAGTGAATACCTGTCAACATAGTCATCTAGTGAATACCTGTCAACATAGTCATCTAGTGAATACCTGTCAACATAGTCATCTAGTGAATACCTGTCAACATAGTCATCTCTAGTGAATACCTGTCAACATAGTCATCTAGTGAATACCTGTCAACATAGTCATCTAGTGAATACCTGTCAACATAGTCATCTAGTGAATACCTGTCAACATAGTCATCTAGTGAATACCTGTCAACATAGTCATCTAGTGAATACCTGTCAACATAGTCATCTAGTGAATACCTGTCAACATAGTCATCTAGTGAATACCTGTCAACATAGTCATCTAGTGAATACCTGTCAACATAGTCATCTAGTGAATACCTGTCAACATAGTCATCTAGTGAATACCTGTCAACATAGTCATCTAGTGAATACCTGTCAACATAGTCATCTAGTGAATATCTGTCAACATAGTCATCTAGTGAATACCTGTCAACATAGTCATCTAGTGAATACCTGTCAACATAGTCATCTAGTGAATACCTGTCAACATAGTCATCTAGTGAATACCTGTCAACATAGTCATCTAGTGAATACCTGTCAACATAGTCATCTAGTGAATACCTGTCAACATAGTCATCTAGTGAATACCTGTCAACATAGTCATCTAGTGAATACCTGTCAACATAGTCATCTAGTGAATACCTGTCAACATAGTCATCTAGTGAATACCTGTCAACATAGTCATCTAGTGAATACCTGTCAACATAGTCATCTAGTGAATACCTGTCAACATAGTCATCTAGTGAATACCTGTCAACATAGTCATCTAGTGAATACCTGTCAACATAGTCATCTAGTGAATACCTGTCAACATAGTCATCTAGTGAATACCTGTCAACATAGTCATCTAGTGAATACCTGTCAACATAGTCATCTAGTGAATACCTGTCAACATAGTCATCTAGTGAATACCTGTCAACATAGTCATCTAGTGAATACCTGTCAACATAGTCATCTAGTGAATACCTGTCAACATAGTCATCTAGTGAATACCTGTCAACATAGTCATCTAGTGAATACCTGTCAACATAGTCATCTAGTGAATACCTGTCAACATAGTCATCTAGTGAATACCTGTCAACATAGTCATCTAGTGAATACCTGTCAACATAGTCATCTAGTGAATACCTGTCAACATAGTCATCTAGTGAATACCTGTCAACATAGTCATCTAGTGAATACCTGTCAACATAGTCATCTAGTGAATACCTGTCAACATAGTCATCTAGTGAATACCTGTCAACATAGTCATCTAGTGAATACCTGTCAACATAGTCATCTAGTGAATACCTGTCAACATAGTCATCTAGTGAATACCTGTCAACATAGTCATCTAGTGAATACCTGTCAACATAGTCATCTAGTGAATACCTGTCAACATAGTCATCTAGTGAATACCTGTCAACATAGTCATCTAGTGAATACCTGTCAACATAGTCATCTAGTGAATACCTGTCAACATAGTCATCTAGTGAATACCTGTCAACATAGTCATCTAGTGAATACCTGTCAACATAGTCATCTAGTGAATACCTGTCAACATAGTCATCTAGTGAATACCTGTCAACATAGTCATCTAGTGAATACCTGTCAACATAGTCATCTAGTGAATACCTGTCAACATAGTCATCTAGTGAATACCTGTCAACATAGTCATCTAGTGAATACCTGTCAACATCATCTAGTCATCATCTAGTGAATACCTGTCAACATAGTCATCTAGTGAATACCTGTCAACATAGTCATCTGTCAACATAGTCATCTAGTGAATACCTGTCAACATAGTCATCTAGTGAATACCTGTCAACATAGTCATCTAGTGAATACCTGTCAACATAGTCATCTAGTGAATACCTGTCAACATAGTCATCTAGTGAATACCTGTCAACATAGTCATCTAGTGAATACCTGTCACATAGTCATCTAGTGAATACCTGTCAACATAGTCATCTAGTGAATACCTGTCAACATAGTCATCTAGTGAATACCTGTCAACATAGTCATCTAGTGAATACCTGTCAACATAGTCATCTAGTGAATACCTGTCAACATAGTCATCTAGTGAATACCTGTCAACATAGTCATCTAGTGAATACCTGTCAACATAGTCATCTAGTGAATACCTGTCAACATAGTCATCTAGTGAATACCTGTCAACATAGTCATCTAGTGAATACCTGTCAACATAGTCATCTAGTGAATACCTGTCAACATAGTCATCTAGTGAATACCTGTCAACATAGTCATCTAGTGAATACCTGTCAACATAGTCATCTAGTGAATACCTGTCAACATAGTCATCTAGTGAATACCTGTCAACATAGTCATCTAGTGAATACCTGTCAACATAGTCATCTAGTGAATACCTGTCAACATAGTCATCTAGTGAATACAACATCATCTAGTGAATACCTGTCAACATAGTCATCTAGTGAATACCTGTCAACATAGTCATCTAGTGAATACCTGTCAACATAGTCATCTAGTGAATACCTGTCAACATAGTCATCTAGTGAATACCTGTCAACATAGTCATCTAGTGAATACCTGTCAACATAGTCATCTAGTGAATACCTGTCAACATAGTCATCTAGTGAATACCTGTCAACATAGTCATCTAGTGAATACCTGTCAACATAGTCATCTAGTGAATACCTGTCAACATAGTCATCTAGTGAATACCTGTCAACATAGTCATCTAGTGAATACCTGTCAACATAGTCATCTAGTGAATACCTGTCAACATAGTCATCTAGTGAATACCTGTCAACATAGTCATCTAGTGAATACCTGTCAACATAGTCATCTAGTGAATACCAACATGTCATCTAGTGAATACAACATAGTCATCTAGTGAATACCTGTCAACATAGTCATCTAGTGAATACCTGTCAACATAGTCATCTAGTGAATACCTGTCAACATAGTCATCTAGTGAATACCTGTCAACATAGTCATCTAGTGAATACCTGTCAACATAGTCATCTAGTGAATACCTGTCAACATAGTCATCTAGTGAATACCTGTCAACATAGTCATCTAGTGAATACCTGTCAACATAGTCATCTAGTGAATACCTGTCAACATAGTCATCTAGTGAATACCTGTCAACATAGTCATCTAGTGAATACCTGTCAACATAGTCATCTAGTGAATACCTGTCAACATAGTCATCTAGTGAATACCTGTCAACATAGTCATCTAGTGAATACCTGTCAACATAGTCATCTAGTGAATACCTGTCAACATAGTCATCTAGTGAATACCTGTCAACATAGTCATCTAGTGAATACCTGTCAACATAGTCATCTAGTGAATACCTGTCAACATAGTCATCTAGTGAATACCTGTCAACATAGTCATCTAGTGAATACCTGTCAACATAGTCATCTAGTGAATACCTGTCAACATAGTCATCTAGTGAATACCTGTCAACATAGTCTCTAGTGAATACCTGTCAACATAGTCATCTAGTGAATACCTGTCAACATAGTCATCTAGTGAATACCTGTCAACATAGTCATCTAGTGAATACCTGTCAACATAGTCATCTAGTGAATACCTGTCAACATAGTCATCTCTAGTGAATACCTGTCAACATAGTCATCTAGTGAATACCTGTCAACATAGTCATCTAGTGAATACCTGTCAACATAGTCATCTAGTGAATACCTGTCAACATAGTCATCTAGTGAATACCTGTCAACATAGTCATCTAGTGAATACCTGTCAACATAGTCATCTAGTGAATACCTGTCAACATAGTCATCTAGTGAATACCTGTCAACATAGTCATCTAGTGAATACCTGTCAACATAGTCATCTAGTGAATACCTGTCAACATAGTCATCTAGTGAATACCTGTCAACATAGTCATCTAGTGAATACCTGTCAACATAGTCATCTAGTGAATACCTGTCAACATAGTCATCTAGTGAATACCTGTCAACATAGTCATCTAGTGAATACCTGTCAACATAGTCATCTAGTGAATACCTGTCAACATCTAGTGAATACCTGTCATCTCATCTAGTGAATACCTGTCAACATAGTCATCTAGTGAATACCTGTCAACATAGTCATCTAGTGAATACCTGTCAACATAGTCATCTAGTGAATACCTGTCAACATAGTCATCTAGTGAATACCTGTCAACATAGTCATCTAGTGAATACCTGTCAACATAGTCATCTAGTGAATACCTGTCAACATAGTCATCTAGTGAATACCTGTCAACATAGTCATCTAGTGAATACCTGTCAACATAGTCATCTAGTGAATACTGTCAACATAGTCATCTAGTGAATACCTGTCAACATAGTCATCTAGTGAATACCTGTCAACATAGTCATCTAGTGAATACCTGTCAACATAGTCATCTAGTGAATACCTGTCAACATAGTCATCTAGTGAATACCTGTCAACATAGTCATCTAGTGAATACCTGTCAACATAGTCATCTAGTGAATACCTGTCAACATAGTCATCTAGTGAATACCTGTCAACATAGTCATCTAGTGAATACCTGTCAACATAGTCATCTAGTGAATACCTGTCAACATAGTCATCTAGTGAATACCTGTCAACATAGTCATCTAGTGAATACCTGTCAACATAGTCATCTAGTGAATACCTGTCAACATAGTCATCTAGTGAATACCTGTCAACATAGTCATCTAGTGAATACCTGTCAACATAGTCATCTAGTGAATACCTGTCAACATAGTCATCTAGTGAATACCTGTCAACATAGTCATCTAGTGAATACCTGTCAACATAGTCATCTAGTGAATACCTGTCAACATAGTCATCTAGTGAATACCTGTCAACATAGTCATCTAGTGAATACCTGTCAACATAGTCATCTAGTGAATACCTGTCAACATAGTCATCTAGTGAATACCTGTCAACATAGTCATCTAGTGAATACCTGTCAACATAGTCATCTAGTGAATACCTGTCAACATAGTCATCTAGTGAATACCTGTCAACATAGTCATCTAGTGAATACCTGTCAACATAGTCATCTAGTGAATACCTGTCAACATAGTCATCTAGTGAATACCTGTCAACATAGTCATCTAGTGAATACCTGTCAACATAGTCATCTAGTGAATACCTGTCAACATAGTCATCTAGTGAATACCTGTCAACATAGTCATCTAGTGAATACCTGTCAACATAGTCATCTAGTGAATACCTGTCAACATAGTCATCTAGTGAATACCTGTCAACATAGTCATCTAGTGAATACCTGTCAACATAGTCATCTAGTGAATACCTGTCAACATAGTCATCTAGTGAATACCTGTCAACATAGTCATCTAGTGAATACCTGTCAACATAGTCATCTAGTGAATACCTGTCAACATAGTCATCTAGTGAATACCTGTCAACATAGTCATCTAGTGAATACCTGTCAACATAGTCATCTAGTGAATACCTGTCAACATAGTCATCTAGTGAATACCTGTCAACATAGTCATCTAGTGAATACCTGTCAACATAGTCATCTAGTGAATACCTGTCAACATAGTCATCTAGTGAATACCTGTCAACATAGTCATCTAGTGAATACCTGTCAACATAGTCATCTAGTGAATACCTGTCAACATAGTCATCTAGTGAATACCTGTCAACATAGTCATCTAGTGAATACCTGTCAACATAGTCATCTAGTGAATACCTGTCAACATAGTCATCTAGTGAATACCTGTCAACATAGTCATCTAGTGAATACCTGTCAACATAGTCATCTAGTGAATACCTGTCAACATAGTCATCTAGTGAATACCTGTCAACATAGTCATCTAGTGAATACCTGTCAACATAGTCATCTAGTGAATACCTGTCAACATAGTCATCTAGTGAATACCTGTCAACATAGTCATCTAGTGAATACCTGTCAACATAGTCATCTAGTGAATACCTGTCAACATAGTCATCTAGTGAATACCTGTCAACATAGTCATCTAGTGAATATCTAGTGTCAACATAGTCATCTAGTGAATACCTGTCAACATAGTCATCTAGTGAATACCTGTCAACATAGTCATCTAGTGAATACCTGTCAACATAGTCATCTAGTGAATACCTGTCAACATAGTCATCTAGTGAATACCTGTCAACATAGTCATCTAGTGAATACCTGTCAACATAGTCATCTAGTGAATACCTGTCAACATAGTCATCTAGTGAATACCTGTCAACATAGTCATCTAGTGAATACCTGTCAACATAGTCATCTAGTGAATACCTGTCAACATAGTCATCTAGTGAATACCTGTCAACATAGTCATCTAGTGAATACCTGTCAACATAGTCATCTAGTGAATACCTGTCAACATAGTCATCTAGTGAATACCTGTCAACATAGTCATCTAGTGAATACCTGTCAACATAGTCATCTAGTGAATACCTGTCATCTAGTGAATACAACATAGTCATCTAGTGAATACCTGTCAACATAGTCATCTAGTGAATACCTGTCAACATAGTCATCTAGTGAATACCTGTCAACATAGTCATCTAGTGAATACCTGTCAACATAGTCATCTAGTGAATACCTGTCAACATAGTCATCTAGTGAATACCTGTCAACATAGTCATCTAGTGAATACCTGTCAACATAGTCATCTAGTGAATACCTGTCAACATAGTCATCTAGTGAATACCTGTCAACATAGTCATCTAGTGAATACCTGTCAACATAGTCATCTAGTGAATACCTGTCAACATAGTCATCTAGTGAATACCTGTCAACATAGTCATCTAGTGAATACCTGTCAACATAGTCATCTAGTGAATACCTGTCAACATAGTCATCTAGTGAATACCTGTCAACATAGTCATCTAGTGAATACCTGTCAACATAGTCATCTAGTGAATACCTGTCAACATAGTCATCTAGTGAATACCTGTCAACATAGTCATCTAGTGAATACCTGTCAACATAGTCATCTAGTGAATACCTGTCAACATAGTCATCTAGTGAATACCTGTCAACATAGTCATCTAGTGAATACCTGTCAACATAGTCATCTAGTGAATACCTGTCAACATAGTCATCTCAGTGAATACCTGTCAACATAGTCATCTAGTGAATACCTGTCAACATAGTCATCTAGTGAATACCTGTCAACATAGTCATCTAGTGAATACCTGTCAACATAGTCATCTAGTGAATACCTGTCAACATAGTCATCTAGTGAATACCTGTCAACATAGTCATCTAGTGAATACCTGTCAACATAGTCATCTAGTGAATACCTGTCAACATAGTCATCTAGTGAATACCTGTCAACATAGTCATCTAGTGAATACCTGTCAACATAGTCATCTAGTGAATACCTGTCAACATAGTCATCTAGTGAATACCTGTCAACATAGTCATCTAGTGAATACCTGTCAACATAGTCATCTAGTGAATACCTGTCAACATAGTCATCTAGTGAATACCTGTCAACATAGTCATCTAGTGAATACCTGTCAACATAGTCATCTAGTGAATACCTGTCAACATAGTCATCTAGTGAATACCTGTCAACATAGTCATCTAGTGAATACCTGTCAACATAGTCATCTAGTGAATACCTGTCAACATCATCATCTAGTGAATACCAACATGTCATCAGTGAATACCTGTCATCTCTAGTGAATACCTGTCAACATAGTCATCTAGTGAATACCTGTCAACATAGTCATCTAGTGAATACCTGTCAACATAGTCATCTAGTGAATACCTGTCAACATAGTCATCTAGTGAATACCTGTCAACATAGTCATCTAGTGAATACCTGTCAACATAGTCATCTAGTGAATACCTGTCAACATAGTCATCTAGTCATCTGTCAGTGAATACCTGTCAACATAGTCATCTAGTGAATACCTGTCAACATAGTCATCTAGTGAATACCTGTCAACATAGTCATCTAGTGAATACCTGTCAACATAGTCATCTAGTGAATACCTGTCAACATAGTCATCTAGTGAATACCTGTCAACATAGTCATCTAGTGAATACCTGTCAACATAGTCATCTAGTGAATACCTGTCAACATAGTCATCTAGTGAATACCTGTCAACATAGTCATCTAGTGAATACCTGTCAACATAGTCATCTAGTGAATACCTGTCAACATAGTCATCTAGTGAATACCTGTCAACATAGTCATCTAGTGAATACCTGTCAACATAGTCATCTAGTGAATACCTGTCAACATAGTCATCTAGTGAATACCTGTCAACATAGTCATCTAGTGAATACCTGTCAACATAGTCATCTAGTGAATACCTGTCAACATAGTCATCTAGTGAATACCTGTCAACATAGTCATCTAGTGAATACCTGTCAACATAGTCATCTAGTGAATACCTGTCAACATAGTCATCTAGTGAATACCTGTCAACATAGTCATCTAGTGAATACCTGTCAACATAGTCATCTAGTGAATACCTGTCAACATAGTCATCTAGTGAATACCTGTCAACATAGTCATCTAGTGAATACCTGTCAACATAGTCATCTAGTGAATACCTGTCAACATAGTCATCTAGTGAATACCTGTCAACATAGTCATCTAGTGAATACCTGTCAACATAGTCATCTAGTGAATACCTGTCAACATAGTCATCTAGTGAATACCTGTCAACATAGTCATCTAGTGAATACCTGTCAACATAGTCATCTAGTGAATACCTGTCAACATCTAGTCATCTAGTGAATACCTGTCAACATAGTCATCTAGTGAATACCTGTCAACATAGTCATCTAGTGAATACCTGTCAACATAGTCATCTAGTGAATACCTGTCAACATAGTCATCTAGTGAATACCTGTCAACATAGTCATCTAGTGAATACCTGTCAACATAGTCATCTAGTCAACATAGTCATCTAGTGAATACCTGTCAACATAGTCATCTAGTGAATACCTGTCAACATAGTCATCTAGTGAATACCTGTCAACATAGTCATCTAGTGAATACCTGTCAACATAGTCATCTAGTGAATACCTGTCAACATAGTCATCTAGTGAATACCTGTCAACATAGTCATCTAGTGAATACCTGTCAACATAGTCATCTAGTGAATACCTGTCAACATAGTCATCTAGTGAATACCTGTCAACATAGTCATCTAGTGAATACCTGTCAACATAGTCATCTAGTGAATACCTGTCAACATAGTCATCTAGTGAATACCTGTCAACATAGTCATCTAGTGAATACCTGTCAACATAGTCATCTAGTGAATACCTGTCAACATAGTCATCTAGTGAATACCTGTCAACATAGTCATCTAGTGAATACCTGTCAACATAGTCATCTAGTGAATACCTGTCAACATAGTCATCTAGTGAATACCTGTCAACATAGTCATCTAGTGAATACCTGTCAACATAGTCATCTAGTGAATACCTGTCAACATAGTCATCTAGTGAATACCTGTCAACATAGTCATCTAGTGAATACCTGTCAACATAGTCATCTAGTGAATACCTGTCAACATAGTCATCTAGTGAATACCTGTCAACATAGTCATCTAGTGAATACCTGTCAACATAGTCATCTAGTGAATACCTGTCAACATAGTCATCTAGTGAATACCTGTCAACATAGTCATCTAGTGAATACCTGTCAACATAGTCATCTAGTGAATACCTGTCAACATAGTCATCTAGTGAATACCTGTCAACATAGTCATCTAGTGAATACCTGTCAACATAGTCATCTAGTGAATACCTGTCAACATAGTCATCTAGTGAATACCTGTCAACATAGTCATCTAGTGAATACCTGTCAACATAGTCATCTAGTGAATACCTGTCAACATAGTCATCTAGTGAATACCTGTCAACATAGTCATCTAGTGAATACCTGTCAACATAGTCATCTAGTGAATACCTGTCAACATAGTCATCTAGTGAATACCTGTCAACATAGTCATCTAGTGAATACCTGTCAACATAGTCATCTAGTGAATACCTGTCAACATAGTCATCTAGTGAATACCTGTCAACATAGTCATCTAGTGAATACCTGTCAACATAGTCATCTAGTGAATACCTGTCAACATAGTCATCTAGTGAATACCTGTCAACATAGTCATCTAGTGAATACCTGTCAACATAGTCATCTAGTGAATACCTGTCAACATAGTCATCTAGTGAATACCTGTCAACATAGTCATCTAGTGAATACCTGTCAACATAGTCATCTAGTGAATACCTGTCAACATAGTCATCTAGTGAATACCTGTCAACATAGTCATCTAGTGAATACCTGTCAACATAGTCATCTAGTGAATACCTGTCAACATAGTCATCTAGTGAATACCTGTCAACATAGTCATCTAGTGAATACCTGTCAACATAGTCATCTAGTGAATACCTGTCAACATAGTCATCTAGTGAATACCTGTCAACATAGTCATCTAGTGAATACCTGTCAACATAGTCATCTAGTGAATACCTGTCAACATAGTCATCTAGTGAATACCTGTCAACATAGTCATCTAGTGAATACCTGTCAACATAGTCATCTAGTGAATACCTGTCAACATAGTCATCTAGTGAATACCTGTCAACATAGTCATCTAGTGAATACCTGTCAACATAGTCATCTAGTGAATACCTGTCAACATAGTCATCTAGTGAATACCTGTCAACATAGTCATCTAGTGAATACCTGTCAACATAGTCATCTAGTGAATACCTGTCAACATAGTCATCTAGTGAATACCTGTCAACATAGTCATCTAGTGAATACCTGTCAACATAGTCATCTAGTGAATACCTGTCAACATAGTCATCTAGTGAATACCTGTCAACATAGTCATCTAGTGAATACCTGTCAACATAGTCATCTAGTGAATACCTGTCAACATAGTCATCTAGTGAATACCTGTCAACATAGTCATCTAGTGAATACCTGTCAACATAGTCATCTAGTGAATACCTGTCAACATAGTCATCTAGTGAATACCTGTCAACATAGTCATCTAGTGAATACCTGTCAACATAGTCATCTAGTGAATACCTGTCAACATAGTCATCTAGTGAATACCTGTCAACATAGTCATCTAGTGAATACCTGTCAACATAGTCATCTAGTGAATACCTGTCAACATAGTCATCTAGTGAATACCTGTCAACATAGTCATCTAGTGAATACCTGTCAACATAGTCATCTAGTGAATACCTGTCAACATAGTCATCTAGTGAATACCTGTCAACATAGTCATCTAGTGAATACCTGTCAACATAGTCATCTAGTGAATACCTGTCAACATAGTCATCTAGTGAATACCTGTCAACATAGTCATCTAGTGAATACCTGTCAACATAGTCATCTAGTGAATACCTGTCAACATAGTCATCTAGTGAATACCTGTCAACATAGTCATCTAGTGAATACCTGTCAACATAGTCATCTAGTGAATACCTGTCAACATAGTCATCTAGTGAATACCTGTCAACATAGTCATCTAGTGAATACCTGTCAACATAGTCATCTAGTGAATACCTGTCAACATAGTCTAGTCATCTAGTGAATACCTGTCAACATAGTCATCTAGTGAATACCTGTCAACATAGTCATCTAGTGAATACCTGTCAACATAGTCATCTAGTGAATACCTGTCAACATAGTCATCTAGTGAATACCTGTCAACATAGTCATCTAGTGAATACCTGTCAACATAGTCATCTAGTGAATACCTGTCAACATAGTCATCTAGTGAATACCTGTCAACATAGTCATCTAGTGAATACCTGTCAACATAGTCATCTAGTGAATACCTGTCAACATAGTCATCTAGTGAATACCTGTCAACATAGTCATCTAGTGAATACCTGTCAACATAGTCATCTAGTGAATACCTGTCAACATAGTCATCTAGTGAATACCTGTCAACATAGTCATCTAGTGAATACCTGTCAACATAGTCATCTAGTGAATACCTGTCAACATAGTCATCTAGTGAATACCTGTCAACATAGTCATCTAGTGAATACCTGTCAACATAGTCATCTAGTGAATACCTGTCAACATAGTCATCTAGTGAATACCTGTCAACATAGTCATCTAGTGAATACCTGTCAACATAGTCATCTAGTGATAGTCATCTAGTGAATACCTGTCAACATAGTCATCTAGTGAATACCTGTCAACATAGTCATCTAGTGAATACCTGTCAACATAGTCATCTAGTCAATACCTGTCATAGTCATCTAGTGAATACCTGTCAACATAGTCATCTAGTGAATACCTGTCAACATAGTCATCTAGTGAATACCTGTCAACATAGTCATCTAGTGAATACCTGTCAACATAGTCATCTAGTGAATACCTGTCAACATAGTCATCTAGTGAATACCTGTCAACATAGTCATCTAGTGAATACCTGTCAACATAGTCATCTAGTGAATACCTGTCAACATAGTCATCTAGTGAATACCTGTCAACATAGTCATCTAGTGAATACCTGTCAACATAGTCATCTAGTGAATACCTGTCAACATAGTCATCTAGTGAATACCTGTCAACATAGTCATCTAGTGAATACCTGTCAACATAGTCATCTAGTGAATACCTGTCAACATAGTCATCTAGTGAATACCTGTCAACATAGTCATCTAGTGAATACCTGTCAACATAGTCATCTAGTGAATACCTGTCAACATAGTCATCTAGTGAATACCTGTCAACATAGTCATCTAGTGAATACCTGTCAACATATACCTGTCATCTAGTGAATACCTGTCAACATAGTCATCTAGTGAATACCTGTCAACATAGTCATCTAGTGAATACCTGTCAACATAGTCATCTAGTGAATACCTGTCAACATAGTCATCTAGTGAATACCTGTCAACATAGTCATCTAGTGAATACCTGTCAACATAGTCATCTAGTGAATACCTGTCAACATAGTCATCTAGTGAATACCTGTCAACATAGTCATCTAGTGAATACCTGTCAACATAGTCATCTAGTGAATACCTGTCAACATAGTCATCTAGTGAATACCTGTCAACATAGTCATCTAGTGAATACCTGTCAACATAGTCATCTAGTGAATACCTGTCAACATAGTCATCTAGTGAATACCTGTCAACATAGTCATCTAGTGAATACCTGTCAACATAGTCATCTAGTGAATACCTGTCAACATAGTCATCTAGTGAATACCTGTCAACATAGTCATCTAGTGAATACCTGTCAACATAGTCATCTAGTGAATACCTGTCAACATAGTCATCTAGTGAATACCTGTCAACATAGTCATCTAGTGAATACCTGTCAACATAGTCATCTAGTGAATACCTGTCAACATAGTCATCTAGTGAATACCTGTCAACATAGTCATCTAGTGAATACCTGTCAACATAGTCATCTAGTGAATACCTGTCAACATAGTCATCTAGTGAATACCTGTCAACATAGTCATCTAGTGAATACCTGTCAACATAGTCATCTAGTGAATACCTGTCAACATAGTCATCTAGTGAATACCTGTCAACATAGTCATCTAGTGAATACCTGTCAACATAGTCATCTAGTGAATACCTGTCAACATAGTCATCTAGTGAATACCTGTCAACATAGTCATCTAGTGAATACCTGTCATCTCTAGTGAATACCTGTCAACATAGTCATCTAGTGAATACCTGTCAACATAGTCATCTAGTGAATACCTGTCAACATAGTCATCTAGTGAATACCTGTCAACATAGTCATCTAGTGAATACCTGTCAACATAGTCATCTAGTGAATACCTGTCAACATAGTCATCTAGTGAATACCTGTCAACATAGTCATCTAGTGAATACCTGTCAACATAGTCATCTAGTGAATACCATCAACATAGTGAATACCTGTCAACATAGTCATCTAGTGAATACCTGTCAACATAGTCATCTAGTGAATACCTGTCAACATAGTCATCTAGTGAATACCTGTCAACATAGTCATCTAGTGAATACCTGTCAACATAGTCATCTAGTGAATACCTGTCAACATAGTCATCTAGTGAATACCTGTCAACATAGTCATCTAGTGAATACCTGTCAACATAGTCATCTAGTGAATACCTGTCAACATAGTCATCTAGTGAATACCTGTCAACATAGTCATCTAGTGAATACCTGTCAACATAGTCATCTAGTGAATACCTGTCAACATAGTCATCTAGTGAATACCTGTCAACATAGTCATCTAGTGAATACCTGTCAACATAGTCATCTAGTGAATACCTGTCAACATAGTCATCTAGTGAATACCTGTCAACATAGTCATCTAGTGAATACCTGTCAACATAGTCATCTAGTGAATACCTGTCAACATAGTCATCTAGTGAATACCTGTCAACATAGTCATCTAGTGAATACCTGTCAACATAGTCATCTAGTGAATACCTGTCAACATAGTCATCTAGTGAATACCTGTCAACATAGTCATCTAGTGAATACCTGTCAACATAGTCATCTAGTGAATACCTGTCAACATAGTCATCTAGTGAATACCTGTCAACATAGTCATCTAGTGAATACCTGTCAACATAGTCATCTAGTGAATACCTGTCAACATAGTCATCTAGTGAATACCTGTCAACATAGTCATCTAGTGAATACCTGTCAACATAGTCATCTAGTGAATACCTGTCAACATAGTCATCTAGTGAATACCTGTCAACATAGTCATCTAGTGAATACCTGTCAACATAGTCATCTAGTGAATACCTGTCAACATAGTCATCTAGTGAATACCTGTCAACATAGTCATCTAGTGAATACCTGTCAAATACATAGTCATCTAGTGAATACCTGTCAACATAGTCATCTAGTGAATACCTGTCAACATAGTCATCTAGTGAATACCTGTCAACATAGTCATCTAGTGAATACCTGTCAACATAGTCATCTAGTGAATACCTGTCAACATAGTCATCTAGTGAATACCTGTCAACATAGTCATCTAGTGAATACCTGTCAACATGTCATCTAGTGAATATAGTCATCTAGTGAATACCTGTCAACATAGTCATCTAGTGAATACCTGTCAACATAGTCATCTAGTGAATACCTGTCAACATAGTCATCTAGTGAATACCTGTCAACATAGTCATCTAGTGAATACCTGTCAACATAGTCATCTAGTGAATACCTGTCAACATAGTCATCTAGTGAATACCTGTCAACATAGTCATCTAGTGAATACCTGTCAACATAGTCATCTAGTGAATACCTGTCAACATAGTCATCTAGTGAATACCTGTCAACATAGTCATCTAGTGAATACCTGTCAACATAGTCATCTAGTGAATACCTGTCAACATAGTCATCTAGTGAATACCTGTCAACATAGTCATCTAGTGAATACTGTCAACATAGTCATCTAGTGAATACCTGTCAACATAGTCATCTAGTGAATACCTGTCAACATAGTCATCTAGTGAATACCTGTCAACATAGTCATCTAGTGAATACCTGTCAACATAGTCATCTAGTGAATACCTGTCAACATAGTCATCTAGTGAATACCTGTCAACATAGTCATCTAGTGAATACCTGTCAACATAGTCATCTAGTGAATACCTGTCAACATAGTCATCTAGTGAATACCTGTCAACATAGTCATCTAGTGAATACCTGTCAACATAGTCATCTAGTGAATACCTGTCAACATAGTCATCTAGTGAATACCTGTCAACATAGTCATCTAGTGAATACCTGTCAACATAGTCATCTAGTGAATACCTGTCAACATAGTCATCTAGTGAATACCTGTCAACATAGTCATCTAGTGAATACCTGTCAACATGTGAATACAACATAGTCATCTAGTGAATACCTGTCAACATAGTCATCTAGTGAATACCTGTCAACATAGTCATCTAGTGAATACCTGTCAACATAGTCATCTAGTGAATACCTGTCAACATAGTCATCTAGTGAATACCTGTCAACATCTAGTGAATACCTGTCAACATAGTCATCTAGTGAATACCTGTCAACATAGTCATCTAGTGAATACCTGTCAACATAGTCATCTAGTGAATACCTGTCAACATAGTCATCTAGTGAATACCTGTCAACATAGTCATCTAGTGAATACCTGTCAACATAGTCATCTAGTGAATACCTGTCAACATAGTCATCTAGTGAATACCTGTCAACATAGTCATCTAGTGAATACCTGTCAACATAGTCATCTAGTGAATACCTGTCAAAATAGTCATCTAGTGAATACCTGTCAACATAGTCATCTAGTGAATACCTGTCAACATAGTCATCTAGTGAATACCTGTCAACATAGTCATCTAGTGAATACCTGTCAACATAGTCATCTAGTGAATACCTGTCAACATAGTCATCTAGTGAATACCTGTCAACATAGTCATCTAGTGAATACCTGTCAACATAGTCATCTAGTGAATACCTGTCAACATAGTCATCTAGTGAATACCTGTCAACATAGTCATCTAGTGAATACCTGTCAACATAGTCATCTAGTGAATACCTGTCAACATAGTCATCTAGTGAATACCTGTCAACATAGTCATCTAGTGAATATCTGTCAATACCTGTCAACATAGTCATCTAGTGAATACCTGTCAACATAGTCATCTAGTGAATACCTGTCAACATAGTCATCTAGTGAATACCTGTCAACATAGTCATCTAGTGAATACCTGTCAACATAGTCATCTCTAGTGAATACCTGTCAACATAGTCATCTAGTGAATACCTGTCAACATAGTCATCTAGTGAATACCTGTCAACATAGTCATCTAGTGAATACCTGTCAACATAGTCATCTAGTGAATACCTGTCAACATAGTCATCTAGTGAATACCTGTCAACATAGTCATCTAGTGAATACCTGTCAACATAGTCATCTAGTGAATACCTGTCAACATCTAGTCATCTAGTGAATACCTGTCAACATAGTCATCTAGTGAATACCTGTCAACATAGTCATCTAGTGAATACCTGTCAACATAGTCATCTAGTGAATACCTGTCAACATAGTCATCTAGTGAATACCTGTCAACATAGTCATCTAGTGAATACCTGTCAACATAGTCATCTAGTGAATACCTGTCAACATAGTCATCTAGTGAATACCTGTCAACATAGTCATCTAGTGAATACCTGTCAACATAGTCATCTAGTGAATACCTGTCAACATAGTCATCTAGTGAATACCTGTCAACATAGTCATCTAGTGAATACCTGTCAACATAGTCATCTAGTGAATACCTGTCAACATAGTCATCTAGTGAATACCTGTCAACATAGTCATCTAGTGAATACCTGTCAACATAGTCATCTAGTGAATACCTGTCAACATAGTCATCTAGTGAATACCTGTCAACATAGTCATCTAGTGAATACCTGTCAACATAGTCATCTAGTGAATACCTGTCAACATAGTCATCTAGTGAATACCTGTCAACATAGTCATCTAGTGAATACCTGTCAACATAGTCATCTAGTGAATACCTGTCAACATAGTCATCTAGTGAATACCTGTCAACATAGTCATCTAGTGAATACCTGTCAACATAGTCATCTAGTGAATACCTGTCAACATAGTCATCTAGTGAATACCTGTCAACATAGTCATCTAGTGAATACCTGTCAACATAGTCATCTAGTGAATACCTGTCAACATAGTCATCTAGTGAATACCTGTCAACATAGTCATCTAGTGAATACCTGTCAACATAGTCATCTAGTGAATACCTGTCAACATAGTCATCTAGTGAATACCTGTCAACATAGTCATCTAGTGAATACCTGTCAACATAGTCATCTAGTGAATACCTGTCAACATAGTCATCTAGTGAATACCTGTCAACATAGTCATCTAGTGAATACCTGTCAACATAGTCATCTAGTGAATACCTGTCAACATAGTCATCTAGTGAATACCTGTCAACATAGTCATCTAGTGAATACCTGTCAACATAGTCATCTAGTGAATACCTGTCAACATAGTCATCTAGTGAATACCTGTCAACATAGTCATCTAGTGAATACCTGTCAACATAGTCATCTAGTGAATACCTGTCAACATAGTCATAGTCATCTCAGTGAATACCTGTCAACATAGTCATCTAGTGAATACCTGTCAACATAGTCATCTAGTGAATACCTGTCAACATAGTCATCTAGTGAATACCTGTCAACATAGTCATCTGAGTGAATACCTGTCAACATAGTCATCTAGTGAATACCTGTCAACATAGTCATCTAGTGAATACCTGTCAACATAGTCATCTAGTGAATACCTGTCAACATAGTCATCTAGTGAATACCTGTCAACATAGTCATCTAGTGAATACCTGTCAACATAGTCATCTAGTGAATACCTGTCAACATAGTCAT
The DNA here is from genome assembly GCF_004210375.1 of Tachypleus tridentatus. Taxonomy (NCBI): domain Eukaryota; kingdom Metazoa; phylum Arthropoda; class Merostomata; order Xiphosura; family Limulidae; genus Tachypleus; species Tachypleus tridentatus. Next base: position 11,356,192 of record NC_134826.1, on the reverse strand, counting down.
CTAGTGAATACCTGTCAACATAGTCATCTAGTGAATACCTGTCAACATAGTCATCTAGTGAATACCTGTCAACATAGTCATCTAGTGAATACCTGTCAACATAGTCATCTAGTGAATACCTGTCAACATAGTCATCTAGTGAATACCTGTCAACATAGTCATCTAGTGAATACCTGTCAACATAGTCATCTAGTGAATACCTGTCAACATAGTCATCTAGTGAATACCTGTCAACATAGTCATCTAGTGAATACCTGTCAACATAGTCATCTAGTGAATACCTGTCAACATCTAGTGTCATCTCTAGTGAATACCTGTCAACATAGTCATCTAGTGAATACCTGTCAACATCGTCATCTAGTGAATACCTGTCAACATAGTCATCTAGTGAATACCTGTCAACATAGTCATCTAGTGAATACCTGTCAACATAGTCATCTAGTGAATACCTGTCAACATAGTCATCTAGTGAATACCTGTCAACATAGTCATCTAGTGAATACCTGTCAACATAGTCATCTAGTGAATACCTGTCAACATAGTCATCTAGTGAATACCTGTCAACATAGTCATCTAGTGAATACCTGTCAACATAGTCATCTAGTGAATACCTGTCAACATAGTCATCTAGTGAATACCTGTCAATAGTCATCTAGTCATCTCATCTAGTGAATACCTGTCAACATAGTCATCTAGTGAATACCTGTCAACATAGTCATCTAGTGAATACCTGTCAACATAGTCATCTAGTGAATACCTGTCAACATAGTCATCTAGTGAATACCTGTCAACATAGTCATCTAGTGAATACCTGTCAACATAGTCATCTAGTGAATACCTGTCAACATAGTCATCTAGTGAATACCTGTCAACATAGTCATCTAGTGAATACCTGTCAATCATCTAGTGAATAGTCAATATACAACATAGTCTAGTGAATACCTGTCAACATAGTCATCTAGTGAATACCTGTCAAATATAGTCATCTAGTGAATACCTGTCAACATAGTCATCTAGTGAATACCTGTCAACATAGTCATCTAGTGAATACCTGTCAACATCTAGTGTCATCTCTAGTGAATACCTGTCAACATAGTCATCTAGTGAATACCTGTCAACATAGTCATCTAGTGAATACCTGTCAACATAGTCATCTAGTGAATACCTGTCAACATAGTCATCTAGTGAATACCTGTCAACATAGTCATCTAGTGAATACCTGTCAACATAGTCATCTAGTGAATACCTGTCAACATAGTCATCTAGTGAATACCTGTCAACATAGTCATCTAGTGAATACCTGTCAACATAGTCATCTAGTGAATACCTGTCAACATAGTCATCTGAATACCTGTCAACATAGTGAATACCTGTCAACATAGTCATCTAGTGAATACCTGTCAACATAGTCATCTAGTGAATACCTGTCAACATAGTCATCTAGTGAATACCTGTCAACATAGTCATCTAGTGAATACCTGTCAACATAGTCATCTAGTGAATACCTGTCAACATAGTCATCTAGTGAATACCTGTCAACATAGTCATCTAGTGAATACCTGTCAACATAGTCATCTAGTGAATACCTGTCAACATAGTCATCTAGTGAATACCTGTCAACATAGTCATCTAGTGAATACCTGTCAACATAGTCATCTAGTGAATACCTGTCAACATAGTCATCTAGTGAATACCTGTCAACATAGTCATCTAGTGAATACCTGTCAACATAGTCATCTAGTGAATACCTGTCAACATAGTCATCTAGTGAATACCTGTCAACATAGTCATCTAGTGAATACCTGTCAACATATCTAGTCATCTAGTGAATATCTGTCAACATAGTCATCTAGTGAATACCTGTCAACATAGTCATCTAGTGAATACCTGTCAACATAGTCATCTAGTGAATACCTGTCAACATGGTCATCTAGTGAATACCTGTCAACATAGTCATCTAGTGAATACCTGTCAACATAGTCATCTAGTGAATACCTGTCAACATAGTCATCTAGTGAATACCTGTCAACATAGTCATCTAGTGAATACCTGTCAACATAGTCATCTAGTGAATACCTGTCAACATAGTCATCTAGTGAATACCTGTCAACATAGTCATCTAGTGAATACCTGTCAACATAGTCATCTAGTGAATACCTGTCAACATAGTCATCTAGTGAATACCTGTCAACATAGTCATCTAGTGAATACCTGTCAACATAGTCATCTAGTGAATACCTGTCAACATAGTCATCTAGTGAATACCTGTCAACATAGTCATCTAGTGAATACCTGTCAACATAGTCATCTAGTGAATACCTGTCAACATAGTCATCATCTAGTGAATACCTGTCAACATAGTCATCTAGTGAATACCTGTCAACATAGTCATCTAGTGAATACCTGTCAACATAGTCATCTAGTGAATACCTGTCAACATAGTCATCTAGTGAATACCTGTCAACATAGTCATCTAGTGAATACCTGTCAACATAGTCATCTAGTGAATACCTGTCAACATAGTCATCTAGTGAATACCTGTCAACATAGTCATCTAGTGAATACCTGTCAACATAGTCATCTAGTGAATACCTGTCAACATAGTCATCTAGTGAATACCTGTCAACATAGTCATCTAGTGAATACCTGTCAACATAGTCATCTAGTGAATACCTGTCAACATAGTCATCTAGTGAATACCTGTCAACATAGTCATCTAGTGAATACAACATCATCTAGTGAATACCTGTCAACATAGTCATCTAGTGAATACCTGTCAACATAGTCATCTAGTCTGTCAACATAGTGTGAATACCTGTCAACATAGTCATCTAGTCCTGTCAACATAGTCATCTAGTGAATCATCTCTAGTGAATACCTGTCAACATAGTCATCTAGTGAATACCTGTCAACATAGTCATCTAGTGAATACCTGTCAACATAGTCATCTAGTGAATACCTGTCAAAATAGTCATCTAGTGAATACCTGTCAACATAGTCATCTAGTGAATACCTGTCAACATAGTCATCTAGTGAATACCTGTCAACATAGTCATCTAGTGAATACCTGTCAACATAGTCATCTAGTGAATACCTGTCAACATAGTCATCTAGTGAATACCTGTCAACATAGTCATCTAGTGAATACCTGTCAACATAGTCATCTAGTGAATACCTGTCAACATAGTCATCTAGTGAATACCTGTCAACATATCTAGTCATCTAGTGAATACCTGTCAACATAGTCATCTAGTGAATACAACTCTAGTCAACAACATAGTCATCTAGTGAATACCTGTCAACATAGTCATCTAGTGAATACCTGTCAACATAGTCATCTAGTGAATACCTGTCAACATAGTCATCTAGTGAATACCTGTCAACATAGTCATCTAGTGAATACCTGTCAACATAGTCATCTAGTGAATACCTGTCAACATAGTCATCTAGTGAATACCTGTCAACATAGTCATCTAGTGAATACCTGTCAACATAGTCATCTAGTGAATACCTGTCAACATAGTCATCTAGTGAATACCTGTCAACATAGTCATCTAGTGAATACCTGTCAACATAGTCATCTAGTGAATACCTGTCAACATAGTCATCTAGTGAATACCTGTCAACATAGTCATCTAGTGAATACCTGTCAACATAGTCATCTAGTGAATACCTGTCAACATAGTCATCTAGTGAATACCTGTCAACATAGTCATCTAGTGAATACCTGTCAACATAGTCATCTAGTGAATACCTGTCAACATAGTCATCTAGTGAATACCTGTCAACATAGTCATCTAGTGAATACCTGTCAACATAGTCATCTAGTGAATACCTGTCAACATAGTCATCTAGTGAATACCTGTCAACATAGTCATCTAGTGAATACCTGTCAACATAGTCATCTAGTGAATACCTGTCAACATAGTCATCTAGTGAATACCTGTCAACATAGTCATCTAGTGAATACCTGTCAACATAGTCATCTAGTGAATACCTGTCAACATAGTCATCTAGTGAATACCTGTCAACATAGTCATCTAGTGAATACCTGTCAACATAGTCATCTAGTGAATACCTGTCAACATAGTCATCTAGTGAATACCTGTCAACATAGTCATCTAGTGAATACCTGTCAACATAGTCATCTAGTGAATACCTGTCAACATAGTCATCTAGTGAATACCTGTCAACATAGTCATCTAGTGAATACCTGTCAACATAGTCATCTAGTGAATACCTGTCAACATAGTCATCTAGTGAATACCTGTCAACATAGTCATCTAGTGAATACCTGTCAACATAGTCATCTAGTGAATACCTGTCAACATAGTCATCTAGTGAATACCTGTCAACATAGTCATCTAGTGAATACCTGTCAACATAGTCATCTAGTGAATACCTGTCAACATAGTCATCTAGTGAATACCTGTCAACATAGTCATCTAGTGAATACCTGTCAACATAGTCATCTAGTGAATACCTGTCAACATAGTCATCTAGTGAATATCTTACAACATAGTCAACATAGTCATCTAGTGAATACCTGTCAACATAGTCATCTAGTGAATACCTGTCAACATAGTCATCTAGTGAATACCTGTCAACATAGTGAATACCATCAACATAGTCATCTAGTGAATACCTGTCAACATAGTCATCTAGTGAATACCTGTCAACATAGTCATCTAGTGAATACCTGTCAACATAGTCATCTAGTGAATACCTGTCAACATAGTCATCTAGTGAATACCTGTCAACATAGTCATCTAGTGAATACCTGTCAACATAGTCATCTAGTGAATACCTGTCAACATAGTCATCTAGTGAATACCTGTCAACATAGTCATCTAGTGAATACCTGTCAACATAGTCATCTAGTGAATACCTGTCAACATAGTCATCTAGTGAATACCTGTCAACATAGTCATCTAGTGAATACCTGTCAACATAGTCATCTAGTGAATACCTGTCAACATCTAGTGAATACCTGTCAACATAGTCATCTAGTGAATACCTGTCAACATAGTCATCTAGTGAATACCTGTCAACATAGTCATCTAGTGAATACCTGTCAACATAGTCATCTAGTGAATACCTGTCAACATAGTCATCTAGTGAATACCTGTCAACATAGTCATCTAGTGAATACCTGTCAACATAGTCATCTAGTGAATACCTGTCAACATAGTCATCTAGTGAATACCTGTCAACATAGTCATCTAGTGAATACCTGTCAACATAGTCATCTAGTGAATACCTGTCAACATAGTCATCTAGTGAATACCTGTCAACATAGTCATCTAGTGAATACCTGTCAACATAGTCATCTAGTGAATACCTGTCAACATAGTCATCTAGTGAATACCTGTCAACATAGTCATCTAGTGAATACCTGTCAACATAGTCATCTAGTGAATACCTGTCAACATAGTCATCTAGTGAATACCTGTCAACATAGTCATCTAGTGAATACCTGTCAACATAGTCATCTAGTGAATACCTGTCAACATAGTCATCTAGTGAATACCTGTCAACATAGTCATCTAGTGAATACCTGTCAACATAGTCATCTAGTGAATACCTGTCAACATAGTCATCTAGTGAATACCTGTCAACATAGTCATCTAGTGAATACCTGTCAACATAGTCATCTAGTGAATACCTGTCAACATAGTCATCTAGTGAATACCTGTCAACATAGTCATCTAGTGAATACCTGTCAACATAGTCATCTAGTGAATACCTGTCAACATAGTCATCTAGTGAATACCTGTCAACATAGTCATCTAGTGAATACCTGTCAACATAGTCATCTAGTGAATACCTGTCAACATAGTCATCTAGTGAATACCTGTCAACATAGTCATCTAGTGAATACCTGTCAACATAGTCATCTAGTGAATACCTGTCAACATAGTCATCTAGTGAATACCTGTCAACATAGTCATCTAGTGAATACCTGTCAACATAGTCATCTAGTGAATACCTGTCAACATAGTCATCTAGTGAATACCTGTCAACATAGTCATCTAGTGAATACCTGTCAACATAGTCATCTAGTGAATACCTGTCAACATAGTCATCTAGTGAATACCTGTCAACATAGTCATCTAGTGAATACCTGTCAACATAGTCATCTAGTGAATACCTGTCAACATAGTCATCTAGTGAATACCTGTCAACATAGTCATCTAGTGAATACCTGTCAACATAGTCATCTAGTGAATACCTGTCAACATAGTCATCTAGTGAATACCTGTCAACATAGTCATCTAGTGAATACCTGTCAACATAGTCATCTAGTGAATACCTGTCAACATAGTCATCTAGTGAATACCTGTCAACATAGTCATCTAGTGAATACCTGTCAACATAGTCATCTAGTGAATACCTGTCAACATAGTCATCTAGTGAATACCTGTCAACATAGTCATCTAGTGAATACCTGTCAACATCATCTAGTCATCTAGTGAATACATCTGTCAACATAGTCATCTAGTGAATACCTGTCAACATAGTCATCTAGTGAATACCTGTCAACATAGTCATCTAGTGAATACCTGTCAACATAGTCATCTAGTGAATACCATCTAGTGAATCAACATAGTCATCTAGTGAATACCTGTCAACATAGTCATCTAGTGAATACCTGTCAACATAGTCATCTAGTGAATACCTGTCAACATAGTCATCTAGTGAATACCTGTCAACATAGTCATCTAGTGAATACCTGTCAACATAGTCATCTAGTGAATACCTGTCAACATAGTCATCTAGTGAATACCTGTCAACATAGTCATCTAGTGAATACCTGTCAACATAGTCATCTAGTGAATACCTGTCAACATAGTCATCTAGTGAATACCTGTCAACATAGTCATCTAGTGAATACCTGTCAACATAGTCATCTAGTGAATACCTGTCAACATAGTCATCTAGTGAATACCTGTCAACATAGTCATCTAGTGAATACCTGTCAACATAGTCATCTAGTGAATACCTGTCAACATAGTCATCTAGTGAATACCTGTCAACATAGTCATCTAGTGAATACCTGTCAACATAGTCATCTAGTGAATACCTGTCAACATAGTCATCTAGTGAATACCTGTCAACATAGTCATCTAGTGAATACCTGTCAACATAGTCATCTAGTGAATACCTGTCAACATAGTCATCTAGTGAATACCTGTCAACATAGTCATCTAGTGAATACCTGTCAACATAGTCATCTAGTGAATACCTGTCAACATAGTCATCTAGTGAATACCTGTCAACATAGTCATCTAGTGAATACCTGTCAACATAGTCATCTAGTGAATACCTGTCAACATAGTCATCTAGTGAATACCTGTCAACATAGTCATCTAGTGAATACCTGTCAACATAGTCATCTAGTGAATACCTGTCAACATAGTCATCTAGTGAATACCTGTCAACATAGTCATCTAGTGAATACCTGTCAACATAGTCATCTAGTGAATACCTGTCAACATAGTCATCTAGTGAATACCTGTCAACATAGTCATCTAGTGAATACCTGTCAACATAGTCATCTAGTGAATACCTGTCAACATAGTCATCTAGTGAATACCTGTCAACATAGTCATCTAGTGAATACCTGTCAACATAGTCATCTAGTGAATACCTGTCAACATAGTCATCTAGTGAATACCTGTCAACATAGTCATCTAGTGAATACCTGTCAACATAGTCATCTAGTGAATACCTGTCAACATAGTCATCTAGTGAATACCTGTCAACATCATCTAGTGAATACCTGTCAACATAGTCATCTAGTGAATACCTGTCAACATAGTCATCTAGTGAATACCTGTCAACATAGTCATCTAGTGAATACCTGTCAACATAGTCATCTAGTGAATACCTGTCAACATAGTCATCTAGTGAATACCTGTCAACATAGTCATCTAGTGAATACCTGTCAACATAGTCATCTAGTGAATACCTGTCAACATAGTCATCTAGTGAATACCTGTCAACATAGTCATCTAGTGAATACCTGTCAACATAGTCATCTAGTGAATACCTGTCAACATAGTCATCTAGTGAATACCTGTCAACATAGTCATCTAGTGAATACCTGTCAACATAGTCATCTAGTGAATACCTGTCAACATAGTCATCTAGTGAATACCTGTCAACATAGTCATCTAGTGAATACCTGTCAACATAGTCATCTAGTGAATACCTGTCAACATAGTCATCTAGTGAATACCTGTCAACATAGTCATCTAGTGAATACCTCATCAACATAGTCATCTAGTGAATACCTGTCAACATAGTCATCTAGTGAATACCTGTCAACATAGTCATCTAGTGAATACCTGTCAACATAGTCATGTGAATACAACATAGTCATCTAGTGAATACCTGTCAACATAGTCATCTAGTGAATACCTGTCAACATAGTCATCTAGTGAATACCTGTCAACATAGTCATCTAGTGAATACCTGTCAACATAGTCATCTAGTGAATACCTGTCAACATAGTCATCTAGTGAATACCTGTCAACATAGTCATCTAGTGAATACCTGTCAACATAGTCATCTAGTGAATACCTGTCAACATAGTCATCTAGTGAATACCTGTCAACATAGTCATCTAGTGAATACCTGTCAACATATCTAGTCATCTAGTGAATACCTGTCAACATAGTCATCTAGTGAATACCTGTCAACATAGTCATCTAGTGAATACCTGTCAACATAGTCATCTAGTGAATACCTGTCAACATAGTCATCTAGTGAATACCTGTCAACATAGTCATCTGTGAATACCTGTCAACATAGTCATCTAGTGAATACCTGTCAACATAGTCATCTAGTGAATACCTGTCAACATAGTCATCTAGTGAATACCTGTCAACATAGTCATCTAGTGAATACCTGTCAACATAGTCATCTAGTGAATACCTGTCAACATAGTCATCTAGTGAATACCTGTCAACATAGTCATCTAGTGAATACCTGTCAACATAGTCATCTAGTGAATACCTGTCAACATAGTCATCTAGTGAATACCTGTCAACATAGTCATCTAGTGAATACCTGTCAACATAGTCATCTAGTGAATACCTGTCAACATAGTCATCTAGTGAATACCTGTCAACATAGTCATCTAGTGAATACCTGTCAACATAGTCATCTAGTGAATACCTGTCAACATAGTCATCTAGTGAATACCTGTCAACATAGTCATCTAGTGAATACCTGTCAACATAGTCATCTAGTGAATACCTGTCAACATAGTCATCTAGTGAATACCTGTCAACATAGTCATCTAGTGAATACCTGTCAACATAGTCATCTAGTGAATACCTGTCAACATAGTCATCTAGTGAATACCTGTCAACATAGTCATCTAGTGAATACCTGTCAACATAGTCATCTAGTGAATACCTGTCAACATAGTCATCTAGTGAATACCTGTCAACATAGTCATCTAGTGAATACCTGTCAACATAGTCATCTAGTGAATACCTGTCAACATAGTCATCTAGTGAATACCTGTCAACATAGTCATCTAGTGAATACCTGTCAACATAGTCATCTAGTGAATACCTGTCAAATCTAATACCTGTCAACATATCTCTAGTGAATACCTGTCAACATAGTCATCTAGTGAATACCTGTCAACATAGTCATCTAGTGAATACCTGTCAACATAGTCATCTAGTGAATACCTGTCAACATAGTCATCTAGTGAATACCTGTCAACATAGTCATCTAGTGAATACCTGTCAACATAGTCATCTAGTGAATACCTGTCAACATCGTCATCTAGTGAATACCTGTCAAAATAGTCATCTAGTGAATACCTGTCAACATAGTCATCTAGTGAATACCTGTCAACATCGCATCTAGTGAATACCTGTCAACATAGTCATCTAGTGAATACCTGTCAACATAGTCATCTAGTGAATACCTGTCAACATAGTCATCTAGTGAATACCTGTCAACATAGTCATCTAGTGAATACCTGTCAACATAGTCATCTAGTGAATACCTGTCAACATAGTCATCTAGTGAATACCTGTCAACATAGTCATCTAGTGAATACCTGTCAAAATAGTCATCTAGTGAATACCTGTCAACATAGTCATCTAGTGAATACCTGTCAACATAGTCATCTAGTGAATACCTGTCAACATAGTCATCTAGTGAATACCTGTCAACATGGTCATCTCGTGAATACCTGTCAACATAGTCATCTAGTGAATACCTGTCAACATAGTCATCTAGTGAATACCTGTCAACATAGTCATCTAGTGAATACCTGTCAACATAGTCATCTAGTGAATACCTGTCAACATAGTCATCTAGTGAATACCTGTCAACATAGTCATCTAGTGAATACCTGTCAACATAGTCATCTAGTGAATACCTGTCAACATAGTCATCTAGTGAATACCTGTCAACATCGTCATCTAGTGAATACCTGTCAAAATAGTCATCTAGTGAATACCTGTCAACATAGTCATCTAGTGAATACCTGTCAACATCGTCATCTAGTGAATATCTGTCAACATAGTCATCTAGTGAATACCTGTCAACATAGTCATCTAGTCAACATCTGTCAAGTGGTCATCCAGTACCTGTCAACATAGTCATCTAGTGAATACCTGTCAAAATAGTCATCTATTGAATACCTGTCAACATAGTCATCTAGTGAATATCTGTCAACATAGTCATCTAGTGAATATCTGTCAAAATAGTCATCTAGTGAATACCTGTCAACATAGTCATCTAGTGAATACCTGTCAACATCGTCATCTAGTGAATATCTGTCAACATAGTCATCTAGTGAATACCTGTCAACATAGTCATCTAGTGAATACCTGTCAAAATAGTCATCTAGTGAATACCTGTCAACATGGTCATCTAGTGAATATCTGTCAAAATAGTCATCTAGTGAATACCTGTCAAAATAGTCATCTAGTGAATACCTGTCAACATATTAATATTGTTTATAGCTGTCAACTTATTAATATTGTTAATAGCTGTCAACGTATTAATATTGTGAATACCTGGGTCTTTAAATAGCAATACCTAAACTACTACAGTAAAGTATCTGATATAACAATTCTTCAGCCAAATTTCAGTGACATAATGAGTGCAGCTGCCTGCGACACAGCTTCTCTTGAAGTTAATTACGAAGAAAATGTCTGTATTAATACAATGTGTCTCGAGAAGCATACCCGTTTCTTGAACCAATATTCCAGACAGATGGATGTTTCTGTCTGGGCGCCATTAATCTGTGAAATAGACTAAATGCAGCTTACGATGCAGCGAACAATGCACGTGCGTCTGACCATGTGCACTCAGTGACAACGCAGAAACTGATATAATAGGCTGATGTTCTGCTGACTTAATGAAACGTGGTGTTGTTTTGTTTTAGAAATAATACGGTTATCTGGTTAAGTTTCGGTATAAATTAGGTTTTGAAGGGACTCATGCTAATCGTTTATAATTTAGCAATAAATTGTGGTTCAAAGATAAGTTTGTTGTCCAATTAACGTTACGGATGAAATGGGGTATAAGCAGACTTCTGCTTGAATGTTTAGCTGCGGATAGCACACAGAGACTTCTGCATTAGTGATTAATTCTACATAAGTAATGGGTAGTGCTTAATTATATATTCCTACTTTTGTCTAATAGTAAGGATAAGTAACTTATTTGTACATTTTATAGTGTTCAGTAAAATGTAATTATCACAGTTGTACATGCTTCCTAACGTCTACAATCGACTTCAGACTAATATCATCTACAAACGGTCGTCTGATATAACTGTAAGTAAAGTATCAACTATCAAGTAAAAATATGGAAAAACTAGAATAACTGTAAGTAAAGTATCAACTATCAAGTGAAAATATGGAAAAACTAGAATAACTGTAAGTAAAGTATCAACTATCAAGTAAACATATGGAAAAACTGGAATAACTGTAAGTAAATTATCAACTATCAAGTAAAGATATGGAAAAACTAGAATAACTGTAAGTAAAGTATAAACTATCAAGTAAAGATATGGAGAAACTAGAATAACTGTAAGTAAAGTATCAACTATCAAGTAAAGATATGGAAAAACTAGAATAACTGTAAGTAAAGTATCAACTATCAAGTAAAGATATGGAAAAACTAGAATAACTGTAAGTAAAGTATCAACTATCAAGTGAAAATATGGAAAAACTAGAATAACTGTAAGTAAAGTATCAACTATCAAGTGAAAATATGGAAAAACAAGGATAACTATAAGTAAATTATCAACTATCAAGTAAACATATGGAAAAACTGGAATAACTGTAAGTAAAGTATCAACTATCAAGTAAAGATATGGAAAAACTAGAATAACTGTAAGTAAAGTATCAACTATCAAGTAAAGATATGGAAAAACTAGAATAACTGTAAGTAAAGTATCAACTATCAAGTGAAAATATGGTAAAACTAGAATAACTGTAAGTAAAGTATCAACTATCAAGTAAAGATATGGAAAAACTAGAATAACTGTAAGTAAAGTATCAACTATCAAGTAAACATATGGAAAAACTGGAATAACTGTAAGTAAAGTATCAACTATCAAGTAAAGATATGGAAAAACTAGAATAACTGTAAGTAAAGTATCAACTATCAAGTAAAGATATGGAGAAACTAGAATAACTGTAAGTAAAGTATCAACTATAAAGTGAAAATATGGAAAAACTAGAATAACTGTAAGTAAAGTATCAACTATCAAGTAAACATATGGAAAAACTAGAATAACTGTAAGTAAAGTATCAACTATCAAGTAAAGATATGGAAAAACTAGAATAACTGTAAGTAAAGTATCAACTATCAAGTGAAAATATGGAAAAACCAGAATAGCTGTGAGTAAAGTATGAGCTATCAAGTAAACATATGGAGAAACTAGAATATTTCAGTTGAAAGTAAAAATATAGTAAAAAGAAAGGTTGTCACACCTCTGAGTATCTGAGACGAGGAAAATATGACTGTTCTTGTTTCTAAGAACCGTCTGTGTGTTATCACGGAATAAGGTGTCGTTCCATTCAGAAGAGAGAACACCAACACAAGGCGTAACTTATCGTTAGAGTTTAAAAGTGTCAACAGTAGTCTTTGCTAGATTGGTTTCATTCCGTCTCTTGTGGCCGTGTTCCAAGTTGGTGTTTTCTTTGGTACCGATTGGTGGTTCTTAAGCATATAAATGAGTAATGAAAATTAATTGTATTAGTTCCGTCTCACGTTTTATCACCTGAGGACAGAGAAATCCCACAGGCATTTCTGAAGTTCTAAAACAACAATCTTAATGTATCATACACACATAGAAATACGTATATATATATATACATACAAATACATAAACCTTCAGTATGTGTGTTTTCTTTATACGTTATCACATTTTAGTCACAACCAAACTTGATGACATGAGGAAAGTCATGGGAGCTGGTTTCTCTTATATTTCATTTCTAATTTAAAAACAACTAGTGCTGTTACCTTTATCTGTTTTATTACAATTTTTAGTATTTATTTTGCTTGAAAACAACAACAACAACTAGAATAATAATTTCTTATCCTTTGTTATAAAGTAGTTTTTATTTCGCTTGTCCTTATTAGACGGGTACTCACGTATGTACCCCCATTTGTCCACCTAACACACAAACACACACATATATATATATATATCTACTCACGTGCCTAATAAATATATAGTTATTAATAACCTCTAGACTACACATTAAGTCTTCTGAATTCACTAGATAATTCTATAAAATTCGTTGTGAGGTAGAGAAATATTTTTGATTTTTTATTGTTTCTGAGCTATCTAGTGTTAATAGAAAACGCATGACACGAGTCACTTAATAACTCACACTTAGTATATCGCCCGTTGAGTGGTTCTCTGATTTCTATCACGTACTATTATTATTCAGATTCCACTTGTCTTCACTGATTCTAAATTACGTGACTTTAGTATTGTTTATCAAACAAAAAGAAAACAAATGAACCAGTTAGCGTCGTGTATATTAATAGTTATTGTTACACTAAAGGGAAATACAGAAAATACATATATTATTATCATGTCGTAACACTGATGTCAGAAGTTAAATAAAAACTTAAATCATCTAGAAGAGTTAACTTTAGAACACGCACAAAACATTCACTACATTGGTAAGTTAACTATCTTCACGAGATAGATAATTAAAGGTTTTTAACTCTACTCAACGTTTCTTAACTATACATAAAGTTCTAATTAACGTAGATGTAAGTCTAAACTCTATTAAACATTTAACTAAACATTACGTAATTGACGTAGATATAGGTTTTAACTCTACTAAACATTTCGTAACTAAACAAAACGTTGTAATTAACGTAGATACAGGTTTTAATTATACTAAACATTTCTTAGCTATAAACATAACGTTGTAATTAACCTACATATGAATTTTATCTCTACTTAAAATTTCTTTACTAAACATTACGTAATTGTCGTAGATACACGTTTCAACTCTGCTAAACATTTCTTACCTGAAATAACGCTGTATTTAACGTAGATATAGGTTTTAATTCTACTAAACATTTCCTAACTGTACATTACGTAATTGATGTAGATGCACGTTTCAACAATACGAAACATTTCTTGACTAAACATAATATTGTAATTAACGTAGATACAGGTTACAACTCTACTAAGCATATCTTAACTAAATATACCTTTATAATTAACGTAGATATAGGATTTAACTGTACTAAGCCTTTCTTAATAAAATAAAATGTTCAAATTAACGTAGATATAGTTTTTTAAATCTGCTAAACATTTCTTAACTAATCATAATGTTGTAATTAGAGTAAATATAGGTTTTATCTCTACTAAACATGTTTTAACGAAAAATTATGTAATTTGTGTATATATACCTTTTAACTCTACTAAACATTTCTTAACTAAACATAACGTTGTAATTAACGTACATGTAAGTTTTATCTCCACTAAGCATTTTTTAACAAAATAAAATGTTCTAATTAACGTAGATATAGGTTTTAACTCTACTAAACAGTTTTTAACTGAACATAATGTTGTAATTACCGTAGATATATGTTTGTACTCTACTAAATATATCTTCACCAAACACAATGTTGTAATTAACGTAGATATAGGTTTTTTACGTTCCTAATTATTTCTTAACTAATCACCATGCTATTTTTAATATAGATATAGGTTCTAACTCTACTAACCATTTCTTAACTAAAATTAATGTTGAAACAAATGTAGATATTGGTATTATTTCAACTAAACATATCCTATGTAAAAATTATGTTGTAACTAACGTAGATATAGGTTTTGACTCTATTAACCATTTCTTAACTAAACATAGTGTCGGAATTACCTTAGATGTAGAATTTAACTCTAATAAAATCTCGTGTCTTAACTGAACATAATGTTGTTATTTACGTAGATAAACATTTTAACTTTACTAAGCATTTCGTAACTAATCATAATGTTGTAATTAACGTAGATAACGGTTTTAACTGTACTAAACATTTCTAAACAAAGCGTAATGTTGTAAATCACGTAGATAACGGTTTTACTTCTAGTAAGCATCTCTTAACTAAACATAATGTTGTAATTCAGGTAAAAATAAGTTTTTACACTACTAAACATTTTAAAACTAAACACATTGTTGTCACTTACGTAGATATACATCTTACCTCTACTAAACATTTCTTAATTAAACATAATGTTGTAATTAACTTAGATATAGTTTTTAATTATGCTAAAATGTCATGTCTTAAGTAAACACTATGTTGTAACTAACGTAGTTATAGGCTTTAAGTCCACTAAACATTTCTTAACCAAAAATAATGTTATAATTAACGTAGATATAGCAACTCTACTAAACATTTGTTGACTAAAAATAATGTTGTAATTAGCGAAGATATAGGTTATAACTGTACTAAACACTTTTTAACTAAAAATTATGTACTTAACGTAGATAAAGGTTTTAACTCTACTAAACATTTCTAATTCAAGATGACGTTGTAATTAACGAAGACGTAGATTTTACCTGTACTAAACAATTTTTAAATGAACATATCGTTGTATTTATCGTTAATATATGTTTTAACTCCACTAAACATTTCTTAACTAAACATTATCTCTTTCGCGAAGGTATACGTTTTAACTCTACAAAACATTTCTAAACAGAACATAACATAACATAGTAATTAACATAGATATAGGTTTTAACTCTGGTAAAATCTCTTGTTTTATCTGAACATAATATTGTAATTAACGAAGATATAAATTTTAACTATGCTAAACATGTCGTGTCTTAACTAAACGCTATGTTGTAACTAATGTATACACAGGTTTTAAGTCTGCTAAACATTTGTTAACCAAACATAATGTTGTAATTAACGTAGATATAGATGTTAGCTCTACTAAACATTTGTTGACTAAAAATAATATTGCAATTAACGTATGTATAAGTGTTAACTGTACAGAACCTTTTTTAACTAAAAATTATGTAATTGACGTGGATGTACGTTTTAACTCTACTAAACATTTCATAACTAAACATAACGTTGTAATTAACGTAAGTGTAGGTTTTATTTCTACTAAGCATTTCTTAAGAAAACATAATGTTCTAATGAATGTAGATATAGGTTTTTACTATATTAAACTTTTCTCAACTAAATATAATGTTGTAATTATTGTAGATATAGGGTTTAACAATACTAAACATTTCTTAACTGAACATAATGTTGTAATTAACGTAAATATAGGTTTTTACTCTACTAAACATTTTTTAACTAATCACCATGTTATTATTAATATAGATATAAGTTCTAACTCTCCTAAATATTTCTTAATTAAAAATAGCGTTCAAACTAACGTAGATATAGGTTTTAACTCTACTAAAATCTCGTGTCTTAACTGAACATAACATTGTAATTAAAGCACATATAGGTTTTAACTCTACTAAACATCTCGTGTCTTATCGAAACATAATGTTGTAATTAACGTAGATATAGGTTTTAACTGTATTAAGCATTTCTTAACTAATCATAATGTTGTAATTATCGTAAATATAGATTTTAACACCACTAAACATTTCTTATTTAAACATTATGTATTTGACATAGCTGTACCTTTCAACTCTTAACATTTCTTAACTAAACATAATGTTTTAATGAACGTAGATATGTTTTAACTGTACTAAACATTTCTTATCCAAGAAAAATGTTGTAATTAACGTAGATACAGGTTTTAACTCTACTAAGCATTTTTTAACTAAACATAATGTTGTAATTAACGTACAGTTACCACAGAAAGTGTTCGTACCCCTGCGTCGTGAGTAGTATTTTCCTTATAACTTAAAAAATATAACTATTAGGATAATGAAAGAATAGTATATTATAAATATTATACTAACACACATCTACATAAACTGTATGTAAATTGAGCAACAAATAAACTGTTTATAAATAAATAACCAAACATAGAAGGGACAGAAAGTGTTCGTGCGCCTACTTTAATGGTCAGTTGTATAGCCTTTTAGATGAATTACTTGGCTCAATCTCTCATCATAGCCCTCCATGATCGTTTGACAGTACTCGACTGGTATTTTCTTCCATTCTTCTTTACAGAAGGCCTCCAACTCTTCCAAGTTTTTCGGATGACGCTGATGAACCCTGGTCTTCAATTCATGCCAAACGCTTTC
Source organism: Tachypleus tridentatus (assembly GCF_004210375.1). NCBI lineage: Eukaryota > Metazoa > Arthropoda > Merostomata > Xiphosura > Limulidae > Tachypleus > Tachypleus tridentatus. The sequence continues at coordinate 11,338,457 of NC_134826.1, read as the reverse complement.
AATTGGGTTGAGATCGGGTGACTGCGATGGCCACTCCAGAACGCTTATATGGTTCCTCTGCAACCAGGATTGCACATATTTCGATGTGTGCTTAGGGTCATTGTCGTGCTGGAAGATCCAACGACGCCAAAGCCACAAGTTCCGAGCATCATTCTTGATATAAGTTCCTAATATATCAACATACTCTTCTTTTTTTCATGATTCCGTTGACGCGGTGAAGGCTGCCTACACCAGAAGAGTGAAGGAACCCCATAGCATGATCAAGCCACTTCTGTGTTTAACTGTAGGGATGGTTTTCTTTGGAAGATTTCGTTCCCCCTTCTTACGGAAAATGTAGCGAACATCATTGTGGCTGAAAAGCTCGATTTTAGTCTCGTCTGATTAAAGAATACTCTTCCAATAGGTAAAGGTTTTATCTACATGTTTTCTTGCATACCTCAATCGTGCTTCTAAATAAACAGGCTTTAAATATGGAGTTCTACGAGGACGACATGTTTTGAATCAGAAGAGCGTAACATGTTCGTAACTGTAGATGTGCTTACTTCAACCTCAGTTTCCCTTACTACTTTCTGTATGTCATGACGTGTTAAACGATGGTCCTTAGTAACTTGTCTGAGAACCTTCCTCTTGGTTCTCTATGGAATTTTGGTGGGGCGTCCGGAACGAGGTAGGTTAGCAGTTGATCCTGTAAGCTTAAACTTGGCAATTATGCTTTGAACAGTAGATTTCGGCACATTAAGTTGTGTAGCAATACCGGAAAGAGACCCACGAGACTTGTATGTTACAATAATTCGTTTTTTTAAATCACTGGACAGTTGTTTCTTGTTCGCCATGATGACCAAGCAGATAATGACGGTGACGGTGCTAAATTGCCGGAAGTACATTTTTTGCTGGCTAAATTCCAATAATTATGAAGCCAGTGTCTAGTTCTGGAATGGTATAATGTAGTTTATTCGCCAAAATTATGCTCACCAGATAAAATTAACGAGAAATCAGACAAAATAAAACAATACTTCGTAAACATCAATTAGTTTCCCCCACGAACCGTAGAAAACATTATACGCACACACCTGGACAGAAAGCAAAATCATCCAACAAAAGTAAATATATCTCACGAATCAAAAAATCACGAAACCATATATTGCTGCATACCATATATTCCCGACATCAGCAGAAAAATAACCAACATTTGGCAAAAACTAGAAACAAAATATGACATTCCAGTTAATACTAAATTTATTCAGAAACCAGGCACAAAATAAGGTTTATACTATGTAAAAACTACACTGACAAACACAACACCAACATTATTTATAAAATACAACGTGATAACTGCCACGACTTCTATATTGGAGAAACAAGTAAAATAATGGAAACCAGATACGTTTTTGAACACTGCAAATCAAATAAACACAACATAACCACATAAAACACCCAAATACTAAATATAGAAACAAACAAACGCAAAATTAAAGAAGCTTTACTTATACAACAACTCAAGCCCAAAATAAACCAATACAAAGGAACACCTTTATACCTATACTGATAAATATAATCAAACATCTACGCACGCCCTCTACATTCCTATACTCAGTTACACAACCGCCTTCAAACATGTGGTCAGCTACCGGTCAGTTACCTCTTTCTTTGTGAACCTGACGATGACCGAAGAAGGTGGAAACGTTGTTCGCTCCTCTACGTAAAATACTTTCTCAACTCAAACGAGCCGTTTTTACATATATACGAACATAATGTTGTAACTAACGTAGATATAGGTTTTAACTCTACTAACCATTTCTGAAGTAAAAATAATTTTGTACCTAATGTAGATATAGGTTTTATCTCTACTAAAATTTCTTACTTAAACATAATGTTGTAACTGACGTTGATAAAGGTTTTAATTGTTCTTAGAATTTCTGAAATAAACATAATGTAGCTATCTGAGGTTAAAGTATTTAAACTCTGTTGTACGTTTAGTGTTATAAATGAAGACAGTGAACACTCCTCAGAGTTTTGAAATAGAAGACATGGTTTTCAGATACTGAAATGGGTTGTCCGTTCTGAAGAAATAAGCTATGATTCAGCCAATGGGACCAATTTTCACGATTACATCTCGTGCAGACCTTCAAAGTTTATAAGTTTGCAGTCAGGTGAAAGCCACCCTTTCTTTCCGGATCTCGTGCGCACGTTATGCTGTAAGTGTGGGCCCCAAAATGTCATATTTAGTTTATTTTTCACAAAATTATGAGAATGACTCCGGAATGAAAAGTGTGCAAACAACAATAAAAACATTTTTGTGGCATAAAAACTGGTGTTACGTTACTCATGAACAGAAGCTTGTTTCTTTGATTTTTAAAAAGGTTTAAACAGCTGTAAGCTCATGAAACTTAACGGACAACAACTGTCAGTGTTAGAAACATCGGACAATGTTTCTCTTTGGCCTTTAGTCCTCTACAAGTGTTTTTCTACAGCTGTCAGTTGTAGTCCATTAAACTAAATTTCATCATGAATACTCTGTTTAAACAAGCTATCGAAAAATAAACTTATAAACGTCAATATATAATGTAGAAAATGATTAATGTTTGGTGAGAAATACGAATGTCTAATATACGAAAGTGTTACTGATAAAGTTGTGTTAATAATTTACCTTTCAGGTATTAGAATATGTGTTATTAGGGTCTGTATGGCACAGAAAAATGGATTTATTCAACGCTTGATTATGTCCTTAAACTTAAATGAAATTCATAATACGGAATTTTTAGGTATTCTGATATCCCTATAAGTGAAGCTTATTTGTACTTTATAAATCCAGTTCTGCCTTTGGTTCCTTTAATGATTGTGTGCCCATGGTATCATACAACTATCTACTCTGATAAGTGTGTTAACACACTTCTGACTGTACCAACATGAACCATGTAGTTAACATTATGATAAACTAACTTTGCACAGACCTTGTGAGAAACGTGGTGGAATAGTAGAGTTATGGTAAGTCTTGTAGAAACATGGTGACATACTAGAATTGTGGTAAGTCTTGTGGAAAACATGGTGACATACTAGAGTTATGGTAAGTCTTGTGGAAAACATGGTGACATACTAGAGTTATGGTAAGTCTTGTGAGAAACGTGGTGATATAATAGAGTTATGGTAAGTCTTGTGGAAAACATGGTGATATACTAGAATTGTGGTAAGTCTTGTGGAAAACATGGTGACATACTAGAGTTATGGAAAGTCTTGTAGAAAACATGGTGACATACTAGAGTTATGGTAAGTCTTGTGGAAAACATGGTGACATACTAGAGTTATGGTAAGTCTTGTAGGAAACATGGTGACATGCTAGAGTTATGGTAAGTCTTGTGAGATACATGGTGACATCACAGAAAAGATGTGGATATTATTCTGAAAATTTCTATGACAAACAATTGTATACCTCTGTTGGGGTTATTTAGCTGATAGGTAACCTTAACTTAGTAAAATTATTACTATTTAGGTGATAGGTAACCTTAACTTAATAAAATTATTACTATTTAGGTGATAGGTAACCTTAACTTAGTAAAATTATTAGTATTTAAGTGATAGGTAACCTTAACTTAGTAAAATTATTACTATTTAGGTGATAGGTAACCTTAACTTAGTAAAATTATTACTATTTAGGTGATAGGTAACCTTAACTTAGTAAAATTATTACTATTTAGGTGATAGGTAACCTTAACTTAGTAAAATTATTACTATTTAAGTGATAGGTAACCTTAACTTAGTAAAATTATTACTATTTAGCTGATAGGTAACCTCAACTCAGTAAAATTATTACTATTTGGTTGATGGGTAACCTTAACTTAGTAAAATTATTACTATGTAAGTGATGGGTAACCTTAACTTATTAAAATTATTACTATTTGGGTGATAGGTAACCTTAACTTCGTAAAATTATTACTATTTAGCTGATGGGTAATCTCAACTTAGTAAAATTATTACTATTTGGCTGGTGGGTAACCTTAACTTAGTAAAATTATTACTATTTGGTTGATGGGTAACCTCAACTTAGTAAAATTATTACTATATAGCTGGTGGGTAACCTTAACTTAGTAAAATTATTACTATTTAGCTGATGGGTAACCTTAACTTAGTAAAATTATTACTATTTAGCTGATGGGTAACCTCAACTTAGTAAAATTATTACTATTTAAGTGATATGTAACCTTAACTTAGAAAATTATTACTATTTGGCTGATGGGTAACCTTAACTTAGTAAAATTATTACTATTTGGGTGATGGGTAACCTTAACTTAGTAAAATTATTACTATTTGGCTGATGGGTAATCTTAACTTAGTAAAATTATTACTATTTGGCTGATAGGTAACCTAACTTTGTAAAATTATTACTATTTGGGTAATAGGTAACCTTAACTTAGTAAAATTATTACTATTTGGCTGGTGGGTAACCTTAACTTAGTAAAACTATTACTATTTGGCTGGTGGGTAACCTTAACTTAGTAAAATTATTACTATGTAAGGTGATGGGTAACCTTAACTTCGTAAAATTATTACTATTTAGCTGATGGGTAACCTCAACTTAGTAAAATTATGACTATTTGGCTGATGGGTAACCTTAACTTTGTAAAATTATTACTATTTGGGTGATGGGTAACCTTAACTTAGTAAAATTATTACTATTTGGCTGGTGGGTAACCTTAACTTAGTAAAACTATTACTATTTGGCTGGTGGGTAACCTTAACTTAGTAAAATTATTACTATTTAGCTGATATGTAACCTTAACTTTGTAAAATTATTACTATTTGGGTGATGGGTAACCTTAACTTAGTAAAATTATTACTATGTAAGTGATAGGTAACCTTAACTTCGTAAAATTATTACTATTTACCTGATAAGTAACCTCAACTTAGTAAAATTATGACTATTTGGCTGATGGGTAACCTTAACTTTGTAAAATTATTACTATTTGGGTGATGGGTAACCTTAACTTAGTAAAACTATTACTATTTAGCTGGTGGGTAACCTTAACTTAGTAAAATTATTACTATTTAGCTGATATGTAACCTTAACTTAGTAAAATTATTACTATTTGGCTGATGGGTAACCTTAACTTTGTAAAATTATTACTATTTGGGTGATGGGTAACCTTAACTTTGTAAAATTATTACTATTTGGGTGATGGGTAACCTTAACTTAGTAAAATTATTACTATTTAGCTGGTGGGTAACCTTAACTTAGTAAAATTATTACTATTTAGCTGATGGGTAACCTTAACTTAGTAAAATTATTACTATTTGGCTGATGGGTAACCTTAACTTTGTAAAATTATTACTATTTGGGTGATGGGTAACCTTAACTTAGTAAAATTATTACTATTTAGCTGATGGGTAACCTCAACATAGTAAAATTATTACTATTTGGCTGGTGGGTAACCTTAACTTAGTAAAATTATTACTATTTGGCTGATGGGTAATCTTAACTTAGTAAAATTATTACTATTTAGCTGATAGGTAACCTTAACTTAGTAAAATTATTACTATTTAGCTGATGGGTAACCTTAACTTAGTAAAATTATTACTATTTGGGTGATGGGTAACCTTAACTTAGTAAAATTATTACTATTTCGCTGATGGGTAATCTTAACTTAGTAAAATTATTACTATTTGGCTTATGGGTAACCTTAACTTAGTAAAATTATTACTATGTAAGTGATAGGTAACCTTAACTTCGTAAAATTATTACTATTTAGCTGATGGGTAACCTCAACTTAGTAAAATTATGACTATTTAGCTGGTGGGTAACCTTAACTTTGTAAAATTATTACTATTTGGGTGATGGGTAACCTTAACTTCGTAAAATTATTACTATTTGGCTGGTGGGTAACCTTAACTTAGTAAAACTATTACTATTTAGCTGATGGGTAACCTTAACTTAGTAAAATTATTACTATTTAGGTGATAGGTAACCTTAACTTAATAAAATTATTACTATTTGGGTGATGGGTAACCTTAACTTAGTAAAATTATTAGTATTTAAGTGATGGGTAACCTTAACTTAGTAAAATTATTACTATTTGGGTGATGGGTAACCTTAACTTAGTAAAATTATTACTATTTGGGTGATGGGTAACTTTAACTTAGTAAAATTATTACTATTTGGGTGATGGGTAACCTTAACTTAGTAAAATTATTACTATTTAAGTGATGGGTAACCTTAACTTAGTAAAATTATTACTATGTAAGTGATGGGTAACCTTAACTTATTAAAATTATTACTATTTGGGTGATGGGTAACCTTAACTTCGTGAAATTATTACTATTTGGCTGATGGGTAATCTCAACTTAGTAAAATTATTACTATTTGGCTGGTGGGTAACCTTAACTTAGTAAAATTATTACTATTTGGTTGATGGGTAACCTCAACTTAGTAAAATTATTACTATATGGCTGGTGGGTAACCTTAACTTAGTAAAATTATTACTATTTGGCTGATGGGTAACCTTAACTTAGTAAAATTATTACTATTTGGCTGATGGGTAACCTTAACTTAGTAAAATTATTACTATTTGGCTGGTGGGTAACCTTAACTTAGTAAAACTATTACTATTTGGCTGGTGGGTAACCTTAACTTAGTAAAATTATTACTATTTAGCTGATATGTAACCTTAACTTTGTAAAATTATTACTATTTGGGTGATGGGTAACCTTAACTTAGTAAAATTATTACTATGTAAGTGATAGGTAACCTTAACTTCGTAAAATTATTACTATTTACCTGATAAGTAACCTCAACTTAGTAAAATTATGACTATTTAGCTGATGGGTAACCTTAACTTTGTAAAATTATTACTATTTGGGTGATGGGTAACCTTAACTTAGTAAAACTATTACTATTTAGCTGGTGGGTAACCTTAACTTAGTAAAATTATTACTATTTAGCTGATATGTAACCTTAACTTAGTAAAATTATTACTATTTAGCTGATGGGTAACCTTAACTTTGTAAAATTATTACTATTTGGGTGATGGGTAACCTTAACTTTGTAAAATTATTACTATTTGGGTGATGGGTAACCTTAACTTAGTAAAATTATTACTATTTGGCTGGTAGGTAACCTTAACTTAGTAAAATTATTACTATTTGGCTGATGGGTAACCTTAACTTAGTAAAATTATTACTATTTAGCTGATGGGTAACCTTAACTTTGTAAAATTATTACTATTTGGGTGATGGGTAACCTTAACTTAGTAAAATTATTACTATTTAGCTGATGGGTAACCTCAACATAGTAAAATTATTACTATTTAGCTGGTGGGTAACCTTAACTTAGTAAAATTATTACTATTTAGCTGATGGGTAATCTTAACTTAGTAAAATTATTACTATTTAGCTGATGGGTAACCTCAACTTAATAAAATTATTACTATTTAAGTGATATGTAACCTTAACTTAGAAAAATTATTACTATTTGGCTGATAGGTAACCTTAACTTAGTAAAATTATTACTATTTGGGTGATGGGTAACCTTAACTTAGTAAAATTATTACTATTTCGCTGATGGGTAATCTTAACTTAGTAAAATTATTACTATTTGGCTTATGGGTAACCTTAACTTAGTAAAATTATTACTATGTAAGTGATAGGTAACCTTAACTTCGTAAAATTATTACTATTTAGCTGATGGGTAACCTCAACTTAGTAAAATTATGACTATTTAGCTGGTGGGTAACCTTAACTTTGTAAAATTATTACTATTTAGCTGGTAGGTAACCTTAACTTTGTAAAATTATTACTATTTGGGTGATGGGTAACCTTAACTTCGTAAAATTATTACTATTTAGGCTGGTGGGTAACCTTAACTTAGTAAAACTATTACTATTTAGCTGATGGGTAACCTTAACTTAGTAAAATTATTACTATTTGGGTGATAGGTAACCTTAACTTAATAAAATTATTACTATTTGGGTGATGGGTAACCTTAACTTAGTAAAATTATTAGTATTTAAGTGATGGGTAACCTTAACTTAGTAAAATTATTACTATTTGGGTGATAGGTAACCTTAACTTAGTAAAATTATTACTATTTGGGTGATAGGTAACCTTAACTTAGTAAAATTATTACTATTTGGGTGATGGGTAACCTTAACTTAGTAAAATTATTACTATTTAAGTGATGGGTAACCTTAACTTAGTAAAATTATTACTATGTAAGTGATAGGTAACCTTAACTTATTAAAATTATTACTATTTGGGTGATAGGTAACCTTAACTTCGTAAAATTATTACTATTTAGCTGATGGGTAATCTCAACTTAGTAAAATTATTACTATTTAGCTGGTGGGTAACCTTAACTTAGTAAAATTATTACTATTTGGTTGATAGGTAACCTCAACTTAGTAAAATTATTACTATATAGCTGGTAGGTAACCTTAACTTAGTAAAATTATTACTATTTAGCTGATGGGTAACCTTAACTTAGTAAAATTATTACTATTTGGCTGATGGGTAACCTCAACTTAGTAAAATTATTACTATTTAAGTGATATGTAACCTTAACTTAGAAAAATTATTACTATTTAGCTGATAGGTAACCTTAACTTAGTAAAATTATTACTATTTAGGTGATAGGTAACCTTAACTTAGTAAAATTATTACTATTTAGCTGATGGGTAATCTTAACTTAGTAAAATTATTACTATTTAGCTGATGGGTAACCTTAACTTTGTAAAATTATTACTATTTAGGTAATAGGTAACCTTAACTTAGTAAAATTATTACTATTTAGCTGGTAGGTAACCTTAACTTAGTAAAACTATTACTATTTAGCTGGTAGGTAACCTTAACTTAGTAAAATTATTACTATGTAAGTGATGGGTAACCTTAACTTCGTAAAATTATTACTATTTAGCTGATAGGTAACCTCAACTTAGTAAAATTATGACTATTTAGCTGATAGGTAACCTTAACTTTGTAAAATTATTACTATTTGGGTGATAGGTAACCTTAACTTAGTAAAATTATTACTATTTGGCTGGTGGGTAACCTTAACTTAGTAAAACTATTACTATTTGGCTGGTAGGTAACCTTAACTTAGTAAAATTATTACTATTTAGCTGATATGTAACCTTAACTTTGTAAAATTATTACTATTTGGGTGATAGGTAACCTTAACTTAGTAAAATTATTACTATGTAAGTGATAGGTAACCTTAACTTCGTAAAATTATTACTATTTAGCTGATAAGTAACCTCAACTTAGTAAAATTATGACTATTTAGCTGATGGGTAACCTTAACTTTGTAAAATTATTACTATTTGGGTGATGGGTAACCTTAACTTAGTAAAATTATTACTATTTAGCTGGTAGGTAACCTTAACTTAGTAAAACTATTACTATTTAGCTGGTAGGTAACCTCAACTTAATAAAATTATTACTATTTAAGTGATATGTAACCTTAACTTAGAAAAATTATTACTATTTAGCTGATAGGTAACCTTAACTTAGTAAAATTATTACTATTTAGGTGATAGGTAACCTTAACTTAGTAAAATTATTACTATTTCGCTGATAGGTAATCTTAACTTAGTAAAATTATTACTATTTAGCTTATAGGTAACCTTAACTTAGTAAAATTATTACTATGTAAGTGATAGGTAACCTTAACTTCGTAAAATTATTACTATTTAGCTGATGGGTAACCTCAACTTAGTAAAATTATGACTATTTAGCTGGTGGGTAACCTTAACTTTGTAAAATTATTACTATTTGGGTGATAGGTAACCTTAACTTCGTAAAATTATTACTATTTAGCTGGTAGGTAACCTTAACTTAGTAAAACTATTACTATTTAGCTGATAGGTAACCTTAACTTAGTAAAATTATTACTATTTAGGTGATAGGTAACCTTAACTTAATAAAATTATTACTATTTAGGTGATAGGTAACCTTAACTTAGTAAAATTATTAGTATTTAAGTGATAGGTAACCTTAACTTAGTAAAATTATTACTATTTAGGTGATAGGTAACCTTAACTTAGTAAAATTATTACTATTTAGGTGATAGGTAACCTTAACTTAGTAAAATTATTACTATTTAGGTGATAGGTAACCTTAACTTAGTAAAATTATTACTATTTAAGTGATAGGTAACCTTAACTTAGTAAAATTATTACTATTTAGCTGATAGGTAACCTCAACTCAGTAAAATTATTACTATTTAGTTGATAGGTAACCTTAACTTAGTAAAATTATTACTATGTAAGTGATAGGTAACCTTAACTTATTAAAATTATTACTATTTAGGTGATAGGTAACCTTAACTTCGTAAAATTATTACTATTTAGCTGATAGGTAATCTCAACTTAGTAAAATTATTACTATTTAGCTGGTAGGTAACCTTAACTTAGTAAAATTATTACTATTTAGTTGATAGGTAACCTCAACTTAGTAAAATTATTACTATATAGCTGGTAGGTAACCTTAACTTAGTAAAATTATTACTATTTAGCTGATAGGTAACCTTAACTTAGTAAAATTATTACTATTTAGCTGATAGGTAACCTTAACTTAGTAAAATTATTACTATTTAGCTGGTAGGTAACCTTAACTTAGTAAAACTATTACTATTTAGCTGGTAGGTAACCTTAACTTAGTAAAATTATTACTATTTAGCTGATATGTAACCTTAACTTTGTAAAATTATTACTATTTAGGTGATAGGTAACCTTAACTTAGTAAAATTATTACTATGTAAGTGATAGGTAACCTTAACTTCGTAAAATTATTACTATTTACCTGATAAGTAACCTCAACTTAGTAAAATTATGACTATTTAGCTGATAGGTAACCTTAACTTTGTAAAATTATTACTATTTAGGTGATAGGTAACCTTAACTTAGTAAAACTATTACTATTTAGCTGGTAGGTAACCTTAACTTAGTAAAATTATTACTATTTAGCTGATATGTAACCTTAACTTAGTAAAATTATTACTATTTAGCTGATAGGTAACCTTAACTTTGTAAAATTATTACTATTTAGGTGATAGGTAACCTTAACTTTGTAAAATTATTACTATTTAGGTGATAGGTAACCTTAACTTAGTAAAATTATTACTATTTAGCTGGTAGGTAACCTTAACTTAGTAAAATTATTACTATTTAGCTGATAGGTAACCTTAACTTAGTAAAATTATTACTATTTAGCTGATAGGTAACCTTAACTTTGTAAAATTATTACTATTTAGGTGATAGGTAACCTTAACTTAGTAAAATTATTACTATTTAGCTGATAGGTAACCTCAACATAGTAAAATTATTACTATTTAGCTGGTAGGTAACCTTAACTTAGTAAAATTATTACTATTTAGCTGATAGGTAATCTTAACTTAGTAAAATTATTACTATTTAGCTGATAGGTAACCTCAACTTAATAAAATTATTACTATTTAAGTGATATGTAACCTTAACTTAGAAAAATTATTACTATTTAGCTGATAGGTAACCTTAACTTAGTAAAATTATTACTATTTAGGTGATAGGTAACCTTAACTTAGTAAAATTATTACTATTTCGCTGATAGGTAATCTTAACTTAGTAAAATTATTACTATTTAGCTTATAGGTAACCTTAACTTAGTAAAATTATTACTATGTAAGTGATAGGTAACCTTAACTTCGTAAAATTATTACTATTTAGCTGATAGGTAACCTCAACTTAGTAAAATTATGACTATTTAGCTGGTAGGTAACCTTAACTTTGTAAAATTATTACTATTTAGCTGGTAGGTAACCTTAACTTTGTAAAATTATTACTATTTAGGTGATAGGTAACCTTAACTTCGTAAAATTATTACTATTTAGCTGGTAGGTAACCTTAACTTAGTAAAACTATTACTATTTAGCTGATAGGTAACCTTAACTTAGTAAAATTATTACTATTTAGGTGATAGGTAACCTTAACTTAATAAAATTATTACTATTTAGGTGATAGGTAACCTTAACTTAGTAAAATTATTAGTATTTAAGTGATAGGTAACCTTAACTTAGTAAAATTATTACTATTTAGGTGATAGGTAACCTTAACTTAGTAAAATTATTACTATTTAGGTGATAGGTAACCTTAACTTAGTAAAATTATTACTATTTAGGTGATAGGTAACCTTAACTTAGTAAAATTATTACTATTTAAGTGATAGGTAACCTTAACTTAGTAAAATTATTACTATGTAAGTGATAGGTAACCTTAACTTATTAAAATTATTACTATTTAGGTGATAGGTAACCTTAACTTCGTAAAATTATTACTATTTAGCTGATAGGTAATCTCAACTTAGTAAAATTATTACTATTTAGCTGGTAGGTAACCTTAACTTAGTAAAATTATTACTATTTAGTTGATAGGTAACCTCAACTTAGTAAAATTATTACTATATAGCTGGTAGGTAACCTTAACTTAGTAAAATTATCACTATTTAGCTGATAGGTAACCTTAACTTAGTAAAATTATTACTATTTAGCTGATAGGTAACCTCAACTTAGTAAAATTATTACTATTTAAGTGATATGTAACCTTAACTTAGAAAAATTATTACTATTTAGCTGATAGGTAACCTTAACTTAGTAAAATTATTACTATTTAGGTGATAGGTAACCTTAACTTAGTAAAATTATTACTATTTAGCTGATAGGTAATCTTAACTTAGTAAAATTATTACTATTTAGCTGATAGGTAACCTTAACTTTGTAAAATTATTACTATTTAGGTAATAGGTAACCTTAACTTAGTAAAATTATTACTATTTAGCTGGTAGGTAACCTTAACTTAGTAAAACTATTACTATTTAGCTGGTAGGTAACCTTAACTTAGTAAAATTATTACTATGTAAGTGATAGGTAACCTTAACTTCGTAAAATTATTACTATTTAGCTGATAGGTAACCTCAACTTAGTAAAATTATGACTATTTAGCTGATAGGTAACCTTAACTTTGTAAAATTATTACTATTTAGGTGATAGGTAACCTTAACTTAGTAAAATTATTACTATTTAGCTGGTAGGTAACCTTAACTTAGTAAAACTATTACTATTTAGCTGGTAGGTAACCTTAACTTAGTAAAATTATTACTATTTAGCTGATATGTAACCTTAACTTTGTAAAATTATTACTATTTAGGTGATAGGTAACCTTAACTTAGTAAAATTATTACTATGTAAGTGATAGGTAACCTTAACTTCGTAAAATTATTACTATTTAGCTGATAAGTAACCTCAACTTAGTAAAATTATGACTATTTAGCTGATAGGTAACCTTAACTTTGTAAAATTATTACTATTTAGGTGATAGGTAACCTTAACTTAGTAAAATTATTACTATTTAGCTGGTAGGTAACCTTAACTTAGTAAAACTATTACTATTTAGCTGGTAGGTAACCTCAACTTAATAAAATTATTACTATTTAAGTGATATGTAACCTTAACTTAGAAAAATTATTACTATTTAGCTGATAGGTAACCTTAACTTAGTAAAATTATTACTATTTAGGTGATAGGTAACCTTAACTTAGTAAAATTATTACTATTTCGCTGATAGGTAATCTTAACTTAGTAAAATTATTACTATTTAGCTTATAGGTAACCTTAACTTAGTAAAATTATTACTATGTAAGTGTTAGGTAACCTTAACTTCGTAAAATTATTACTATTTAGCTGATAGGTAACCTCAACTTAGTAAAATTATGACTATTTAGCTGGTAGGTAACCTTAACTTTGTAAAATTATTACTATTTAGGTGATAGGTAACCTTAACTTCGTAAAATTATTACTATTTAGCTGGTAGGTAACCTTAACTTAGTAAAACTATTACTATTTAGCTGATAGGTAACCTTAACTTAGTAAAATTATTACTATTTAGGTGATAGGTAACCTTAACTTAATAAAATTATTACTATTTAGGTGATAGGTAACCTTAACTTAGTAAAATTATTAGTATTTAAGTGATAGGTAACCTTAACTTAGTAAAATTATTACTATTTAGGTGATAGGTAACCTTAACTTAGTAAAATTATTACTATTTAGGTGATAGGTAACCTTAACTTAGTAAAATTATTACTATTTAGGTGATAGGTAACCTTAACTTAGTAAAATTATTACTATTTAAGTGATAGGTAACCTTAACTTAGTAAAATTATTACTATTTAGCTGATAGGTAACCTCAACTCAGTAAAATTATTACTATTTAGTTGATAGGTAACCTTAACTTAGTAAAATTATTACTATGTAAGTGATAGGTAACCTTAACTTATTAAAATTATTACTATTTAGGTGATAGGTAACCTTAACTTCGTAAAATTATTACTATTTAGCTGATAGGTAATCTCAACTTAGTAAAATTATTACTATTTAGCTGGTAGGTAACCTTAACTTAGTAAAATTATTACTATTTAGTTGATAGGTAACCTCAACTTAGTAAAATTATTACTATATAGCTGGTAGGTAACCTTAACTTAGTAAAATTATTACTATAAGCTGATAGGTAACCTTAACTTAGTAAAATTATTACTATTTAGCTGATAGGTAACCTCAACTTAGTAAAATTATTACTATTTAAGTGATATGTAACCTTAACTTAGAGAAATTATTACTATTTAGCTGATAGGTAACCTTAACTTAGTAAAATTATTACTATTTAGGTGATAGGTAACCTTAACTTAGTAAAATTATTACTATTTAGCTGATAGGTAATCTTAACTTAGTAAAATTATTACTATTTAGCTGATAGGTAACCTTAACTTTGTAAAATTATTACTATTTAGGTAATAGGTAACCTTAACTTAGTAAAATTATTACTATTTAGCTGGTAGGTAACCTTAACTTAGTAAAACTATTACTATTTAGCTGGTAGGTAACCTTAACTTAGTAAAATTATTACTATGTAAGTGATAGGTAACCTTAACTTCGTAAAATTATTACTATTTAGCTGATAGGTAACCTCAACTTAGTAAAATTATGACTATTTAGCTGATAGGTAACCTTAACTTTGTAAAATTATTACTATTTAGGTGATAGGTAACCTTAACTTAGTAAAATTATTACTATTTAGCTGGTAGGTAACCTTAACTTAGTAAAACTATTACTATTTAGCTGGTAGGTAACCTTAACTTAGTAAAATTATTACTATTTAGCTGATATGTAACCTTAACTTTGTAAAATTATTACTATTTAGGTGATAGGTAACCTTAACTTAGTAAAATTATTACTATGTAAGTGATAGGTAACCTTAACTTCGTAAAATTATTACTATTTAGCTGATAAGTAACCTCAACTTAGTAAAATTATGACTATTTAGCTGATAGGTAACCTTAACTTTGTAAAATTATTACTATTTAGGTGATAGGTAACCTTAACTTAGTAAAATTATTACTATTTAGCTGGTAGGTAACCTTAACTTAGTAAAACTATTACTATTTAGCTGGTAGGTAACCTTAACTTAGTAAAATTATTACTATTTAGCTGATATGTAACCTTAACTTAGTAAAATTATTACTATTTAGCTGATAGGTAACCTTAACTTTGTAAAATTATTACTATTTAGGTGATAGGTAACCTTAACTTTGTAAAATTATTACTATTTAGGTGATAGGTAACCTTAACTTAGTAAAATTATTACTATTTAGCTGGTAGGTAACCTTAACTTAGTAAAACTATTACTATTTAGCTGGTAGATAACCTTAACTTAGTAAAATTATTACTATTTAGCTGATATGTAACCTTAACTTAGTAAAATTATTACTATTTAGCTGATAGGTAACCTTAACTTTGTAAAATTATTACTATTTAGGTGATAGGTAACCTTAACTTAGTAAAATTATTACTATGTAAGTGATAGGTAACCTTAACTTATTAAAATTATTACTATTTAGGTGATAGGTAACCTTAACTTCGTAAAATTATTACTATTTAGCTGATAGGTAACCTCAACTTAGTAAAATTATTACTATTTAGCTGGTAGGTAACCTTAACTTAGTAAAATTATTACTATTTAGTTGATAGGTAACCTCAACTTAGTAAAATTATTACTATTTAGCTGGTAGGTAACCTTAACTTAGTAAAATTATTACTATTTAGCTGATAGGTAACCTTAACTTAGTAAAATTATTACTATTTAGCTGATAGGTAACCTTAACTTTGTAAAATTATTACTATTTAGGTGATAGGTAACCTTAACTTAGTAAAATTATTACTATTTAGCTGATAGGTAACCTCAACATAGTAAAATTATTACTATTTAGCTGGTAGGTAACCTTAACTTAGTAAAATTATTACTATTTAGCTGATAGGTAATCTTAACTTAGTAAAATTATTACTATTTAGCTGATAGGTAACCTCAACTTAATAAAATTATTACTATTTAAGTGATATGTAACCTTAACTTAGAAAAATTATTACTATTTAGCTGATAGGTAACCTTAACTTAGTAAAATTATTACTATTTAGGTGATAGGTAACCTTAACTTAGTAAAATTATTACTATTTCGCTGATAGGTAATCTTAACTTAGTAAAATTATTACTATTTAGCTTATAGGTAACCTTAACTTAGTAAAATTATTACTATGTAAGTGATAGGTAACCTTAACTTCGTAAAATTATTACTATTTAGCTGATAGGTAACCTCAACTTAGTAAAATTATGACTATTTAGCTGGTAGGTAACCTTAACTTTGTAAAATTATTACTATTTAGGTGATAGGTAACCTTAACTTCGTAAAATTATTACTATTTAGCTGGTAGGTAACCTTAACTTAGTAAAACTATTACTATTTAGCTGGTAGGTAACCTTAACTTAGTAAAATTATTACTATTTAGCTGATATGTAACCTTAACTTAGTAAAATTATTACTATTTAGCTGATAGGTAACCTTAACTTTGTAAAATATTACTATTTAGGTGATAGGTAACCTTAACTTTGTAAAATTATTACTATTTAGGTGATAGGTAAACTTAACTTAGTAAAATTATTACTATTTAGCTGGTAGGTAACCTTAACTTTGTAAAATTATTACTATTTAGGTGATAGGTAACCTTAACTTAGTAAAATTATTACTATTTAGCTGGTAGGTAACCTTAACTTAGTAAAATTATTACTATTTAGCTAATATGTAACCTTAACTTAGTAAAATTATTACTATTTAGCTGATAGGTAACCTTAACTTTGTAAAATTATTACTATTTAGGTGATAGGTAACCTTAACTTAGTAAAATTATTACTATGTAAGTGATAGGTAACCTTAACTTATTAAAATTATTACTATTTAGGTGATAGGTAACCTTAACTTCGTAAAATTATTACTATTTAGCTGATAGGTAACCTCAACTTAGTAAAATTATTACTATTTAGCTGGTAGGTAACCTTAACTTAGTAAAATTATTACTATTTAGCTGGTAGGTAACCTTAACTTAGTAAAATTATTACTATTTAGTTGATAGGTAACCTCAACTTAGTAAAATTATTACTATTTAGCTGGTAGGTAACCTTAACTTAGTAAAATTATTACTATTTAGCTGATAGGTAACCTTAACTTAGTAAAATTATTACTATTTAGCTGATAGGTAACCTTAACTTAGTAAAATTATTACTATTTAGCTGATAGGTAACCTCAACATAGTAAAATTATTACTATTTAGCTGGTAGGTAACCTTAACTTAGTAAAATTATTACTATTTAGCTGATAGGTAATCTTAACTTAGTAAAATTATTACTATTTAGCTGATAGGTAACCTCAACTTAGTAAAATTATTACTATTTAAGTGATATGTAACCTTAACTTAGAAAAAATATTACTATTTAGCTGATAGGTAACCTTAACTTAGTAAAATTATTACTATTTAGGTGATAGGTAACCTTAACTTAGTAAAATTATTACTATTTAGCTGATAGGTAATCTTAACTTACTAAAATTATTACTATTTAGCTGATAGGTAACCTTAACTTTGTAAAATTATTACTATTTAGCTGGTAGGTAACCTTAACTTAGTAAAACTATTACTATTTAGCTGGTAGGTAACCTTAACTTAGTAAAATTATTACTATTTAGCTGATATGTAACCTTAACTTAGTAAAATTATTACTATTTAGCTGATAGGTAACCTTAACTTTGTAAAATTATTACTATTTAGGTGATAGGTAACCTTAACTTAGTAAAATTATTACTATTTAAGTGATAGGTAACCTTAACTTAGAAAAATTTTACTATTTAGCTGATAGGTAACCTTAACTTAGTAAAATTATTACTATTTAGCTGATAGGTAACCTCAATTTAGTAAAATTATTAATATTTAGCTGGTAGGTAATATTAACTTACTAAAATTATTACTATTTAGCTGATAGGTAACCTTAACTTAGTAAAATTATTACTATTTAGCTGATAGGTAACCTTAACTTTGTAAAATTATTACTATTTAGGTGATAGGTAACCTTAACTTAGTAAAATTATTACTATTTAAGTGATAGGTAACCTTAACTTAGAAAAATTATTACTATTTAGCTGATAGGTAACCTTAACTTAGTAAAATTATTACTATTTAGCTGATAGGTAATCTTAACTTAGTAAAATTATTACTATTTAGGTGATAGGTAACCTTAACTTAGTAAAATTATTACTATTTAGCTGATAGGTAATCTTAACTTAGTAAAATTATTACTATTTAGGTGATAGGTAACCTCAACTCAGAAAAATTATTACTATTTAGCTGGTAGGTAACCTTAACTTAGTAAAATTATTACTATTTAGCTGGTAGGTAACCTTAACTTAGTAAAATTATTACTATTTAGCTGGTAGGTAACCTTAACTTAGTAAAATTATTACTATTTAGCTGATAGGTAATCTTAACTTAGTAAAATTATTACTATTTAGGTGATAGGTAACCTCAACTCAGAAAAATTATTACTATTTAGCTGGTAGGTAACCTTAACTTAGTAAAATTATTACTATTTAGCTGGTAGGTAACCTTAACTTAGTAAAATTATTGCTATTTAGCTGGTAGGTAACCTTAACTTAGTAAAATTATTACTATTTAGCTGATAGGTAACCTTAACTTAGAAAAATTATTACTATGAATGATGCTCAAAACTAATGTTTACATACAGGACCCTGTATAAAATTATTTTTACAATTTAAAAGTTCCTAAGCCTTTTGACTGTAGAAAGATAAGTTAATATAATCTAATTTTTCAAACGTGTTGTGTATAAAATACATACAATGGAGAGACTATAAAAATAAGTAATACAAACAATATAAAAAAATAAATCAGAAAAAGTTTCAAATGTTTTGTTGTTAAGTGGAAAGTTAAACAATTGACAGTCTCTGCTGTGCTCGCTATGAGTATCGAAACCCAAATTTTAACGTTATAAGCCTTCAGACGTGTTGCTGAGCCACTGATAAGGATGTGCAGTGAAAATAGTAGGAAAACATACAATAAAGCCAGCTAGTCAATGAATGACTGTTCTTTAAAAGGAGGGAACATTTGATATCAAAATAAGGGGGTAACAGGTAAGTCCCTTCTGTTGTACATGTTATTCTTCAAGTAAAGTTCATGACATCAACATAACAATCACAAGCATTAATTAAGCTTGTCTTGAATATTAGAAGTGCACACAAATAAATAGCTATTCGTTTTACTATTATTTGCAATAGATGGCGCGGTTATAGGAAATTTTACTTGAAGATAATACGAATTGTGAAAGATAATAGCTACACCACACACCGAACTAAAAATAATCCCGGTTTAAATGGGTTTCATTTACGTCGTGATACATTGTCAAGTAATAATTTCTTCGTCCACCTGAAGAGCTGAAATATATTCTATTAAATGTTTAACAGCGAGTTACATTTCACGCACTTTTAAGCAGAACAACTCATGAGGTCTTGTTTGGTTTTCTACACAAATCAATTTCTTATTCTAATTATACGGAACCAGTCAAGCTTATACAAAGAATAACACTGCTCGTGAAAATAAATGCTTTTTGAGTATTACACAAGTGATGACTGTATCCTTCATTATTAGAGTTTCTTTTGAGTATTACACAAGTGATGACTGTATCCTTCATTATTGGAGTTTCTTTTGAGTATCACACAAGTGATGACTGTATCCTTCATTATTAGAGTTTCTTTTGAGTATTACACAAGTGATGACTGTATCCTTCATTATTAAAGTTGCTTTTGAGTATTACACAAGTGATGACTGTATCCTTCATTATTAGAGTTTCTTTTGAGTATCACACAAGTGATGACTGTATCCTTCATTATTAGAGTTTCTTTTGAGTATTACACAAGTGATGACTGTATCCTTCATTATTAGTTTCTTTTGAGTATTACACAAGTGATGACTGTATCCTTCATTATTGGAGTATCTTTTGAGTATTACACAAGTGATGACTGTATCCTTCATTATTAGAGTTTCTTTTGAGTATTACACAAGTGATAACTGTATCCTTCATTATTAGAGTATCTTTTGAGTATTACACAAGTGATGACTGTATCCTTCATTATTAGTTTCTTTTGAGTATAACACAAGTGATGACTGTATTCTTCATTGTTAGAGTTTCTTTTGAGTATTACACAAGTGATGACTGTATCCTTCATTATTAGAGTTTCTTTTGAGTATTACACAAATGATGACTGTATCCTTCATTATTAGAGTTTCTTATTGTAATTTTTTTACCCTTATTACACTATTTTTTTAGATTTATTAATAATTTTCTTTTTACATATTTCAAGGCTTGATGTGTAAAACTCGGTCAAAATACCGCATACTATTTCCTCCGTCTGACTCATAATTCTAATACTATGTTGCTTAACAACAAAGAAACGAAACAAAACTGGATTAACCATCCTAGCGTAATGCAGATAATGTTAGTCAATATTTAACAAAATATTCTAAATATTCTACATTTTAACACAATCTGAATTGGAGTAACATTTTAATATCTGTTTTATTGAGATGTATATAAATCGAGATAATATTTGAAAACTAGCTTTGGGAAAAAGATTTAAGACGTGAAGTTCATAGAAAATAAATATACCAAAAAGTGTGAAATCAGCCGTGTTTTTCCTCACATAATACGTTAAGTTTTGTTTCACACATAATTGTATCAAACTTTTCCTCTACTGATAACTATTATGTTGTTACCCTTCCAAAGAAACATTAAAAACAATAAAAATCTACTCGAGAGTCAACAACGTCAGGATTTTTCTTCCAATATTTCTGACATAAGTTAGGCTCTCAGTCTTCACTTGATCAACGTTTTTCGAAAACCTGAAACGGAACACAAACGTATAATGATAGATGTCCGTTGACAAAACTCGAATTACTCCAAAATTTTTTTATGTCAAATAACACATTATTGTACTCATCATGTTTTGAAGGCAGTTTCTTTCTATAATACAAGCAATCTAACACCATTTTGTAAGCCTGCTTTTTAAACAAAACTCTGTCCTTAAAATGTGCCAGTCCAGATGTGAAATATTTTCAATTAAACGTGACCAGTACATTTGTATTTCTACTCAAGAATGTTTTCTGAAAGAGCTTGAAAACTCAGTTTGTTTGGATATTAAACTTTACCTCTTTCTAAGAAATCTTTAAAAATTAACAAAAGATTGTAACATATAAAACATGATTAACATGTATAAAACACAAAACATCCCGATTTGGAAAATATGAATAAAAATCATTGAAGTAGCAAGAACGAATCGTTCTATAATTTACATTAAATAGATACTGATAACTGTTTGTTGAAACACGAGAAGCCTTAGAACTTGTAATTATTACAAACATTATTTAAATAGTTAAGTGACTGTTGAGACACAAGTGGTCTTAGAACTTGTAGTTATCACAAACATTTAAATAGTTAAGTGACTGTTGAGACACAAGTGACCTTAGAACTTGTCATTATCACAAACATTTAAATAGTTAAGTGACTGTTGAGACACAAGTGACCTTAGAACTTGTAGTTATCACAAACATTTAAATAGTTAAGTGACTGTTGAGACACAAGTGGCCTTAGAACTTGTCATTATCACAAACATTGTTCAATACTTATAAAATGTTTTTTTTTTAAACGAATGACCTAAGAACTTCTAATTTTCATAAATATTATTTAAATACTTGAAAGTGTTTGAGACAAAAGTGGCATTAGAACTTCAAAATATCAAAAACACTTATTAAATACTTATAAGAGTTTGTTGAGACACAAGTAGCCGAAGTATATGTAATTATGAGAAACATTAATTAAACACTTAAGTGTTTAAAGAGACTCAAGTGGCCTTAGAAGTTGTAGTTATTAGAACTATTAATTAAATACTTATAAGTGTTTGAAACATAAGTGGCCTAAGAACTTCTATTTATCAGGAATTTTGATTAAATACTTAAAGGTGTTTGAGACACAAGTGGCCTTACAACTTGTAATTATCACAAACATTAACTACATACCTACAAATGTTTGTTGAGACGCAAGTTGGCTTAGAACTTGTAAATATCATAAACAATTATTAAGTAGTTATAATTGTTTGTTGAGACACAAGTGGCCTTAGAGCTTCTAATTATCAAAAACATTAATCAAATGCTATAATTCCTAATTGTCAATACATTGATTAAATACTTATGAGCTTTGATTAATCAAGTGTCCTTTGTCTTGTAAATATTATAAAAACTGGAGCTTTAGCAGAGGAGCTGGATAATGAATTTCCGGACAGTATTGAAACACAATTCACCTGAGATCACGTAGTCTTTAGGAAAGTTTGAGTTTTCTTTAAAGGAGTCAAGTACTATATTTCTACACAATGTTATATGTTTTAGTAATGTGGATATAGATTACGTACGATTTTGTACTTGCAAGACAGTTTGTATTAAAACTTTAATTAAAATAAAGCACAGAATAACGTTTCGACATTCTGAGGCCATCTTCAGGTTAACCTGAGAATAAATACATTATATATATATATATATATATACTTTTCTCTACAATTGGGTTTTCTCGTCATTACGAATTATCAGAATAAATACATTTTTATATATTTAAAAAAGACTGGTATGAGTAGAGAAAACACTAATAAAACGTTGTTCGCTCCTCAATAAGTGCTTTCTCTATCCATCCCAGCCGTTTTTAAATATATATATATTTTTACTAGAAGTTGGTTATCTCGTCATCACGAAATACATTTTTACTTCAAGTGAGTTTGTCGTCATCGCGTATGTACATTTTTTTTCAAAAGGACAATTTTGGCTGAAACAATCTCTGACAGATAATTTATTTATGGATTCGTAGCCTGCTACAGATTTAATTAATTTTTGATATTTTCAAGTCTCACCTGGAACCACGAACAAGGAAGAGACGACAAATAAATTTAGACCACTTGCACAGAGTAATTCGTATTTGAATTGTCCATCATTCACCATAAGTGGTTTGTATCTGAAGAACCAATAATATTGATGTTACATTTTTGCTTCCAGACTTTTCAATGCAGAAAATAAATCGGACGTCATCGTGTTTTTTTTTTAAATTAAAATTCAGAAAAAAAAGCAACATCTGAAGATTATCGAACTTTGATCATATAAATGTTTTGAAAACGCTTGGGTTCTAAGCCTAGCCAGGTTTATTTGAATGTGATTTACTGAACGTTTTGTTTTTTTATCATTCGTAACGAAACTTGTTCGTGTTATTGATACTTAAGCTATCTTATATACTAATCTTTTTTGTTCCTATGAAACAACTTACAGGAAATGTTCTATAATTATAACTATATTTTAAAAAGTAATATATTTGTATTAATTTTAACTCATTTTAAAAAATCTATTTGCAAATGAATGTTTACAACGATTCCTGTAAATGAACATTATTGTTTTGTAGTGTAATTTTTTTTTAAAACGAGTCCTACAAATGGTCATTATCGTTGGATGAAATAAATTGTTTACAATGAGTTCTAGAAATTGTCATTATGATTACATAAAATAAATTATTTACAACGAGTCCTAATAATGATCATTTTTGTTACATAATATAACTTGTTTACAATGAGTCCATAAAATACTCATAATTGTTAAATAATAAAATTATGTACAATGAGTCCTATAAAAGATCATTATTGTTTCATAAAATACATGTTTACAATGAGTCCTAGAAATGGTCACTATTGATACACAAAATTAATTGTTTAGAATGAGTCCTATAAATGGTCATTAATGTTACAGAAAATGAATTGTTTAAAATGAATCCTACTAATGGTAATTATGTCTACTCAGAATAAATCTTTTACAATGAGTCCTACAAATGGTCATTATTATTACATAAAATAAATTGTTTAGAAAGAGTCTTAAATATGGTCATTATTATTTACATAAAATAATTTGTTTACAATGAGTCCTACAAATGATCGTTATTCTTACATAATATAAATTGTTTACATCGAGTCCTCCAAATAGTCATTATTGTTACATAAAATAAATTGTTTACTACTGGAGCTCCAATTGGTCAATATTGTTACGTAAAATAAATTGTTTACAATGAGTCTTCCAAATGGTTATTATTGTTTATAAAATAAATTGTTAGCATCAAGTACTAGAAATGGACATTATTGTTACATAAAATAAATAATTTACAATAAGTTCTACATATGGTCACAACAATCACGTAAAATAAATTGTTTAAAATGAGTATTACTAATGGTAATTGTTGTTACATAAAATGTATTGTTTATAATGAGTTCTACAAATTTTCATTATTATAACATAAATGAAATTGTTTACAGTGAGTCCTACAAAAGATTATTATTTTTTATAACATTAATTGTTTAGAAAGAGTCCTAAAAATTGTCATTATTGTTCCATAAAATAAATAATTTACAATGTGTTTTACAAATGGTCTTTACTGGAACATAAAATAAATTAAGATGAGTCCTAGTAATGGTGGCTATTGTAGCATAATATAAATTGTTTAGAACGATTCCAACAAATGGACATTATTGTTAAAATAAATTGTTTACAATGAGTTTTACAAATAATGTTTTTGTTACATAAAAAAACCGGAATACATTTACCAGAATTATTTGAAGGAAAGATCATAAATGGATCATCTTAAAAGCCTTATTGTGAAAGTGAGAATGAATTGTATGGATTATCATGTGTTAGGGTAGATTTTTGTATAGATTTATTGTAGATGTTACTCCTAAAATATATATCTAATATTGGAGGGAATAAAATAAAATGAAGTTCTTACATTTTAGTGTGAAATAATGTAAACATTATGAATTTGTAGTCCTCATTTTGTTTATATACGTGTGTTTATGTGGATTTGTAGTCCTCATTTTGTTTATATACGTGTGCTTATATAATAATATAAACATTATGGATTTGTAGTCCTCATTTTGTTTATATACGTGTGCTTATATAATAATATAAACATTATGGATTTGTAGTCCTCATTTTGTTTATGTATGTGTGTTTATATAATAATATGAACATTATGGATTTGTAGCCCTCATTTTGTTTATATACGTGTGTTTATATAATAATATAAACATTATGGATTTGTAGTCCTCATTTTGTTTATATACGTGTGTTTATATAATAATATAAACATTATGGATTTGTAGTCCTCATTTTGTTTATATACGTGTGTTTATATAATAATATAAACATTATGGATTTGTAATCCTCATTTTGTTTATATATGTGTGTTTATATAATAATATAAACATTATGGATTTGTAGTTCTCATTTTGTTTATATATGTGTGTTTATATAGTAATATAAACATTATGGATTTGTAGTTCTCATTTTGTTTATATATGTGTGTTTATATAATAATATAAACATTGTGGATTTGTAGTCCTCATTTTGTTTATATATGTGTGTTTATATAATAATATAAACAATGTGGATTTGTAGTTCTCATTTTGTTTATATATATGTGTTTATATTTTTATATATATCTTTGTTTTTTAAAGAGTTGATCTACTTGTTGTGTTTAACGCGAGGAATGGAACCTCGGATTTTAATGTTGTATATTTGTAAATTTACCACTTTCACATTTAGACTATTTAATCTTTACACATTAATTTTTAGTCCTCATATTATGTACACATGTATATATATATTTATACGACTGCGTTTTTTCTGTAGTTTATACTTTACTTTACTGTCTTTGTTATATATATATATATATATATATATGTTTGCGCATGCGTGTTTGTTTCCGTATACTTTCCACTTTTACTTAAATTTATTCTTTATTAGAATACATTTATATTGAGGCTCGGCATGGCCAGGTTGTTAAAGTGCTTAACTCGTAATCTGAGGGTCGCGAGCTCGAAAACCTATCGCGCAAAAAATACTCGCCCTTTCATCCTTGGGGGCTTTATAATGTACGGTCAATCCCTTTGTTCGTTGGTAAAAGATTTCACGGTAGATGATGATGACTAGATGCCTTTTCTCTAGTCTTACACTGCTAAATCAGCTAGTGCAGGAAGCTCTCGCGTAACTTTGCGCGAAACTGAAAACAAATAAACAAACAATCGCTACTGGTCCATACCTTCTTAGCACGTGGTTCTGAGAAACGTACCACGTTCTCTGTCACCTACCCCACCGGTGAGTCACAACCGAATATTAGTTATAGACAGCGTACCACATCAGCAAGTCATATAAAACCAAGTTTCTCTTGTAACACATGAGTTTGGGATATTGTAACCAGTCCTCGGTAACATTTAAATGTTTAAGTTGGCAGCCAACGCGTTAAAAAGATTATATTTGTAACAGAAAAGAAAGCCTCTTGCTAAAGCAGAGAAATGCTTTATGTTTTCGTTTCAGTCGTTCCCGATAGGATGCTTTTATAAAAGTTTTTATAAAAATGTTTTTAAGTTTCAAGTTCTTTGGACTTTGATAATTTATTTGTATATATTTACAATTTAGTTAGTTTGTCCTTACTGGAAAGTAACAATTTAGTACCAGTTAGTTTGTCCTTACTGGAAAGTAACATTTTTATTAATTAACAAAACAATAAATGCAGAGTAGCAAGATGTAGATTGATGTTTATTCAGTCAACGCTTTACGAATTATGTGATATGTGTGTGCGTGTGTTTTTCTTATGGCAAAGCCACGTCGGGCTATCTGCTGAACCCACCGAGGAGAATCGAACCCCTGATTTTAGCGTTGTTAGTCCGTCGACTTACCGCTGCAATAGCTTGGGCGTTATGTAAGATAAACGATAAATACGGATAACGATGTACTGGTAATTTCTTCGTGTGTTCTTAAGAATGAATCAGTTGAATAGGCTATCTGTTCTGTGCCCATCGCTGATATTAATGTTCGGTTTTTAGCGTTATAAGCCCTCAGATTTACCACCGACTCATTCGGAGACGCGTATATTAGTGGCTAAACCCAGCTTTGAAGACTCTGTGAAACATCAGATGTTTCTTAAACAGCTCAAGTCTTCTCCCTCCCACGGAAAAGAAAAGGTGCTCGAACACATTATGAACACGTATTAACTGAAAATATTACACCTCTACTAGTGAAGCTTTAATTAATTAAAAACTGAAAAGAAAACGACCAAAGCAAAAAAAAAAAATGTTAAAACATCAAAATAATATGTAATAAAATATAAACTAAAGTTAAAAAATGGTTAATATTGTATTCAGTGTTTCTATTTCAAAACTGTTCTGTGAACGTTTTACAAAGAAATTTGTCTGTTTTCAATTTTATGCAAAACCACTCGAGAAATATTTTCGCTAACAGTCCCTCATGTAGCCAACTCCAAATTTTCGGCTACTATTTTACCAACTCATAGTGGGATTAACTGTCATATTATAACGCACTCAGGCCCGTGAAAGCGAACATGTTGTAATAGTGATTCGTACCTGTAACCTTCAGATTGCGAAGGAAGTGTTCTAACCACCTGGCCATGCTGGGACCACATGTGGGAAAATAATGTTAATTTTGGCTGGAACAGTATGTTACAGTACAGACTATTGTATGTATTACTTCACTGAAAAAAATGTAATTTTGTATTTATTTATCCATTTCTTTCCTGGTATTTATCGAGCCTGCAATATATATATATATTTACGCACGCAAAATAAATCTACAAAAATACGTATATTTCATTTAATTATATCCGCTAATATATTTTTAAAGTCATCGCTTAATAGAATAATCCTACTGGGATTACTACTCTTATTATTATATTAGTTATTGCTTTATTATTCTATTATCCACTGTAGAACACAAACAAACCGATGGGGGTTGTTTCCGATCTTGAAAGAATAGAAATGGGTTATTAAGCCTTTGTGTTGTTTTATGAATTAGATATAAACAAAGGCAAGTGTTTTTAAGTTAAGGTTGACTAAATGCATCCTACACCTTTATCCATTATCTCCACAAAATCGATGTTATATATATGTATATACAATAATATTTAGGCAGACCTTTGTTGTTTTTCGTTTACCGAAGAATATCCTAATTACAGCAAGAGTTTGGAAAAGCACGTGCCTCTGAGGTTTATTTAGCATGTTTTTTTTTTTGCCGAATTTGACAAGACGGAAAATAAATATTGTACAGTCGAATATATGAAGTGAATCTCAATGTTTTAAAACCTTTGTATAACATAAAATACAAACATTTATTTACCGTCGAAGATATTTTAAAAATACCAGAACTCTGTACCAGGGATAAAAAAAAACAACATTAGGCTAGTTTTCTTCTCTTTTGTTTTATATGAAGACATATAAATAAACTCAGATACTTTACATATTTAAAGTGAAATCACCAAAAGTTATCATTCTGTCTTAAAGTGTTTAATATTTTTATATGTAGATAGAAGTATAAAAAAATATAATTTGTATTCAAAGGGGTAACATTACAACAGTGGGAAAATTAATAATATAGTTGAATGAATTATTATCCACGTCACGTGTCCATGTTGGATTACCCAAACGGTTATTAAAAGCTTCGTGGTCAGAACGTAGCATCTCTTCTGAAACATATAGCCTTCATCTCCTACTTTACTACACTTGATTAGCTGATTCGAAACGATATCACTCTTTCGTCTAAGCTTTCGTGAAGGATTCGATAATTATTTTACATTTTTTTTTTAAATATAATCTTAAATAATGGCTCGAGAGTTCGTCCTCGTATGAAGAAAATTATTTTATTGACAATACATGAAAAATTAACTCACAAAAAGCCTAGAAAACTATTTAAAAATTTTGTTACGATGAACAACAAAAAAACAAAAGAAAATACCAAAACTGCCTATAGAGGGCACGCTGTCGACTTGTCTAAACAACTGTGTTCATCTATTTTAATAAACAGTTATAGGAAACATGAATACCAGAAGAAAAAATTATCTGTTATATGTAACAGGAAACTTTGAAAGTTCAGTGAATCATGTTCGAGTTAGAACTATGATACTTATTCAATGTTAATGTCATCATCTATTTTACTTCTAGTAAATATTTTCATATGTTAACAGTTAGACCTAAATGAGACAAACGATCAGGATGGAAGTATCTTAAGCCTAAGTGAGAGACATTAATGACTACGACGGAAGGATATGTAAGCCTAAGTGAAAGGCCTTTTAACGTCTAAGACGTAAGTACGTGTTAAGTTTAAGTAACGGACTTTTTAAAGTCCAGGTTGTATGATTATATTAAGTCTTAGCGAGGAACGTTTTAACATATAAGATTTAAAAATACGTTTAAATGAGCGACCTTTTACCATTTGAAATGTAAGAATATTTTAAACGTGAGCTAACGTGGAAGAATACAGATTTTGTGATTGTGTCAGTTGTTTAAAAAGTGAGATGTTTTTAAACTGAGCCATCAGAGAAACGGCTGTCTGTCTTTAGATATGTCTTAATTTCAATGTTTTAAGACCTTCATCAGACTAGACGTTTCAAAGAATCCATACTTGAGCAATAATTCAGGAAACTGAGTTAGTCCAGCTAATTAAACTAAAAAACATATATAGCTTTGTTTATAAAGCCAGGTGTTGTTATACTAAACCTACAGCTTTGTTTATAAAGTATCGTATAATTATATTCAACCTGTAATTTTCTTAATATAGTCACTGTGATTGTACTAAACCAGTAGCTTTGTTTATAAAGTCATGTGTTATTATACTCAAATTGTAGCTTGTTTATATAGCCACCTGTAATTTTATTAAACCTATAGCATTGCTTGTTTGTTTTTTTAATTTCGCACAAATCTACTCGAGTGCTATCTGCGCTAGCCGTCCCTAATTTAGCAGTGTAAGACTAGAGGGAAGGCAGCTAGTCATCACCACCTACCGCCAACTCTTGGGCCACTTTTTTACCAACAAATAGTGGGATTGATCGTCACATTACAAGGAGAGAGCATGTTTGGTGCGACCCTTGGATTACGAGTCGAACACCTTAACACACTTTGCCATGCCGGGCCTATATCATTATTTACACAGTCACTTGTGATTATTATATTCAGCCTGTATGTTTGTTTATAAAGTCACGTGTTGTTATACTCAAACTGTAGCTTGTTCATGTAGTCACCTGTGGTTTTATTAAACCTGTAGCATTGTTTACACAGTCACTCGTGATTATCGTATTCAACCTGTAGCTTTGTTTATCAAGTCACATGTGATTATACTCAATTTATAGCTTGTTTATAAAGTCACGTGTTATTATACTCGTAGCTTGTTTCTATAGCCACGTACCATTATACTAAACCCTGTAGCTTGTTTATAAAGTCACGTGTTATTATACTCGTAGCTTGTTTCTATAGCCACGTACCATTATACTAAACCCTGTAGCTTGTTTATAAAGTCACGTGTTATTATACTCGTAGCTTGTTTCTATAGCCACGTACCATTATACTAAACCTGTAGCTTGTTTATAAAGTCACGTGTTATTATACTCGTAGCTTGTTTCTATAGCCACGTACCATTATACCAAACCTGTAGCTTGTTTATAAAGTCACGTGTTATTATACTCGTAGCTTGTTTCTATAGCCACGTACCATTATACCAAACCTGTAGCTTGTTTATAAAGTCACGTGTTATTATACTCGTAGCTTGTTTCTATAGCCACGTACCATTATACTAAACCTGTAGCTTGTTTATAAAGTCACGTGTTATTATACTCGTAGCTTGTTTCTATAGCCACGTACCATTATACTAAACCTGTAGCTTGTTTATAAAGTCACGTGTTATTATACTCGTAGCTTGTTTCTATAGCCACGTACCATTATACCAAACCTGTAGCTTGTTTATAAAGTCACGTGTTATTATACTCGTAGCTTGTTTCTATAGCCACGTACCATTATACTAAACCTGTAGCTTGTTTGTAAAGTCAATCATGATTATACTGAAACTGTAGCCTGTTTATAAAGTCACGTGTGACTATACTAAACCTGCTACTTGTTTATAAAGTCACTTGTTATTATATTCAAACTGTAGCTTGTTTATGTAGTGACCTGTGGTTTTATTAAACCTGTAACATTGTTTACACAGTCACTCGTGATTATCGTATTCAACCTGTAACCTTGTTTATCAAGTCACGTGTGATTATACTAAAACTGTAGCTTTGTTTATAAAGTCATGTGTGATTATACTAAACCTGTACCTTTGTTTATAAACTCAAGAGTTATTATACTAAACCTGTATCATGTTTATAAAGTCACGTGTTATTATACTCAAAGTTTAGTTTGTTTATACATTCACCTGTAATTTTATTAAACCTATAGTATTGTCTTCACAGTCACAGGTGATTATATTCACCATGTAGCTTTACTTTACACAGTCACGTGTGATTATATTCAACGTGTAGTTTTGTTTCTATAGTCGCGCGTGATTATACTCAACCTATAGCTTTGTTTATAGAGTCACTTGTGATTATATTCAACCTTTAGTTTTCTTTATATAGTCACTGTGATTATACTAGACCTGTATCTTTGTTTATATGGTCACGTGTTATTGTAATAAATTCAAATTTGATTATAGTCACGTGTGATTATAAGAAGCTCACAGCTTTGATTATAGTCACGTGTGATTATAATAGCCTCACAGCTTTGATTATAGTCACGTGTGAGTATAATAGCCTCACAGTTTTGATTATAGTCACGTGTGATTATAAGAAGCTCACAGCTTTGATTATAGTCACGTGTGATTATAAGAAGCTTACGCTTTGATTATAGTCACGTGTGATTATAATAGCCTCACAGTTCTGATTATAGTCACGTGTGATTATAAGAAGCTCACAGCTTTGATTATAGTCACGTGTGATTATAAGAAGCTTACGGTTTGATTATAGTCACGTGTGATTATAATAGCCTCACAGTTCTGATTATAGTCACGTGTGATTATAAGAAGCTCACAGCTTTGATTATAGTCACGTGTGATTATAAGAAGCTTACGGTTTGATTATAGTCACGTGTGATTATAATAGCCTCACAGTTCTGATTATAGTCACGTGTGATTATAATAGCCTCACAGTTCTGATTATAGTCACGTGTGATTATAAGAAGCTCACAGCTTTGATTGTAGTCACGTGTGATTATAATAGCCTCACAGTTCTAATTATAGTCACGTGTGATTATAATAGCCTCACAGCTTTGATTATAGTCACGTGTGATTATAAGAAGCTCACAGCTTTGATTATAGTCACGTGTGATTATAAGAAGCTTACGGTTTTGATTATAGTCACGTGTGATTATAATAGCCTCACAGTTCTGATTATAGTCACGTGTGATTATAAGAAGCTCACAGCTTTGATTGTAGTCACGTGTGATTATAAGAAGCTCACAGCTTTGATTATAGTCATGTGTGATTATAATAGCCTCACAGTTCTGATTATAGTCACGTGTGATTATAAGAAGCTCACGGTTTTGATTAGAGTAACGTATAAATATTTCTATAGTTTGTTACGTTGTAGTTTCTACCTTAACATAAACTTATTTAAAGCACGTTATTATACAATTTGGAATAACGTCCGGGTTAGAGCCATGAAGGCTCATTTAGAACCCGAGACCAGAATGACTATAAGCACCTGCCGCCTACATAGCAGGGTTACACTTAACAGAGAACTGAAATTGAATATCATAATTCTAACGTCTTTTCCGCTGGAAATTGCTCCTCGTGTTTTGTGGAACAAATTACGAGTTCATTATAATGAGAAACACGAAATTACTATACAACATATTGTCCTATCTTGCTTCTGTCTCCTTACTGCTCTGATAGAAGTTGATGTTTATTTTCAGAATCTCTGGGTAAAAATGGTAAAATTACTTTGACGTCACATCTGATTAACATGTCAGTTGTTCGTATTATTGAGGCCCAAGCTCAGTTATGACTACATCACTAGAAAAATTCGGTTTTTCAGTTTCTACTACAGGATACAAAACCACCTTGATAACCGTGAATTTTTTTACGTGTGTGGATCTTGCGTAACTCAAGCTGAAAGATGAGGCGCTGAAAACAGGCACAGAAACGTCGACACCACCGTAAAGATGGTAAACATGATTAAACACACTCTGTCAATTACCATGGCAGCAAATTTCCACTCTGCTATGATTTCGTTTGCGTCGTCATCATCTCTCAAATGGTTTGTTATGTAACGCAGTTCACGAATAATAGCACTAATTTCTTTTTGCGTAGTAATACATGAATGTATAGCTCCACTGTCATCGGATGAAGGAACGTGGAAATAGCCAGATGTGGAGTACGCCGGTCCGAAGTCGTCATCAATGTCCAAGACGTTGGCCAGCAGGCTTCTGGAAGACCTTTCTTTAAGCTCTAACTCCTTCATTTTCTTATTGAACAAGACACTTTTTTCTCTTCTTTTTCGACCTGGCCTGCTCATGCGCAAAATCCAGGGAAGCCAAACGAGGAATATAGATTTTATCTTAAAAGGAAAAAGACATTAATGATCAGTCAGCAACACCTCCTGTTTTACAGCTCCATACATTAACACCAAATCATATCCTATCTTGATTATGTGATATTATGTTCTACAGTTCAACACAGTAACACGAGATCATAACCCATATGGATTATTTGATATGATGTTCTACAGCTCAACACATTAATACCAGATCACACCCCATCTTGATTATTTGATATGATGTTCTACAGCTCAACACATTAATACCAGATCATAACCCATATGGATTATTTGATATGATGTTCTACAGTTCAACACATTAATACCAGATCATAACCCATATGGATTATTTGATATGATGTTCTACAGCTCAACACATTAATACCAGATAACACCCCATCTTGATTATTTGATATGATGTTCTACAGCTCAACACATTAATACCAGATCATAACCAATATGGATTATTTGATATTATGTTCTAGAGTTCAACACACCAGATCACACCCCATCTTGATTATTTGATATGATGTTCTACAGCTCAACACATTAATACCAGATCATAACCAATATGGATTATTTGATATTATGTTCTAGAGTTCAACACACCAGATCACACCACATCTTGATTATTTGATATGATGTTCTACAGCTCAACACATTAATACAAGATCATAACCCATATGGATTATTTGATATTATGTTCTACAGTTCAACACAGTAACACGAGATCACACCCCGTCATTAACACCAACCCGTTCACACTCCATCTTTATTATATGATATTATGTTCTACAACTCAATACATTAACACCAATCCGTTCACGCTCCATCTTTATTATATGATATTATGTTCTACAACTCAACACATTAACACCAACCCGTTCACACTCCATCTTTATTATATGATATTATGATCTACAACTCAACACATTAACACCAACCCGTTCACACTCCATCTTTATTATATGATATTATGTTCTGCAACTCAACACATTAACACCAACCCGTTCACACTCCATCTTTATTATATGATATTATGTTCTACAACTTGACACATTAACACCAAGCAGTTCACAACCCATCTTTATTATATGATATTATGTTCTGCAACTGAACACATTAACACCAACCCGTTCACACTCCATCTTTATTATATGATATTATGTTCTACAACTTAACACATTAACACCAACCAGTTCACACCCCATCTTTATTATATGATATTATGTTCTGCAACTCAACTCATTACCGCCATATCCTATCACATCTTGATTAATTGGTATAATGTTCTACACCTCAAAAAATTAACATCAGATCAAACCCCGTATTGATTATGTGATGTTATGTTCTACAGTTCAACACATTAACACCAGATCACACCAATCTTCATTATTTGATGTTTTGTTCTACAGCTCAACACGTTAACACCAAATCACACCCCATTTTTATTTTATGTTATTATGTTCTAAATCTTAACACATTAACACTAGATCACACCCCATCTTGATTAATTGAAATTGTGTTATACAGTTCAACACATTAAATAAGATTACATCTCATATTGATTATATGATACTATGTTCTACAGCTGAACACATTAATACTAGAACACACCCAATGTTGATTATATATTTTTGTTCTACTGTTCAACATGCTAACACTAGTTAACACCTCATCTTGATTATATGGTGTTATGTTCTACAGCTCAACACTCTAACAACAGATCATAAATCATACTGTTTATGTGGTATCATGTTTTCAGTTCAACAAACACTACATCACTCCTTATATTGATTATATGATATTTCGTTCTAGAGCTCGACACATTATAACCAGATGATACCCCATTTTATTACATATTATGTTCTTGAGCTCAATACATTAACACCAAATCACACCCCATCTTGAATATATAATACTATGTTCTACAGTTCAACACATTAATACCAGATTGCTCCATCTTGATTATATATCATGTTCTACTTATCAACACTTTGACACCAGATCACACCCCTTCTTGATAGTATATGTTATACAGCTGAACACATTAACACCAGATCACACCCCTTCTTGATAGTATATGTTATACAGCTGAACACATTAACACCAGATCACACCCCTTCTTGATAGTATATGTTATACAGCTTAACACATTAACACCAGATCACACCCCTTCTTGATATTATATGTTATACAGCTGAACACATTTACACCAGATCACATCCCATCTCTCTTGTATGATATTGTGTTATATAGTTCAACACAATACGACCAGATCACACCTCATATTGA
The DNA here is from genome assembly GCF_004210375.1 of Tachypleus tridentatus. Taxonomy (NCBI): domain Eukaryota; kingdom Metazoa; phylum Arthropoda; class Merostomata; order Xiphosura; family Limulidae; genus Tachypleus; species Tachypleus tridentatus. Next base: position 11,302,278 of record NC_134826.1, on the reverse strand, counting down.
TTATATGATATTGTGTTCTACAGCTCAACATATCAACACCAGACCACACCCAATATTGATTATATGATATTAGGTTCTACAGTTCAACATACGAACACTAGTTAACACCTCATCTTGATTACATGGTGTTATGTTCTACAGCTCAATACATTAACACCAGATAACACCCTATCTTGATTATGAGAGATTATGTTTCACAGTTACACATATTAACACAAGATCACCCCCGTTCTTGATTATATGATATTATGTTATACATTTCAACACATTAATACTAGATGAAACCCCACAATGTATCTTCATTATATGATATTATGTTCTACAGCTGAATACCTTAACACCCGAACACACCCCATTTTGATTATATGATATTAAGTTCTACAGTTCAACACATTAACACCAGAACTCACCTCATATTGATTAAACGATATTATGTTATACAGTTGTAGGCATGAACACCAGATCGCTCGCCATCTTTCTTATATGACATTATATTCTACAGTTCAACACATTAACACCAGATCATACCCCATCTTTATTATTTGATATTATGTTCTACACTTGAACACATTAATAAAGACCATACCCCGTCTAGATAATGTGATATTAATTTCTACAGATCAACACTCTAAGACCAAATCACCCCCGATATTGATTATATTTTATAGCTGAACACTTTAACCCTAGATCCTACCCCATCTTGATTGTATTATTTTATGTTCTATATCTTTGTACATTAACACCAGATCACACGCCATCTTGATTACATATTATGTTCTACAGTTCAACCCATTAACGCTAGATCACACTCCATTTTGATTATACGATATTATGTTCTACAGTTGAACAAATTAACACCACATCACACCCCACCTTGATTACATGATATTATGTTCTACATTTCTACTCATAAACACCAGATCACACCCAATCCTGATTATATGATATTATGTTCTGCAGTTCAACATATTAACACCAGATCACACCCCATCTTGGTATCATATTGAATATAGGACCTTATGTTATACTGTTCCACACTAAGTGGTTTGTTTTGTATCTAACTTCGAACTGCTTGTTTGATAAGTAATATTAAATGATATGATTTACTAGGAAATATATAGTTATTTCCTAGGACTAGAGAATGTTAACTGAGTTTATTGAAGTGGATTAGATATATAGTAAGTAGATGATGTTATTGAACTCTTGTTCCTCTTGAGGAGTACATCTGAATTCAACTTAAGGTATGTATTATATATTCCAAATATTTCGCTTAGAACACTTTATAAATATTTATTTTAAAGTTCAACAAACTGCAGTGTTTAGTTCAGAATAACAACATTAGTTTGCAGTTGGGTATTTAACCAAATGTTAGTTTTACTTTATACAAACTGGATATTTGTAGTTTAGTTCAGAGTATCACCATCAGTTGCTTGTTTAACCAAATTTTCGTTGAACTTTAAGGAAACTGGCTGTTTAAGTTTTGTTCAAAGTAATACCACCGCTTGCGTGTTTAACCAAATATTCGTGTTACTTTAATCAAACTAGCTATTTTAGTTTAGTTCTGAGTAACACCATCAGTTGCGTGTTTAACAAAGTATTCGTTTTACTTTAGAGAGTGGGTATTTGAAGTTTAGTTTAGAATAACACCACCAGTTGCGTGTTTAACAAAGTATTCGTATTACTTTAGAGAGTGGGTATTTGAAGTTTAGTTTAGAATAACACCACCAGTTGCTTGTTCAACTAAGTATTCGTGTAACTTCAATCAAACTGGCTATTTTAATTTAGTTCAGAGGAACACCACCAATTGTGTTTTTAACCAAGTATTCGTGTAACTTTATGTGAACTGGCTACTTTAATTTAGTTCAGAGTAACATCACCAGTTGCTTGTTTAACGAAAATCAAGTTTTGATACACACACAGTCAGGCATCTCGTGGGTGTCCGAGTTACGGTGGTGGTAGTTCAAAACGACGACCGTCATGACGACAGAGAAAGCCACCATCACCATCGTACAAGCAAAATACGTACCTATTGAAGAAGGACAGTATATGAAAACAGTCGGAAGAACGGTTCATCAGTTAGATATTAAGCATATTTCAACCAATCTTATAAGTTTAATGTTACTGACGATGACACCCTCTTCAAGGTTTTCATATGAACCTCTGTTTTCAAAGTGAAGCAGCGTCATAAATATTTTAAACAAATATCAGTTTTTAAAAACAAACCTATAACTTGGTAGGATATTTTGTTTGATTTAAAGTAAACGGTGAACACTAAGAACATTGAAAATACTTGATAATCAAATGTTTGTCCATATTTTCTTTGAAATTGAAAATGTTGTCTAGAGTGCTTACAGTAAATATTTCAACCTGATATGCTAGTGTTATATCATAAACAAATTAGTTAACTTTACGTTAAGATAAAAAGAAAACGTCAACATACTAAATATAACAAACACTTAAACTAAGTGCTGTGCTGTAGACACAACAGATTGACATTCAGTTCTGTGACAACAACAGATGTTGAGTGTAGAGACTGTGATAGAAGTACAAAACATGCTTCGGCAGGCAGAGTGCAAATACAAACAAGTGAGGCTAAGACAAAGTATGTAGGTGTTGGGAATAGTTAAGAGTGTTTCACCCACAGAATAGGGTACTGGACAGTATTAAACTCAAGTAACAGGGTTCCAGGTAGCTTTTAGCCCGCTGAGTGGGGCGCTGTGGATAGGTCCATCCATACAATGAGGTATTCGTCAATCTTTAATCTATATAAGGATGTGCTGGAAGCATTTATCCCTCAAAATGAGATACTGAAGGGTATTTAACCCGCAAACGGAATATTGGTGAGATCCTAACACGTATAGGGGTATTATTGTTAGGTTATACGTGCTAGGCTATAAGGTTTGCCTGGTAATAAAACCAAAACCACTCATTTACTTTAATCACTAATATGTGCTAGGCTATAAGGCTTACCTGGTAAGTAAACCACTCATTTACTTTAATCTCTAATACATCCTTGTGCAAATTAATTGAAACAAGACAAAAAATTACGATTTTTTTCAATTTTTACGTCTTATTTCCGATAATCCAAAAATTACTCACAAATTAATACATGATATGACCGCCTTTATTTTTCAGAAGATCATTAATTCGCTTTGGCATCGATTCAACGAGTTGACTGCAATCTTTACTAATTTTTGGATCGCGGTACCACATCTCAATTATGGCCTCAATTAGCTTATCTTTCGTAGTACAGTCTTTTCCTCGAAGTCTTTCTTTACAAATCGCCCTAAGATTTTCAATAGGATTTAAGTCCAGAGAGTTTCCAGGCCAGTCCAGCACCTTTATTCGCGTTGTAGTCATAAAATTCTTCACAAGTTTCGATGTTTGGCACGGAGCCAGATCTTGCTGAAAAATGCCAGATCCATCTGGAAACCTTTTTTTTTCAATTCTGGAACGATTTTTCTTTGCAAAACTTCGATGTACTGTGGTCTTCGCATCATGCCTTGCACAATATGTAAGCCTCCGACGCCATAGTAGCTGAAAAAGCTCCAAAACATCTTCTTCAAGAGATGTTTTACGAACTGATTGATGTGAGATTCTCGAAGTTTCTCACCTAGAGATCTGCGAACATGCAGACTTCTTTGACCCTGTACGAAGAAATGAGTCTCCTCACTGAATAACACCTTTCTCCATTGTTCTTGCGTTCAGTTCTTGTATTTCAGACCCCATTGATACCGTTTTTTCTTCATTGCGTTGGCAAGAAGTTGTTTTTTGACTGGTCTCCTTGCCCTTCTAACGCAATTTCGAATGACGTTATATTCCTCAAAATTTCGTCATATATCCCAAAAATAGATCGACCGTACTGCAAAACACAGCTAATGACGCTGTCTGTGTGAAAAAAAAATGACTATTAAAGGAAATCAGCGGTCCAGCGAGCCTACACCGGCCGCCATGTTGAAAATATTGTAAAATGACCATTTGTTTCAATTAATTTGCACAAGAATGTATGTGCTAGGCTATAAGGTTTACCTGCTAACAAAACGAACACCACTCATTTAATCACAAATATGTATTATGCTATAATGTTTACCTGGTAATAAAACCAAAACCACTAATTTACTTTAATCACTAATACGTGTTAGGATCTAAGGTTTACCTGGTAACAAAACCAAAACCTCTCATTTACTTTATTCGCTAATATGTGTTATGCTATAAGGTTTGCCTGGTAATAAAACCAAAACCACTCATTTACTTTAATCACTAATATGTGTTAGGCTTCACTAGCTCGTTTTAGAAGTATCTACCATTGAGCTTGCTTCGTTATTGTTGCCTACGGTTCAAGTAACCAATTGTCAAATTTAAGTTTACAATAATCTGATAAATAGGGAACAGTATTGGCTCGTTATGTGTGAGGACGTAATGAGTTTGTAGAGGTTAACAGAATGTGTAGAACTTACCAATCAGTGAGATGTCGTGGTTCTGAAAGCTACATAAACTACTATTCAATTGGAATGTGGCGACTGAAAATGTAAGCTTCCTTACAACACTGAGTACCCCATCTTCATATTAAATATTAACAAAGTGCTAATCCAGTTTACAGAAAGACTGTGTCAATTTTGAAGTATAGTGGGAGTATTTATTAAAAATCAATTTAGACACAAGTTGTGTGTCAAACTTTTAGTTCCAAAATTCTTCTCGAAAATCCCGCGAATTGAACGAAGTGTTTTAATATAAATTCTACCAATTTTTATAATTTTAGACCTTTGAAAGCCTGTACGTAGTTTAACATTTTGGAGGACGTTTTGATATTGGATAAACTTAACATAGTTTTAATACATTGGCTTTGGAATAATATATTTGTTTTGAAAGAGGCTTTATCTAGTTTTAATATGTTGACTTTGATAATTCTAATAACTAGTTTATCGTATTGATTTGAGAAATGCAAATTAAGTTCCATATGTTTGCTTTGTAATTTTTCAAACCATAGCAGATAATAAATATTGGGCTACCTGTTGTTTCTACCGCGGTGAATCGAGTCCCATATATTAATATTGTGAGTCTCTAGCCTTGTTACTGTTTCGTCGTATGAAACATAAGGATAAAAAACTTAAACAAAAACTAGATAAAAAATTCTGTACTTTATATTCTGTATAGTTGTTTATATTATATTCTTTATACCTGTATGAAATCACAAAACTAAGTTACTGGAGAACTGACCAAATCAAATAGTTACTACCACAAACTTTAAACATGTAAAGTGCGGGATTGTTTGTTTGTTTTGGAATTTTGCGCCAAGCAACACCACAGCTATCTGCCCTAGCCGTCCCTAATTTAGCACTGTAAGACTAGAGGGAAGGCATGTACTCATTACCACCCACGCCAACTCTTGGACTACTCTTCTAACAACGAATAGTGGGATGGACCGTAACGTTATAACGCCCCCACAGCTGAAATGGCGAGCAGATTTCATACGACGCGGATTTGTACCCGCGAACCTCAGATTACGAGTCGAACCCTTAACCCCTGGCCATGCCGGGGCCAAAGGTAGGGAACTGATTGTGTTAGTTTATGAAAGGATAAACTGGCAATGTTAGTTTGAAAAAGGATAAAGCGATAGTATTAGTTTATAGAAAGATAAACTGGTAGTGTTGATTTATTATAATTTTGCTGGGATTCTCCAGTGTTTATTTTGTATTTAACTAATTTTACTTTATGTGGCTGTTTGCGTGGAGATATTTAGGTATCATTAAGGTTGGTATGTGTGTATAGTTGTTAATATGAAACTAGTGAACACAAGGTAACAGACACAAACATCACACCTATCAGAGGAATACCATCAGAGGTCGGTGGCATGGTTTCCGCCACGAGAAGTAAAACACCGTCAAGGAAAGTAGGATGGTGACACCTGGAAATAACAACAAGCGAGCATGGATGATTCATTCTGGGAACAAGGTAAGGTCTACTGACACGTGCAAGTAGGGATACAAGTGGTGACATGTAGAGAGTGTAGCATCACCTATGATGGATACAGCATCGGATGTAGGAGGCATGGACTGAGCTAACTGCAACATGAAAACCGTCAGCGACAATAGGATTGTGACACCTAAAGAATAAAGGTTAAGTCATTACAAAACATTATGTCAAGTATAAAGAAAACAATAGGACTGTGACACCTTGAAAATAAATGTTTAGTCATTATAACACATTACGTCAAGTATAAAATATAACAGGATTTTTACATTTAGAGAATAAATTTTTAGTCATTATAACACATTAACCCAAGTATAAAGAAAACAATAGGATTGTAACACCTGTAATATTTAGTAATTATAAAATTATGATGGGAAATTTTAGCCTCTGTTTTATTGAACGAAAGTTAATAAATTTTAAAAACTTAAATCGATATTGAATAATTCATTTTTTAATTGTGGATATGATGTTAATTAATTAGTTTTTAATATTTAAATTAATTACGGAAATACATTTGCTTATTCACAAGTGAAATGGAAAGTTAATTGTAAACCCAAATGTCAAACTAGGGTTACCGACCCAATGTTAACTTCTCTCCAGAATCCGGTGGTAGAGCAAACCCCAGCAGGGCCATCGAAGATATTAATACACAAGGAATAATAAGGTTGAAGCCATAGTAAAGTGTCCGTCGTCTGATATGCAACGTGAACGTGATGTCCACGTATGGTTCTGGACAGCATGTGTAGTAGATCACGTTACGAACGCCTGGAAAACCTGATACATTTATCAAAAAAATTAATTAATCCTTAAAAGGCGAAATGAGAATATTCCATCTTGATATTTTAACATGTTTTACTTTTAGATGTAAACCTTAGTTAAGAAATTTAACATCTTATTCAGTAAACAGTCAATTTTAAATGTTTTTAATAAACATGTTAAATTCACCATACTTTCTACTGTTGCTGGTATTGCATTCTAACGATATTCGTTAGCTTAAATTATTATATGTTGTTTTCAGCTTAGGATAGGTCTTATAAAAATTGTTATCTATAACACTGTAGAACAATACAGGTGTTACCTATTGTGTTATATAGTTTATTTACTGTATCATGTAGTCTTTATACGTATCAGGCTTCATGGTGTTTATACCAATTCTACTTTATTGTATTTTTGTCGTTTAAAAATATTTTGAAATTTTTAAGAGAAAGAAGCTGAAATGTTACAGAGATTAGGCTTAGTGTGGTACTCTAATGTTTCCTATGTTTAATTTCAATGATCGTTCCGAGCTGGTTAAGTATCATGTTCAATTTACCCATGGTTATTTTGTCATCTTTCATTAACCCTAATCATTGCAAGGCTCTCTTGGAATAGTTTAGTGCCATTAACCACTTGCACAAATCTTTCGTTTTTTAATGTTTTAGGTTATATCAAATTCTTTCCTCTTTAACTCAACTAATGAGATAAGCTATTTTCGTATTTATAAAAATGGACGAGAATGGACATACTGGTAAGTCTGCAGTGCTAAATGCTGTATAGATTATTTTTTTTTTCAACCTAAACATTGTGTTTTTCTCGGACGCTTCATGAACTAGCTTATCTGAAGTAATAAGGTAGTCTCTCCTTCGCCTGATATGGGTCAGTAATGAGCCTGCTAAGTCTGCAGTGTAAATGTTCTATTTGCTAAATACCTATCAGGTCCCATTCTCCATTGACTAAATAATTGGAGAGATCTGCCTCTTCGCTAGGAAGTAAGAGGTCCAAGGCGTTTCCATCATAGGTCCAAGATCCGAATTTCATTATACACTTCTGATCGTCGAATGGAAACCATGTTATGTCAATCTTGCACGTGCTCTTGAAGATCCCCGGTGGAATATACGAACAACTACCGTTATGCTGGACTACAATGTTTGTGGGAAACGTGCTATCGATTCTCTCGTCTGCACTGTTATAATAATAATAATAAGATACTTTCACATTCTATCGTCTGCACTGTTATAATAATAATAATAAGATACTTTCAAATTCTATCGTCTGCACAGTTATAATATTAATAATAAGATATTTTCACATTCTCTTATTTGCGCTGTTTTAATAATAATAATGACACTTTCACATTCTATCGTCTGAACTGTTATAATAATAAAAAGATATTTTCACATTTTCCTTCTGCACTGTTATAATAATAATAAAATATTTTTACATTCTGTCTTCTACACTGTTATAATAATAATACGATGATTTCACATTTTCTTTAATACACTCTTATGATATTAATAATAAGATATTTTCCATGTTATCATCTACACTGTTATAATGATAATAAGATATTTTCACATTTTATTTTCTTCACTGTTATAATAATAATAAGATAATTTCACATTTTGTCTTCTGCACTGTTGTATTAATAATAAGATATTTTCTTGTCTGCAATGTTATAATAATAAAAAATTATTTTAACATTTTCTCTTCTGATTTGTTATAATAATAATAATAGGATAATTTGTCGTTCATTCTACCTGCTTATTTGATTACGTAGATAATAATTTTAGTGGTTAGTATTAGTTTTGACACAAAATCAACGAGAGACAAAAAACAACAAAGGTAATTGAGTCTCTACTGGCCATCATCACCCACCGCCAACTCTTGGGTTACTATTTTAACAACGAATAGTGGGTATTTATATTGTCTGTACTATATTACTATTACAGTGACTTGTCGGTAATGTGAATAAACACACGTATTAATACTGTCTGTACAACTTTACTGTTACAGTTACTAGTCGGTAATGTGAATAAACACACGTATAACACTGTCTGTACAACTTTACTGTTACAGTGACTTGTCGGTAATGTGAATAAACACACGTATTAATACTGTCTGTACAACTTTAGTGTTACAGTGACTTGTCGGTAATGTGAATAAACACACCTATTAATACTGTCTGTACAACTTTACTGTTACAGTGACTTGTCGGTAATGTGAATATACACACGTATTAATACTGTCTGTACAACTTTACTGTTACAGTGACTTGTCGGTAATGTGAATATACACACGTGTTAATACTGTCTGTTCAACTTTACTGTTACAGTGACTTGTTGGTAATGTGAATAAACACACGTATTAATACTGTCTGTACAACTTTACTGTTACAATGACTTGTCGGTAATGTGAATAAACACACGTATTAATAGTGTCTGTACAACTTTACTTTTACAGTGACTTGTCGGTAATGTGAATATACACATGTATTAATAATGTCTGTACAACTGTACTGTTACAGTGACTTGTCGGTAATGTGAATAAACACACGTATCAATACTCTCTGTACAACTTTACTGTTACAGTGACTTGTCGGTAATGTGAATATACACACGTATTAATACTGTCTGTACAACTTTACTGTTACAGTGACTTGTCGGTAATGTGAATAAACACGTATTAATACTGTCTTTTCAACTTTACTGTTACAGTGACTTGTCGATAATGTGAATATTCACACGTATTAATACTTGCTGTACAACTTTACTGTTACAGTGACTTGTCGGTAATGTGAATAAACACACGTATTAATACTGTCTGTACAACTTTACTGTTACAGTGACTTGTCGGTAATGTGAATAAACACACGTATTAATACTGTCTGTACAACTTTACTGTTACAGTGACTTGTCGGTAATATGAATAAACACACGTATTAATAATGTCTGTACAACTTTACTGTTATGTGACTGTCGGTAATGTGAATAAACACACGTATTAATACTGTCTGTACAACTTTACTGTTACAATGACTTGTCGGTAATGTGAATAAACACACGTATTAATAGTGTCTGTACAACTTTACTTTTACAATGACTTGTCGGTAATGTGAATAAACACGTATTAATACTGTCTGTACAAATTTACTGTTACAGTGACTTGTCGGTAATGTGAATAAACACACGTATTAATACTGTCTGTACAACTTTACTGTTACAATGATTTGTCGGTAATGTGAATAAACACACGTATCAATACTCTCTGTACAACTTTACTGTTACAGTGACTTGTCGGTAATGTGAATATACACACGTATTAATACTGTCTGTACAACTTTACTGTTACAGTGACTTGTCGGTAATGTGAATATTCACATGTATTAATACTGTCTGTACAACTGTACTGTTACAGTGACTTGTTGGTAATGTGAATAAACACACGTATCAATACTCTCTGTACAACTTTACTGTTACAGTGACTTGTCGGTAATGTGAATATACACACGTATTAATACTGTCTGTACAACTTTACTGTTACAGTGACTTGTCGGTAATGTGAATAAACACGTATTAATACTGTCTTTTCAACTTTACTGTTACAGTGACTTGTCGATAATGTGAATATTCACACGTATTAATACTGTCTGTACAACTTTACTGTTACAGTGACTTGTCGGTAATGTGAATATACACACGTATTAATACTGTCTGTACAACTTTACTGTTACAGTGACTTGTCGGTAATGTGAATATACACACGTGTTAATACTGTCTGTTCAACTTTACTGTTACAGTGACTTGTTGGTAATGTGAATAAACACACGTATTAATACTGTCTGTACAACTTTACTGTTACAATGACTTGTCGGTAATGTGAATAAACACACGTATTAATAGTGTCTGTACAACTTTACTTTTACAGTGACTTGTCGGTAATGTGAATATACACATGTATTAATAATGTCTGTACAACTGTACTGTTACAGTGACTTGTCGGTAATGTGAATAAACACACGTATCAATACTCTCTGTACAACTTTACTGTTACAGTGACTTGTCGGTAATGTGAATATACACACGTATTAATACTGTCTGTACAACTTTACTGTTACAGTGACTTGTCGGTAATGTGAATAAACACACGTATTAATACTGTCTGTACAACTTTACTGTTACAGTGACTTGTCAGTAATGTGAATAAACACACGTATTAATACTGTCTGTACAACTTTACTGTTACAGTGACTTGTCGGTAATATGAATAAACACACGTATTAATAATGTCTGTACAACTTTACTGTTATGTGACTGTCGGTAATGTGAATAAACACACGTATTAATACTGTCTGTACAACTTTACTGTTACAATGACTTGTCGGTAATGTGAATAAACACACGTATTAATAGTGTCTGTACAACTTTACTTTTACAATGACTTGTCGGTAATGTGAATAAACACGTATTAATACTGTCTGTACAAATTTACTGTTACAGTGACTTGTCGGTAATGTGAATAAACACACGTATTAATACTGTCTGTACAACTTTACTGTTACAATGATTTGTCGGTAATGTGAATAAACACACGTATCAATACTCTCTGTACAACTTTACTGTTACAGTGACTTGTCGGTAATGTGAATATACACACGTATTAATACTGTCTGTACAACTTTACTGTTACAGTGACTTGTCGGTAATGTGAATATTCACATGTATTAATACTGTCTGTACAACTGTACTGTTACAGTGACTTGTTGGTAATGTGAATAAACACACGTATCAATACTCTCTGTACAACTTTACTGTTACAGTGACTTGTCGGTAATGTGAATATACACACGTATTAATACTGTCTGTACAACTTTACTGTTACAGTGACTTGTCGGTAATGTGAATAAACACGTATTAATACTGTCTTTTCAACTTTACTGTTACAGTGACTTGTCGATAATGTGAATATTCACACGTATTAATACTTGCTGTACAACTTTACTGTTACAGTGACTTGTCGGTAATGTGAATAAACACACGTATTAATACTGTCTGTACAACTTTACTGTTACAGTGACTTGTCAGTAATGTGAATAAACACACGTATTAATACTGTCTGTACAACTTTACTGTTACAGTGACTTGTCGGTAATATGAATAAACACACGTATTAATAATGTCTGTACAACTTTACTGTTATGTGACTGTCGGTAATGTGAATAAACACACGTATTAATACTGTCTGTACAACTTTACTGTTACAATGACTTGTCGGTAATGTGAATAAACACACGTATTAATAGTGTCTGTACAACTTTACTTTTACAATGACTTGTCGGTAATGTGAATAAACACGTATTAATACTGTCTGTACAAATTTACTGTTACAGTGACTTGTCGGTAATGTGAATAAACACACGTATTAATACTGTCTGTACAACTTTACTGTTACAATGATTTGTCGGTAATGTGAATAAACACACGTATCAATACTCTCTGTACAACTTTACTGTTACAGTGACTTGTCGGTAATGTGAATATACACACGTATTAATACTGTCTGTACAACTTTACTGTTACAGTGACTTGTCGGTAATGTGAATATTCACATGTATTAATACTGTCTGTACAACCTTACTGTTACAGTGACTTGTCGGTAATGTGAATAAACACACGTATTAATACTGTCTGTACAACTTTACTGTTACAGTGACTTGTCGGTAATGTGAATAAACACACATATTAATTATGTCTGTACAACTTTACTGTTACAGTGACTTGTCAGTAATGTGAATAAACACACGTATGAATACTGTCTGTACAACTTTACTGTTGCAGTGACTTGTCGGTAATGTGAATAAACACACGTATTAATACTGTCTGTACAACTTTACTGTTACAGTGACTTGTCGGTAATATGAATAAACACACGTATTAATAATGTCTGTACAACTTTACTGTTATGTGACTGTCGGTAATGTGAATAAACACACGTGTTAAAACTGTCTGTAGACCTTTATTGTTACAGTGACTTGTCGGTAATGCGAATAAACACACGTATGAATACTATCTGTACAACTTTACTGTTGCAGTGACTTGTCGGTAATGTGAATAAACACACGTGTTAATACTGTGTACAACTGTACTGTTACAGTGACTTGTCGGTAATGTGAATAAACACACGTATCAATACTGTCTGTACAAGTTTACTGTTACCGTGACTTGTCGGTAATGTGAATAAACACGTATTAATACTGTCTGTACAACTTTACTGTTACAGTGACTGGTCGGTAATGTGAATAAACACACGTATTAATACTGTCTGTACAACTTTACTGTTACAGTGACTTGTCGGTAATGTGAATAAACACACGTATTAATACTGTCTGTACAACTTTACTGTTACAGTGACTTGTCGGTAATGTGAATAAACACACGTATTATTACTGTGTGTACAACTTTACTGTTATAGTGACTTGTCGGTAATGTGAATAAACACACGTATTAATACTGTCTGTACAACTTTACTGTTACAGTGACTTGTCGGTAATGTGAATAAACACACGTGTTTATACTGTCTGTACAACTTTACTGTTACAGTGACTTGTCGGTAATGTGAATAAACACACGTATTAATACTCTCTGTTCAACTTTACTGTTACAGTGACTTGTCAGTAATGTGAATAAACACACGTATGAATATTGTCTGTACAACTTTACTGTTACAGTGACTTGTCAGTAATGTGAATAAACACATGTATGAATATTGTCTGTACAACTTTACTGTTACAGTGACTTGTCGGTAATGTGAATAAACACACGTATTAATACTGTCTCTACAACTTTACTGTTACAGTGACTTGTCTGTTATGTAAATTATTTTAAGTTGTAATTCATCTATTAAATTTTGATAAAACATGACTCGCGATGTGTACTTTCAGGCTATAGGGTACGATTATTGATTACCTGTTGTACATAAGAACGTCTGGCTTCCAGAGGTACTTGGGGGCTATCCGTATATCTCGAATTCCTCCATATTGAGACACATTCCATCTTAAATTGACATCCACCCATTCCTAAGACAAAACACAGAAAGATTTCTTAACAAACCTTTCATTTCTTCTTATAAAGAATAATTTGAAAAATAAAAGATTTATCGTCTCTGATTGATATATATTTATGTTTCTGTTAGAAGTCTAAACGACGTGTAAAATGTTTTATTAAGTAAATGTGTCAGACTCTAGAATCTAGATATCAACTTGGACATAATCAAACTTTTACGTTCGACTTAAAATAGTTATTAAATATGACTTTCTTCTTCAAAGTCTCTAACGTATATAAACACACATATTATCACTGTATGTACAACTTTACTGTTAACAGTGGTTCGATTGTAAAGTGAAAACATACATATTACCATAATAATCTTGAAAACATCCATATTACCATAAGAATCTTAGTTTTGTACCAAAACTAATTCAATTAACTTTAGGACTAGATTGTTCTTAATAAATTAATATTTTGATATCATTTTACTTGTACGTTGAAGAACCTTTGGAATAAAATTCCATTAAAAAGAGGTTATTTTAATGTATAATTCATCCATAAAATTTTGATAAAATTTCTCACTGTATATAAATCAAATATTTTCAAAACTTCTAGGTTTACCAGTTGTGCACTAAATAAACAACTAAATTCCATTAATTTTTAGTACGTAAATAGCGGAAACCAGTTCATTGTATGGTAAATAAACAGCTGGATTTCATTCATTGTGTAGTAAGTAAATAGACATGCTGTCTTTAATCTAAACAACTGGCTTGGATTTCATGTTCCATTTTGAATCTCTTAGTTTGAAAGAACGTGTTTACAGCTTTTTCTTTATCACCAGTACAGCAGTATAAAATGAATAACCAACCTGGTCCTGGGATTTCAATTAAAATATCGTGAGACACTTCAGTCATCTTTTATCGGGAATATAAAATAAATAATAATATTGATCTTAACGTTTCAACTAGAATATCACATAAATATCCTATTATAAACATTTCATGAATCGTGCATGTTCACTCTGATGTCAGATTTATGTTTAGACTATCATAAACACTGGTTTAAATGTCATTAAACACCGAGTATTTAATTTTTACATCTTCGTGTTTTAATTATTTTGTTACTTCGTTTCACTACTACAAAGATTTTATGCTCCAGACCTCAGAATATTGTGAGATGAGTTCTCACAACTGTTTGTCATTTAGCTAAGAAAACTGTTTTTTGTTCTGTTGTTAACTCAATAATATTGTTTTCTTTTGTGTAATTCACTCAATAATATTGTTTTCTGTCTTCTAGTTCACTTAACAATATTGATTTCTGTTTTTTAATTGATTTAAGAATATTGTTCTATTTTATTTAGTTCGCTCAATGATATTGTTTTCTGGTCTTTAGTTCATTCAATAATATAGTTCTCTGTTCTTCAGTTCATTTGGTAATATTATTTTGTGTTCTATAGTTCACTCAAGAATATTGTTCTCTGTTCTTCAGTTCATTTGGTAATATTATTTTGTGTTCTATAGTTCACTCAAGAATATTGTTCTCTGTTCTTCAGTTCATTTGGTAATATTATTTTCTGTTCTATAGTTCACTTAAGAATATTGTTTCTGTTCTATAGTTTACTTAAGAATATATTTTTCTATTCTATAGTTTACTTAAGAATGTAGTTCTATAGTTCACTTAAGAATATTTTTGCTGCTTTTGAATTCACTCGGAAATATAGTTTTATTTACTTGACTCAGGAAAATTGTTTGCTTTACTTAATAATTGTGTTTTCTGTTTTGTTTTGTTGTTTTACTTCCTTCGGGAGTAGTCTTCACTCTCTGTTATTTCACTCAGGAATAGTGTGAGCTGTTTTATTAACTTGACTCAGGATAATTGTTTGCTTTACTTAATAATTGTGTTTTCTGTTTTGTTTTGTTGTTTTACTTCCTTCCGGAGTAGTCTTCACTCTCTGTTATTTCACTCAGGAATAGTGTGAGCTGTTTTATTAACTTGACTCAGGATAATTGTTTGCTTTACTTAATAATTGTGTTTTCTGTTTTGTTTTGTTGTTTTACTTCCTTCGGGAGTAGTCTTCACTCTCTGTTATTTCACTCAGGAATAGTGTGAGCTGTTTTATTAACTTCTAGCTATGATAAAGCTATTGTGGAAGCTATTTCGGTAACCATCATATAAAGTACTGTCGTTAATGTAAATATGATGATTTATTTTATTGAACACCAACGTACTGAAGTTTACTTTAGGATGGAATGCATCTTATCTCTGTGTACAGTAATATAGAGAAAATAAGTTTGTTGTTGTGTACACTAAGCATAAAAACTCAAAGGATAGATACGAATATCAGTTGTGAAGTGTTCTTCTAACACACATCGTTTCCTCAACATACAGTCAGTTCTAAAGCTATCCCTAAACAACATCAGTTATGCAGTTTCTTTAATATGCAACATTTTATCGGATAGAATTTTGAAACAAACTGACTGACTTCACTTTCACATTCAGTTGGTTTGTGTATGCAGCGAAGGATTAGGCTGATCATGTGTTTTTAATTAGTTCTTAGATGTGTAATAACTTACCAACGTTAACCAAAGGTTCGTCACAATCTGTTCGTTTTTCTCATCCTGTAAAGAAGAGATAAGAATCATGTTAAACAAATTAAACTCATTTCCATTGATAATTAAGATAAGTTTAGTGAAATCTGTTGCTAGTAACAATAGTGAAATTGAATAGAATTCATACCAATCTAGTTAAAAGCAAAGTAAATTTCAGATATATATATATTATGACATATGATGTAAGAAACAACTAAATGTTATAGGATGTACAAAGTGTGGAGTAAGACAAACATATTTCACATGGTGATGTAAGAAACAACTAAATGTTATAGGATGTACAAAGTGTGGAGTTAGACAAACATATTTCACATGTTGATGTAAGAAACAACTAAATGTTATAGGATGTACAAAGTGTGGAGTTAGACAAACATATTTCACATGTTGATGTAAGAAACAACTAAATGTTATAGGATGTACAAAGTGTGGAGTAAGACAAACATATTTCACATGTTGATGTAAGAAACAACTAAATGTTATAGGATGTACAAAGTGTGGAGTAAGACAAGTCACGTAATATTCACAACCGTCATAAAGTAGAACGGCATGTATCAGAACTACATTTTGATACTGTTTGGTGTTTTGCAGATAGTCTGATGTTACATTTGGGAATGGTATATAAACGCTTCTTCAGATCGAAAATATGCATACACTGAGACCACAAAAATATGGTCAGACTACATACACTCAGATCACAAAACTATAAGACTGCATACACTGAGACCACACAAATGTAAGACTACTTACAGTCAGATCACAAAAATATAAGACTGCATACACTGAGACCACACAAATGTAAGACTACTTACAGTCAGATCACAAAAATATAAGACTACATACACTGAGTCCACAAAAATATGGTCAGACTGCATACACTCAGACCACAAAAATATATGACTACATACACTGAAACCACAGAAATTAAGACTACATACACTCAGATCACAAAAATATAATACTACATACACTGAGACCACAAAAATATATGACTACATACATCCAGAGCAAAAAAAAATGATAAAACTACATATACTCAGTTTTTAAAAAATGTGGTCAAAACACAAAAATATGATATTTTGGATAATGCGGCGCAAGAACGTAACATTTGGTCTCGCAAGAGCTGAAACATGTTTATAAAAAACAACTTATTAACGTGAACACTGTTTATTCACTAGGCACAGTTAAGATAAAACAAGGAGAAGGCAAGACTTATAAGAAAATAACTTGTAAATATCTCTACTTAAACACTTCAATAAGTAGTTTCAATTTGATTCGATTAATAAGTTGTTGGAATCAACCAAGAGTTTCGGATGATTTCCTCGAGAAAATAAGATTACTCCGGCGTTGAGCAAGAGGATTCGACGGGTTGTCCGGCAAGACACCAGCCGATCGTCGAACCAGATTAAGTCCCTTACGGACGCAGAATGTAGCTCAAGGACAATAAGACGGCATCTACGAGAGAAAGGCTTTAAAAACCGTAACCGTCTTTAATGGCCACACCATGAAACAGCTCGGTTAAACTTTGCTGAGAAGCACCAAACGTGGGATGTGGAAAAGTAGACGAAGGTTTTGTTCTCTGATGAGAAAAATTTAACCTGTATGGTCCAGATGGCTTCCAACGTTACTGGCACGATAAAGATATCCCACCGGACACAGTGGAGGAGGTTCCATCATGATCTGGGGTGCTTTCTCCTTCCATGGAACAATGGAGCTTCAGATAATACAGGGGCGTCAAACAGCAGCTGGCTACATTGGCATGTTGGAGAGAGAATCCTTATTGACTGAAGGCTCTCGCTTGTGTGGAAATGACTGGATCTTTCAGCAGGACAAATGACTTTTTCATGGCGAATAACGTGATTGTTTTGGACCATCCAGTGTGTTCGCCCGAACTAAACCCCATTGAAAATGGTTGGGTGTGGATGGCGTAGGAAGTCTATAGAAATGGACATCAATTCCAAACAGTGCATGATCTTCGTGAAGCCATCTTCATCACTTGGAATAACACTCCAGCCAGCCTTCTGCAAACGCTTATACCGACCATGCCAAAGCGAATTGTTGAAGTTATTCGTAATGATGGCCATGCAACTCACTACTGAGACCTCTTGTTGAGCATTTCCTACCCTGTTTCGGACTTCTTTTTGGTATGGTCTTAAACTTTTGACCAGCTAGTATTTTGGCTTATTTCATAGTGTTCACATTTTCCCTATTAAATGCTAAAAAAGTTTTTTTATATTTGTTTTCCCTTTTCTTATTTTCATCTTTCGAAGCTCTACTCAAATGAGTCTAACTATGCAAAATGCATATTTTTTTCTTTATGTTCATTGGCCTTAAGATTTTGGCCAGCAGTGTATATATATATATACTTATCTATCCATTTTCCTTGGAGGACGTACAAACAGTTTTAAAGATGTAAAATTGGTGTTTGATTCTTCTTGGTGGAGATAGCAGATAGTCCATTGTGGCTTTGCTCTAAAAGTGTCACAGTTATCTGTACTCATATATTGATTTTAAAAATTATAATTCAGGGTTGGGTGAGGCCTTGGTTTCTTCAGGTAATAATATGTAGATTTATTTTTGTGGTTTATGCCTACAGCGTTATGTTTTAATCTGTGTGTTCCATAAATCATATATAGTGTTTTCTTATAACTGCTTAAATTTTGCCTAAAGTTAAATCATCTTTACTCTTAATATATAATACATGAAATTATAAATCTACAAGTAATGTAACATGAAATTATAAATCTACAAGTAATTTAACATGAAACTATAAATCTACAAGTAATTTAACATGAAACTATAAATCTACAAGTAATGTAACATGACATTATAAATCTACAAGTAAGATGATATGAAAGTGTAAAACTACAAGGAAATGAACATAACGAACAAAACTACGTATTAGCTAATAATAAAGTGTAAAACTACTTGTAAAGTTAAAACCTGTATTAAAACTAGTCGGAAATTGTAGACCGACAAAGTTAAATAATGTATTACGAGTTTGTCAAGAATGAGTAATATATGCTCTGAATGTGCTATATCTGTTTACAAATAAAACAGTAAAACTAAACAACGTAGAAGTACCTGTTTAACATGAGTGCTTGAGTGAAAATCAGTGAACAACAATAAACAAGAAAATGAATATTCTCGTGCATCGATACACATAGAAAAAAATCATAGTTACGGTGCTAGAAATACGTCTGAACAAGAACTAACTGAGGCCGAGCTGGACTGGAACTTTGAAATTTGCTTGTTAATTTCAAACACGTGAAGATGTGTGTAACCTTGAACCTTGTGTCACTCCGTATCAGGAGTCTTACTAAATTATAACATGAAATGGTGAAACGTAATATATGAAACATAAATAACAGTAACTGTTAAACTTGCACCAAAAATAACCAACAATTATTAAATGAAAGAGAAATAACAACTGTTGAAGTGTCACCAACGATAACCGGCAATTATTAAATGTATTTATTTATACGTTATTCAGAATATTAAATATTAGAAACTGATAAAGATGTATTTTTTAACGTATGTACTACATAAATGTTTTCAGTTATATATGGGATACATGAATGTCTTAAGTTACATATGTAACACATGAATGACTTCAGTTAAATATGTAATACATGAATGTCTTCAGTTACATATGTAACACATGAATGTCTTCAGTTAAATATGTAGTACATGAATGTCTTAAGTTAAATATGTAATACATGAATATCTTCAGTTAAATATGTAACACATGAATGTCTTCAGTTATATATGTAATACATGAATGTCTTCAGTTAAATATGTAATACATGAATGTCTTCAGTTATATATGTAGTACATGAATGTCTTCAGTTACATATGTAACACATGAATGGCTTCAGTTAAATATGTAATACATGAATGTCTTCAGTTACATATGTAACACATGAATGTCTTCAGTAACATATGTAACACATGAATGTCTTCAGTTAAATATGTAATACATGAATGTCTTCAGTTAAATATGTAATAGATGAATGTCTTAAGTTACATATGTAACACATGAATGGCTTCAGTTAAATATGTAATACATGAATATCTTCAGTTAAATATGTAATACATGAATGTCTTAAGTTACATATGTAACAGATGAATGGCTTCAGTTAAATATGTAATACATGAATATCTTAAGTTAAATATGTAATACATGAATGTCTTCAGTTACATATGTAATACATGAATATCTTAAGTTAAATATGTAATACATGAATGTCTTCAGTTAAATATGTAATAGATGAATGTCTTAAGTTACATATGTAACACATGAATGGCTTCAGTTAAATATGTAATACATGAATATCTTCAGTTAAATATGTAATACATGAATGTCTTAAGTTACATATGTAACACATGAATGTCTTCAGTTAAATATGTAATACATGAATATCTTAAGTTAAATATGTAATACATGAATGTCTTCAGTTACATATGTAACACATGAATATCTTAAGTTAAATATGTAATACATGAATGTCTTCAGTTACATATGTAATACATGAATATCTTAAGTTAAATATGTAATACATGAATGTCTTCAGTTAAATATGTAATAGATGAATGTCTTAAGTTACATATGTAACACATGAATGGCTTCAGTTAAATATGTAATACATGAATATCTTCAGTTAAATATGTAATACATGAATGTCTTAAGTTACATATGTAACACATGAATGTCTTCAGTTAAATATGTAATACATGAATATCTTAAGTTAAATATGTAATACATGAATGTCTTCAGTTACATATGTAACACATGAATATCTTAAGTTAAATATGTAATACATGAATGTCTTCAGTTAAATATAATCATGGAAAAATAATAGTATTATTACGTCGAGTGTTTAGTTCAACATACTCGTGGACAACAGATAAGCTATTACCACATCAGATGTTCAGTTAAACATACTCGTGGACAACAATTAAACTCTTACCACGTCGGATGTTCAGTTAAACATACTCGTGGACAACAATTAAACACTATTACCACATCAGATGTTCAGTTAAACATACTCGTCGACAACAATTAAACTCACCACATTGTATGTTCAGTTAAACATACTCGTGGACAACAATTAAACTCTTACCACATTGGATGTTCAGTTAAACATACTCGTGGACAACAATTAAACTTTTACCACATCAGATGTTCGGTTAAACATACTTGTGGACAACAATTAAACTCTTACCACATCAGATGTTCGGTTAAACATACTCGTGGACAACAATTAAACTCTTACCACATTGTATGTTCAGTTAAACATACTCGTGGATAACAATGCAAGTCTTACCACGTCAATCAACTGTTGAAGGGTGAGTCCGAAACTGAGCAATAGAGGATCAGACTCGTTTGAAACAGGTCTTTCCATTACGTTGTAGTTTCGAAGAATGTCGTTAAGGAGTTTCCGTTCATGAGGACCTTGAGTCGATCCTAAAAAGGTAAAGAATAAATTGATCTCTGTATATCGATATTAAAATACATTCTGTTGTATTTATATATAAATACATCAATACTATTGTTAACAAAAAATAAAGAGATTAGTGTGTCGTGATGAAGGACATTTTCGGCCGTAATCCCACTAATACCTGAGTGGAATAGCCATGAAGTTTAGTCAAGTTCGTACTCTTCGGTGTGCGAAATTAAATCCTTTCACTGAACGTGTTCGCTCCTTTCAGTCGTGAAGGTTATAAAGTGACTGTTAATCCCAATTTTTCTCGATGAAGAATAATTAAAGAGTTACATTGAGTGGTGTTTCTGCATTCCGTACAGCCTCATGGTGTTGAAACAGAACTACTTTTAAGGAAGTCATTTAATAGTTACTGAAGAAGTTCTAAATCATGAAATTGTTACTAAACTGGTGAGTCTGGTAATTGTTACTAAATAAATACTAAAATAAACTTGATAAGTCACATGGTATGAAATTGGGATAAGTAATATAATAATAAAAAGTTGAGTCTTAAGTTTTTGTAAGGGTGAGAAGTTACACGGATGAGTAAATTTCAAATTATTGAAATGATAAAAGTTTTTAAAATGTAAACATGAAGTACAAGTTGGTCAAACTTGTTGTTGGTTTCATTCAGATGAAGTATTTATATAAAGGAAGTATTAATGCAAAACTTCGGCTATAGAAACTTTCCGTTTTGTAATTCCATGGGTTCAACAGAAGTTAGGCTTAATGATAAAGGTGGAAATGTAACCCCATGGGTCTCCACACCTTCGGACTAATATGTAAGCTGTTTTGTAACCCCAGGGGTTCTTCGGACGTTAGGAATAAAGAGAAATGTAAAGAATAGAAAAGGTGAGAGATATATGAAAGCAACCAGCTGTAGTTCACAAATATCATTTGAAAATCAAGATAAGATCGGAGTGAGGGTATGTCCTATAACATTCTTTACAGCATCAAACTATTGTATGTTCCTACTGTTGTGATTAAAGTAAAGAAATATAGCTTGAAATATAATTTTTATATCATTCAAAAAAAAATCTATATTCTAACAATAACAGAATGGTTTTCTATAAATATTTCCTTCATGGCCAGGTGGTTAGGGCGCTCGACTCGAAATCTGAGAGTCACGGGTTCAGTCCCCATGACACCAAACATTCTCGTCCTCTCAGTCGTGGGGGCATTATAACGTGACGGTAAATCCTACTATTAGTTGGTAAAAGACTAGTCCAAGAGTTGGCGGTTGATGATGATGATTTAGCTACCTTCCCTCTAGTCTTACACTGCTAAATTAGGGACGGCTAGCCCAGATAGCCATCGCGTAGCTTTGTGCGAAAATGAAAGCAAACAAATATTTTTTTAACAGTCACAGGAAACTTAAAACAGTTGCTCTGTAAATTATATCGTTAATAATACCAGAAAAGAAA